>NC_057804.1:444692707-445006805 GCF_018294505.1 Triticum aestivum | reverse complement strand
TCTCCTAACCACCTTAGCAAGCTATCGGTTCCCAACACACGTTCATTCTTTCTCTCCATGTTTTGATCTCTAAGTCTCTCAACTACACAACCCCTTTTTCCACTCCTGTTACCAAATGTTTTTACCCCACACACCTGCCATTGCACCCCATGCCAAGCTCTCTCTCTCTCCCCCCTCTCCCTCTCACCCTCTCACGCTAAATACATGCATTGCCTCTCTAGCCCCCCAACCTCTCGTGCACATGAACGCACGTTGTATATCTAGGTCACTCCCTCGAGACTGTCTCACTCTTTCTTCCACACGGTGGGCCACACTCGCTCAATCTCGCTCACTTTATCTGAGTCTTGTTTAACCTCGTTTTCTTTCACACACAAATGATATATCTCCCTGTTCGGGCCTCGATCGACACACTCTATACACTCTCACGCAGATTGTCTATCTAGGTCAGTCCATCCAAGCCGCCGCCACTCTTTCGACCTCATGGTGGGCCACGCTCACTCAATCTCTCTCTCTCTATCTATCTATCTATCTATCTATCTCTCTCTCTCTCCGTATGTCTCGATTTACCTTGCTCTTTCTCGGACAAAAATGATATATCACCATGTTTGAGCCCAATTCGACCTATTCACATTGTATACTCTCTCACGCACATCGTCCATCTAGGTCACTCTCTCCAACCCATCTCACTCTTTCGATCGCACGGCGACCCTATGTGATCGGTTGACCTTGCTTCCTCCCACGCACAAAATATATCTACACGTCTGTGACTGGATCATCTCTCAAGCTCTATCTTACAGCCCTCACCCCTACCAAAAGCTCAATCGGATAATATCTCTCCGGAGCATATATATTTGTTCAATGAATGTCGGACCACACTCACTTTGTCTCTCTATATATATGTCTCTCGATTGACCTCGCTTTCTCATACAGTATCTACCAAGCGTTGAAGCTACTACCTCTCCATCCCTTGAAAAGCCAGAGCTATTTACATTGCGAGGGGCACTCCAACCTTGGATTAATTTGTGTAGGCATTTATTCCGGTTGGTTTAGATTATATTTTCGTAGCATTCGGCCCACAACTACTCCAAACACCGTTGCAACCCACGCAACTCCCCTAGTTGATTTCCCTCTGGCTAGGTCATCGCTCTCTCGCACATCCTTTCTCGCCTTCAACATCGCACCATGGTATTATTGAAAAAACTATGTTGTTCTCTTTAATTATTATAAATAAGCTACAAAACTACACACCGATAGTCCACTTGGAATGGAACAAATTTCGACCCACAAATTAAAGTGCTACAAACTACACACCGAGGGGCCCACATGTCATGAAACAAATTTGGACCCATATACAAATTAAAAAATAAAGGACGAGGATCGAACATGCGACGGGGCCTTCAAGCCGCACGTCAATAGGCAACATACGTAGAATAGCACTTGTACCCCCTTTGTTCACATAATGTTTTTATATTACCATAACCTAATTAATGGATAACATGTAATATTATTTTTAGTACTATTCGCCTTCACTTACTGGTGGGTTCCATGTGTGCTCTCTCTCTCTCCTCCCCTTCTGCGTTTAGACGCACGGGCAAACAGGAAGAACTCGCGGGCGATGTTGCCGTTGACCATATCTGGACGCGTTCACAAGTCATGGCACCAGTTTCACGTACTAGCAGCACTAGTCAGTGTGTATGTGCAATGCACGTTAATTTGGAAGTATATTAAGTGCATGCGGATATTAACTACTAGGATATTATTTGCATGTTGTCATGTGATTAGCACTATTTTTGGCATGAAATTAACTGCATGCTAAACGTGTTGAGCGCTCAACATTGAAGCAGTCTAGGTCGTTGGATGACAAGGAATATATGTGGCTTGATGATGTTTTATATTTAATTTGATACGGCTCTAGCAGAACATTCAATCGATCAAACCATACATTTCGTTCAGTCTGACTCCGACTTTAAATTATACGACAAACAATATAAAATAAACGGAAATGATAAACATTCGGATTTTAAGCATGGCAATCCGAACGTTTTTCATGGCAAATTTAGATTACGCGGCGGTGGCGGGGGCGTCTCGCGGTGGGAAGCGGCTCCTCTGCCGTGCTCTGTGTGTCGTCGGACCACTGATCGACGGCGAGGGCGGCGTCTTGCGCCCTTGTTGGCGTACTCCTGGACATTGGCCTAGCTTCAGGGAAGGCCAAAATGTTTTGGACTTCGGAGCGAGTCAATTGGCGGGAGGAGGCGACTGGCGTTAGTGCAAGGAAGCGGTCGACGGCGGTCATCCATGCTGCTGACAGTGGGAACCTCGTGGAACCCTGTGGCATCAAGCTCGGCGACAATGTGCGGCTCCCAGCCCATCAATGCCACGGGGATGGGCGCTGGCGCAGTCGGGGCGACGGGAGCCGGAACGGGAGCGGGGACAGGCGCGACGTCTACCCGCAAGGCCAGTTCAAGCTCGTCCCAAAGCGCCTTATGTTCTTGAGACTCCGGTTGGGTGTCTTCCTCATGAAACTAGAACACTAAGGGAAGACCATCGTGATGTAGCATGGCGTACGTTTAGGTCAGGCTAGTTGGAGGTAGACGACAGGAGAATCGGAGAGGAACAGAGAGGATTGTAGCGATACCGGGTAGTGCGGGGTTGATTTTAAACTGCGGCGCTGGCGACATTAAAAGTGGGAGCAATTGGGACGACGGTGGGCGGCGGAGCCTGGTCAAAGGGCTCGCCTCCTGGTGAGTCTGCACAGCGGTCTGCTCGCAGGCCTCCCTGACAGTCGGCGCAGCGGTCTGCTCGCACGCTTCCCGTCAACTCACACGCTTGCAGGGACGGCACCTGCTGATGAGAAGCGGGGACTCGTGGCAGCACGTAAACGCCCACGGTTTCAATAGTGAAAGCGTTCGCCTTAACGTGACAGGTCTTTGTTCCAAAATACCTTGGCTCTTCATTTGTGCAACTTGTCATAAGCAGGTTGTCTCGAATTGAAGAAAAAACTTACGAAGTAATATTTGTGCCATATCACGTGACCATGCTCAGTTTCAAGAATTTATGCTCACTTTTGGATTTTCTGAAATTTAAGATCCAGGATTCGAAACAATATCATAATCTGCATCATGCAATAAATTTTCAAGCCGTACATCTGTCCTGTTGTATTTCTTAAGAAAGGATTTGGTCAAACATTTTGCTTAGTTAAACCTCCTTTCCGGTTTATAGGGCTCAATTCAAAAATCTCACCAACCAAGGTAGATGGTGAGTCGTGGAACAATTGTTGTAGTTTGCAAAACCACTCAATTAATGTGCTTGTTTTCCTCAAAAATTGTGTTTACGAATGCATTAATTGCAATGCATGCATGCATAAAGTACATGCATTGGTCAATTTTCTCTTAATACTTGCATGTAATGATTTATTGCACCTTGAAATCTAAACATGTGATGGGAACAACCAAATTGAGACTTATAAAATGGGAAAGCTAAAATTTTGAGATAAGCCGTATAAACCAAACGTTCGGATTTATCCTCTATAAAAGGATAATCCCTCCGTACCAGTGCATTTCCTGATATATTAACTCAAGTACTAGGCACGAACAAACAGGCTCAATTTTGTGCTCATCCTGGTGTAGTAGTAGTAGTACTAGGCAATGAAGTTGACGGGTGACCTTGACGAGCAGCGACCGAGGGAATTGAACCGTGCTCGGCATGGTAGGTAACATTGTCTAGTTACTAAAGCATCCCTCCGTTGTTCATTGGTAGTCATTATGGACCGGGGACATGAGGGGAATTTCCTAGGGCTGGAATTCTGGCCACCAGATATTTCGACTTGAAACGCTGAGGCTCGACTGGTTGGGGTTGCCTAATGTGCATACCACGCACGCCACAGAAGGACACGGGCCCGTTTTTTTAGGATCAACACGAGCCAAGGTTTGGCTGGTATGTCGTTGGGTCCTACCATTCGAGAATACGAAAGGAACCTTTTAAATTGCCGAACGAATCTACTCCCTCCTTTCCCGAATATAAGTCTTTTTAGAGATTTCAACAAATGACTACATACGAAGCAAAATGATTGAATCTACACTCTAAAATATGTCTACATGCATCCGTATGTTGTAGTCCATTTGAAATGTCTAAAAAGACTTATATTTAGGAACGGAGGGAGTATGTGTATTACAATACCCGTATTTTCCTTGCAAATACTAATCTCAACGTGGTAATTGATTTATGACGAGGTGTTGAATTAGAGTGAGTTTGTGATATAGTGATCTCAACGTGGATTTCACATTTCATGGTATCCCTAGTAAGTTTTCCAATGCAAATTCAAATTTAAAAGATGAACAATATGGAGGTGAGAAAACTTTGTATGTATCAAACATATGACCACACACACACACACACGCACGCGCACGAACACAACAACAATCCAATAAGTATAGTGCATCTATTTTTCCAACCCATGCATGTATGACACGAATTCAAAAATACTCCTTCTATTCCTAAATATTCGTCTTTTAGAGAGTTCAACAAGTGACTACATATGGAGCAAAATGAGTGAATCTAGACTCTAAAATATGTCTATATACATCCGTATGTGCCAGTCCATTTGAAGCCTCTAAAAAGACTAATATTTAGGAATGAAGGGGGTAAAATGTAAGACATCCATGGTCCTCAGTTCAATATTTAAAATGAACATGAATATTAAGTCTAGTACTACAGTACATGCAAATGTTGTGTTTAGGCGGAGCTATGATTGTCGGGGGTCAACCCCTCGACCTTAGATAAAATTATGGAGCTCTGTTTAGGGTTGTTTAGATTATATTTGTCCCCACCCTCCCAACCACCGATTGGTTGTGCACCCCCAACCCTCCTCCCCGGGAGAATATCATGTGCCCCCATACCTTAGATGCTATATGCCGATACGAGTTGCTTGGAGCTTGTAGATCTGAGATATAGCAGCTCACATGATGTGTCTTATTTTTTTGCAGGAAACCTTGATGAGTTTGAGAATTGCACACAATTTGTACAAAAACTAGTTAGATGCCCTTTGATCCCATATCCAACGACCTCGAAGCTCGTATCACCGTAGCATCTAAGATGAAGGAGGACATCATATGCTCCTGTATGTAAGAATATCATGTGCTACCACACCTTAGATGCTTTGGTGATACAAGCTCTTCGGAGGCGTTGGATTTGTGACCCAACACCTCCTCGGTGGTTCGAATGGGTTTCTGCAGAAAAGCCCCAAAAGAGTTCAGCCATTGCTTACAAGCACAAAGACTACTCAGATGCCATTGGATCTCAGATCAAATGACCTCCAAGCTCGTATCACCGTAGCATCCAAGCTGCGATAGCACCTTATGTTTTCTCGCACAGGACAGTATGAGGTGCTCCCGCACCGTAGATTCTATGGTGATACGAGTTCACTGAGATCTAACGGCCCACAGTAAGAGGTTTGAATGTTTTTGCAATATACGGCTCATAGAGTTTGGGAAATGCGCAGAAAGTACAAGTACTATGCATGTGCCATCTGATCACTGATCATACGACCTAGATGCTCATATCACCGTAGTGGGTAATTAAGCTACGGGGAGCACCTAATATGAGCACCGGGGAGCCGTTGGATCGAAGATGCAGCGGCACACACGTGGCCTGAATGTTTTATTTGCAAAAAAAACCTTTGGAGAGTTTCGAAATTGCGCATAATTATAAATACTACTCCCAAGCCATTGGATCTCACTTCCAACGGTGTAAAAACTCGTATCACCATAGTATCTAAGCTACGAGGTGGATGTGATATTCTATGCTGCTGTCATTTTTGTTTGTAAACTTGCAAAATACGTGTAACTCGTGTCGTTACTTGTCTAACCATGCAAAGTGTTTGTTCAAAAAACCATCCTACACTGAAATATCGGAACAACACACGGGGGTCCCACTTGTCATTAATCAAATTTGGACCTAAAACTAACAAATCTGAAAGACGAGATTCGAAATGGCAACCTGGACTACAAAGCGTAAGTTGATAGCCTGAAAAAACGAACGGTTGTTGGCTTTGTCCCATAACTTAATTTTATACAGTACTTGCGTTGAGTAGAGTAGAGGGAGTGCCTCATCAACACGTGCATGACCGTTGTCTCACTTACGGGTGGGTCCCAGGTCTGCGATCTCAATCTCTCTTCTCTCCATCGTCTAACCTTTGCACGGGCACACACAAAGAGCGGCACTAGCTTGCCGTGGTGTTATTACAACTAAAAAAAGCTTGGAAAATAGAAGAATCGCCTAGAACAAGAGACATTATGGATGGTCGAGACGGAGCTAACCGTGCCACATTTGCATGATTAAGCTGTGTGGCTAGTGGGGTGTTTTCGACCGACTGGCTGGGTCCCGAGGTCGAACCATAGGTACTACTTCTGATACAGTATATTTTTACATGCACATTTTTCCTCCGTGCTGAGATGTGGCACACCCTACCGCGTGGTTTCGGGGTCCTCCCGGGTGGTGCACGCATATATTCTTCCTGACGTGGGACGCCCTACCGCGCATTTTCTGGGTCCTCCTCGGTCGTAGCGCCGAAGCAAGTAAATGAGTCGTCAAATCACGAAAGACCACCTTTCCCGCCGAGTACATCAGTGAAGCACGTTGGCTAGCTAGTTGGGCTAGTTCGATCGGTTAGCTAGGCCACCGCCACATTTATTTTTTCACCCCTTTTTTTATCTACTTGTCGGCAGGTAAATTTAAATATCCACCGCGGCGTTGCTCTGCTGTTTGGGTGCGGCAGGATTTTTAATTTTGTGATTGACGGGAGCAGGCGCGACAGGATTTTTAATTTTTTGATTGACGGGAGCAGGCACGATAGCAATTAGTCATGATGACTCCGCCTGTAAAAACCCACTGCTCCCTGATGTGAGAAGTCGTCGACTGGTGTTTTACCATGGTGAAACCAAAAGATTCCCCGCTCCTGGGCTGGCTCACTCCGCCTTCCCTTAGATTGCATTGCCTTTCAGCCGTTTTGCCCCCTTTGCTTCCTCTCCCCATTGCTTCTACCTGGTGCCATTGCAGTGCAGCAGATCACGGAGTCCGAGGTGAGGCGCCTGACACAGGAGCTCCATGACAAGGATGCGGAGCTCAGGGCCAAGGACATGGAGCTCCCTGAGCTCAAGGAGGAGAGGAGTGTCATGCTCCTCCGTTATGTGCGGGAGTTCACGGAGCTTCAAAAGTGGTAGGCGTCCACCACAAAGATGCTCGAGGTGTTGGATGCGTTGCTGCAGAAAGCGGGAGATACGGTAGGCCGTCAGGGGAGCCGACTGGAGCGCGAGCGGGCCGATCGTGACGAGGTCTAGGATCGCCTCAGCCACTTGGTGAACCAAGTTGCCACGCACATGTTGCGGCTGCGTGATGCCTACCGTCGTGCCAGCGCGACGATGTTCGCCGTCGGGCTAAACCCGTTCGACCACCCGGTCGACTTCAATGAGCTGCGGCTTCCTGACCTGGTCTCCTTCTTCACCTATATCTCCGAGGAGCTGAGCCCTCTCCGCGCGATGGTGGGGGCTGAGCTGGACAAGGAGGGGTTGCGGGCTGCCATCGCCAGTGCCGGGCGAATCCTTTCAGGGCTCCGTCACCGGAATCCATTCGTGCCATTGGAAGCCGGGAGCGGGCTCTGTGGGCGGTTGCACCCTGCATCACCAACGTCGTGCGCCTCGAGAACCAGAGGGACTTAGGTGGTGTTTAGGCGCCCTCTGCATGGGCATGTCCATGTCCCGGCGCAACATGACCGTTGGATCAAACTCAGACGGCGCAGATCAGTCACTGTAGCACAAAGCGTGTGGCTGTGTTTGGTTGCATTCTCATCTCAATATAGTTGTTTCCTCTTCATATATTTTTATCAACCTACTAGTGTGGACTCATGCACTCTTCATGGTTCATGCACTCTGCCAAACACCAAAAAGGGGGTCGAGAAGGGAACTTTTGCTCCCATCCCGTGCACCCTTCATACACCCTGTCTAACACTATAGGATGTGCTTCATATGGTTCATTTTTCGTGGAGTACTGTAGCACCGTACTCTCCGTGCGCTGTGGACCTAGTTCTGCTAACATTGATCTCACCATTCATTCTCGACCGGACAGTCGAAAAAGCGGTACTATGTTACATATAGGAGTAGTTGACATGCGCACAACATCATTTGTTATCGTCATATCTTACTACACTTGCAACAAGATTGTGTAGTACTGACGTATGAACCACTACACATGCCTAGTAGTAGGAGCACTGTGTATGTTCAAGTGGCTGCCGTGTTTCGCACTCCTCCGTCGTAAGAGTGGAAATGCTTGCTGTAATCATTTTTTTCTTCAGAATGAAAAACAGTGGACACGCTCTACCGTGCGGATCCTCCTCTATCCATGCACTAAATTACTCACTTTCGTCGACGTGTGGGACAGCCAGCACCTGGGTCCACCAGCCATGCACTAAATTACTCCGTAGTAGAGTGACGGTAGACTACCACGATCGAACCGCCGCAGTAATGCAGAATGAGCCATCAAATCACAAAACCCCTTCCTTTCTAGTAGTAAGTTGGACGGACGAAGCAACCATCATTTCACTCTTCTCTCTCAGCTTCCTCTCTTGAAGAAAAGCCCCACTCGCTTCGCTTCTCCCTCATCTCGTTCCTCCTTTCACTCTTCTCTCTCAGCTTCCTCTCTTGGATGGACGCCGGTGCACCGGCCAACGTGATGTCTATGGCTCTGGCCAAAACCGTCGAGGCTCATGGTACGAAGAAGCGCAAGCACCCCGCCGAGACTACCGCAGACAAGCTCAAAGCCATCGCCCTGTCCAAGCCCCCCTCTCCGGGATCCCTCATTAAGCAAGTCCAGGTAATGTCTCTTGTTGACGATCTTTCTCTCGATCTTGATCGTGTTTTTTCTTCTAACACGCAGTACTAGTACTGGTAGTACAACTTCCTGGGTGATCTTGCATGTGATTTTAGTGTGCCAAATGACGGTTCAAAATTCCTCTTTTGACCAAAACATGCGAGAGGTTGACACTGATTTCTTATAGATTACTTTCAACTACTCCCTCTGTCCCAAATTTCTTGTCTTAGATTTGTCTAGATACGGATGTATCTAATACTAAAATGTGACTTGATACATCTATATCTAGACAAATCTAAGACAAGAATTTTGGGACGGAGGGAGTACTTTATGAACATCAATGCTACCTTTTAAGAGGGTATATTTGCCTCAGTAACTTGTGGTATGGATATTGCATGTAATCCCTATGCTCGCATGCCTTTGAAGACATGTTCTAGTGTCTTTGTTCACTCATTTCTATGCGTATATGTAGTCATATATGGAGTATAATATCGAAAATCATCTTATATTTCTGAACGGAGGTAGTAATAAAATATGGTTTCTGTTTGAATTAGAACCAGGTCCGCGGTGGAGATGAAGTTCTCAAAGTCATGCCGTGTGAACTGGAAGACCTGATGATGAGTTCTACTGCTGAACTATCCAGCTGCTGTGTCCTTGTCGCCATGTGTCCTGAACTAGTGTTTTCCTGTAGCATTTTTGTCAGGCGTGTTCTCGAGGCTGTACTTGACCACAACAATTTCCTGGTTGTGCCTTCGATTATGAAGGGTGTGGTTGTTGTAAAGCTTCCCAACTTTGCTGTAGGTCAGTTATGCGGGGTTCATCCCGTAGGTCGGTGGCAAGAAATAGTCTGCAGAGTTTAGTTAGTGCAACTTTGCTTGTCTGTAGTAAGTACTATTGTTCAATACTTGATTTGTGTTTGTGAACCCTGTATTGTTTATTAGTACTGCCGCTTTTGGTTTGTGGTCAGTCCTGAGAATGGTCTATGTTAATGTCTGTCCACTCAATTCAGTCTGTACATTTTGAAGCATCCAGATCATATTTTTGGTGAGGACGGTTTATCAATTATGGTTACACTCCAATATCTGTATGCATTGCAAGGTTTATCGCACCCACCAGGATTTCCAGTCCCATGGATGTTTGGTCCATACGATTTGTCACGACCTTTGGACTGCCCTGCTTGTGGGAGTAGGCAGGGCCCCTGCATGCCACGCATAGTTGGATGATCAATCTTATGTTTAGTACTTCAACATAGTGATTTCCTGATAAGGATTCACTCGTGTCACACCAAGTAAATCTTATTGATTTACTGTCTAAATCTTATTGATTTAATGTCATGTTTTCTTTCTTTTCCTGCAATTTTACGATGCAGGTTTTGCCAAGTGACATTCATCACAGAATAAACTGTTTGGTTTGCTCTATGATGGCTATTTTTGCAGGTTTCACTTCTTATATCGTGTCAGTAATGAAGGCACTGTCCATCACTTATATTACTGGAAAAAATTGGATCAGTCTATTGTCTGAGTACAAGCCGAATCATTATGATGAACTGCAGTTTGGTTTAACAAAAAGGCCACAATTATTCCTTCTCGCGTTTAAAGGAAATGAAGAAAAAAACTTGATCACGGTCACGGATCCTAGTCAAGTTAGAAACCTGATCATAGCAGACAAGACACGATCGCCGCTGTCTCGCATAGATCGAGCACCGACAGTTGCTCTAGCACTAACAGCGGCAGCAGCTGAGTCTAATCCAGCTGAGGATTGGGCACCGACCGCGTCAGCGGATCAGTCTGATCTACCGGAGGATCGGGCATCGACACTGGCACCAACCCTACAAGGAGCACCATCTCCAGCATCAGCAGCGGCTTCGGCACCTGCACCAACACTTGCACTTCCATTTGGTCCGGCCCATGCAGTTGCACCGGCAACAGACTGGGCTGCAGTTTGCACTTCATATACCAAAGTCCTTACAAAAACCGACATGTCCACCTTCTTGGTAAGCATTGGCCGCCCAAGTGCTTCGTTCTTTTTTCTTTCCATGTTGTTTCACATGATTCACTATGTTGATCTAACTATTTGGGTGTGTCTTCTTGTTTGCAAACAGAGAATTCCTAGAGCAACGAGGGAGTCGTTCAACAATCTGGGCGACCGCGGCCAAGTTTCTCTTACCATGTGCAGCCTTGGTGTGAATGAACCTACTCAATATACCTTAAGTACAAAGGATGGTCGCATGATGATTGATGCTAAAGGATGTTCAAGGTTCAAATCTAAATCATATCTTGCAGTAAGGGATGATGTCAAAATCGAACTTTCTCAGCAAGGAGAGCTGGTCCAAATCAACTTTGAAATTCTTTGGTACCAGCACGCAACTGCCGAACTGATCTATCCTCCGAGAGATTTTGATGTAATAATCTGGCATGGTGAAACAAGTATCCTGTGTGTATAAGTAGTACGACAGTATTATTTATCACATGGTATATCGTTGATAGAATTGCAACTTTGATTGCAGGTTAGGAACTGCCGTTCGATTTCATTCCAACAGTTGTCGTGCTTTATTCAATTTTGTGTATTCGCCTTGTGACAGCATCTAAAACCAGCGCAGTACCTATCGCTTGCAATATGAAAAGCGCTAAGGTAGAACACATAGTCCCCCAAACATGCAGGGTCGGCCTGCGGCCCAAAGTCCAGAACCGTGAGCCTATCTGAGTATTATATTCTCAGCTGAACCCCCATAAAAAAAGCTGAACCCCCATAATGCACGTGCATTGCAAAGGGAGTATATTTCTCGGCAAGGTGAGCCTGTGATATAAAAGATTTGTATATTTCTTTATAGAGGGAGTATCTCTCTGTCAAAATATATATTTATGTGTAACTAGTTACTCCTGTCTTTCTTCTTCCTTTCGCTGATATGTGGGGCAACCGACAACGGGATCCATGTGTCATATGCACAAATTAGAGTGCACAACTTCACGGTAGACACATGATACGTCTCCAACGTATCTATAATTTTTGATTGTTCCATGCTATTATATTACCCCTTTTGGATGTTTATGGGCTTTATTTTACACATTTATATCATTTTTGGGACTAACCTACTAACCAGAGGCCCAGCCCATATTGCTGTTTTTTTGCCTATTTCAGTATTTCGAAGAAAAGGAATATCAAACGGAGTCCAAATGGAATGAAACCTTCGGGAGCGTGATTTTTGGAACGAACATGATCCGGAGAGCTTGGAGTGCAAGTCAAGAAGATCCCGAGGGCCCCACGAGATAGGGCCCCCTGTAGGGCGCGCCCCTTGTCTCGTGGGCCCCTCGGGCGGCCACCGATGTACTTCTTCCTCCTATATATACCTACGTACCCCGAAAACATCCAGGGGTACCACGAAACACAATCCACCATCGTAACCTTCTGTATCCGCGAGATCCCATCTTGGAGCCTTCGTCAGCACTCTGCCGGAGGGGGAATCAACCATGGAGGGCCTGTACATCAACATCCTTACCCCTCCGATGAGTTGTGAGTAGTTTAGCACAGACCTACGGGTCCATACTTATTATCTAGACGGCTTCTTCTCTCTTTTTGGATCTCAATACAATGTTCTCCCCCTCTCTTGTGGAGATCTATTTGATGTAAACTCTTTTTGCGGTGTGTTTGTCGAGATCCGATGAATTGTGGGTTTATGATCAAGTTTACCTATGAATAATATTTGAATCTTCTATGAATTCTTTTATGTATCATTGAGTTATCTTTGCAAGTCTCTTCAATTATTAGTTTGGTTTGGCCTACTAGATTGGTCTTTCTTGCCATGGGAGAAGTGCTTAGCTTTGGGTTCAATCTTGCGGTGTCCTTACCCAGTGACAGAAAGGGTTGCAAGGCACGTATTGTATTGTTGCCATCGAGGATAACAAGATGGGGTTTATATCATATTGCATGAGTTTATTCCTCTACATCATGTCATCTTGCTTAATGCGTTGCTCTGTCTTATGAACTTAATACTCTAGATGCAGGCAGGAGTCGGTCAATGTGTGGTGTAATAGTAGTAGATGCAGGCAGGAG
Source organism: Triticum aestivum (assembly GCF_018294505.1). NCBI lineage: Eukaryota > Viridiplantae > Streptophyta > Magnoliopsida > Poales > Poaceae > Triticum > Triticum aestivum. Next base: position 444,993,896 of record NC_057804.1, on the reverse strand, counting down.
TCGGTCTACTTGTTATGGACGTGATGCCTATATACATGATCATGCCTAGATAATCTCATAACTATGCGCTTTTCTATCAATTGCTCGACAGTAATTTGTTCAACCACCGTAATACTTATGCTATCTTGAGAGAAGCCACTAGTGAAACCTATGGCCCCCGGGTCTATCTCTTATCATATTTGCTTTCAATCTACTTTTATTTGCATCTTTACTTTTTGTATCTATATTATAAAATACCAAAAATATATTTATCTTATCATACTATCTTTATTAGATCTCACTTTCGCAAGTTGCCGTGAAGGGATTGACAACCCCTTTATTGCGTTGGTTGCGAGTTCTCAGTTTGTTTGTGTAGGTGCGTGGAACTTTTGAGGAGCCTCCTACTGGATTGATACCTTGATTCTCAAAACTGAGGGAAATACTTACGCTACACTTTGCTGCATCACCCTCTCGTCTTCGAGGAAAACCAACGCAAGCTCAAGACGTATCAAGAAGGATTTCTGGCGCCATTGCCGGGGAGGTCTTCGCTCAAGTCAAGACATACCAAGTACCCATCACAAACCCATCTCCCTCGCATTTAGATTATTTTCTATTTGCCTCTCGTTTTCCTCTCCCCCACTTCACCCTTTCCGTTTTATTCGCCCTCTCTTTCCCAATCTCCTCCTCTCCTTTTTCGCTTGCCTTTTTCTGTTTGCTTGTGTGTTAGGTCGTTTACCTTGTCGTCATGGCTAGTTCTGTCTTTATCCCTTCATCTCCCGACTTTGAAGTTCTTCACTTCAAACAAGGACAAGGAGAAAATTTAAAAGATGCTTGGTTTAGGATGTTAGAATCTTATCGTAGTTGTGCCGTGGAAGGAGATTTCAAGTTTTTAATGCGCAATTTTTATGTTGGGTTAACCCTATCCCATAGACAACTTCTTGATTTTGCTACAAAAGGATGTTTTATTGAAATTGATCCTAGTTTCACTTATGAAATTATAGAAGGGATAGTAGGAGCACTTCCCCTAAAAAGGGCATCGTCCTTCTCTCTTGAAGGAACTCAAATTTTAGAGAAACTTTGTGAATTGCAAAAAATTGTTGAACTACTTAAGAATATTGGTGGGAGTATCAACCGCATGAATAATTTGATTGTATTTTGTCATAAGCGGTTGGATGCCTTAGACCAAAGGATCTCTGAGCATGAAGGGAAATGCAAAGAGACTCCCGGACCTGAGCACAACTCCATTAAAAAGTTGAGTGCCAAAGATGGCACTACTTGAATCTATCTTTGCTTTTATGCCTAGCTAGGGGCGTTAAACGATAGCGCTAGTTGGGAGGCAACCCAATTTTCTTTATGTTTTTTGTTTTTGCCCCTGTTTAGTAATAAATCTTGCATCTACCTTCTGTTTAGATGTGTTTTTATATTTTAATTAGTGTTTGTGCCAAGTAGAACCTATAGGATAACCTACGATGATAGTTGATTTGATTCCGCTGAAAAACAGAAACTTTGCACGCACGAATATAATTTTTTTAAATCACAGGAACGTGATTTTGCGTTGATTCTTTTTGATGATGTTCAATAAACACATTTTCCAGGACTTCCTATTTTTGTAGGATTTTTAGAGTTCCAGAAGTGTGCGTTTGTTAGAGATTGCTACAGACTATTCTGTTTTTGACAGATTCTGTTTTCCGTGTGTTGTTTGCTTATTTCAATGCATCTATGGCTAGTAAATTAGTTTATAAACCATAAGGAAGTTGTAATACAGTAGGTTTAACACCAAAATAAATAAATAATGAGTTCATTGCCGTACCTTATGTGGTGGTTTTGTTTTCTTTAACTAACGGAGCTTATAAGATTTCCTGTTGAGTTTTGTGTTGTGAAGTTTTCAAGTTTTGGGTAAAGCTTTTATGGACTATGAAATAAGGAGTGGCAAGAGCCTAAGCTTGGATATGCCCATGGCACCCCAAGATATTCAAGGATATCCAAAAGCCTAAGCTTGGGGATGCCCCGGGAAGGCATCCCCTCTTTCGTCTTCGTTTATTGGTAACTTTACTTAGAGCTATATTTTTATTTGCCACATGATATGTGTTTTGCTTGGAGCGTCGTGTATTATATTAGTCTTTGATTTTTAGTTTACCATAATTATCCTTGCTGTACACACCTTTTGGGAGAAGCCTATTTGATTAGAATTTGCTAGAATACTCTATGTGCTTCACTTATATCTTTTGAGCTTGATAGTTTTTGCTCTAGTGCTTCACTTATATCTTTTAGAGCACGGTGGTGTCTTAATTTTGAAGAAATTGCTAGTCTCTCATGCTTCACTTATATCTTTTTGAGAGTCTTTTAGAACAGCATGGTATTTGCTATGATCATAAAGTTGGTCCTAGAATGATGAGCATCCAAGTTGGGTATAATAAAAACTATCATAGAAAAAGAATTGGATGCTATGATCAATTTGATGCTTGATAATTGTTCTGAGATATAAAGGTAGTAATGTTAGGGTCATGCTAGTGGGTAATTATGAAATTGAGAAATACTTTTATTGAAGTTGGCAAGTCCCGTAGCATGCACGTATGGTAAAAGTTGTGTGACAAATTGGTTGCATAGGGTGCTCTTTTGATTGTCTTCCTTATGAGTGGCAGTCGGAGACGAGCTGTGGTCTTTTCCTACCAATCTATCCCTCTTGGGGCATGCATAGTAGTACTTTGCTTCGAGGGCTAAGTAGACTTCTGCAATAAGTATATGAGTTCTCTTTTGACTAATGTGAGTCCATGGACATAGGCACACACATCCTTTTTACGTTGCTAGCCTTTATTATTACCGCGCAACTTTCGCCGGTATCATAAACCCCTTATTTACCTTCCTCAAAATAGCCACCATACCTACCTATTGTGGCATTTCCATAGCCATTCCGAGATATATTGCCATGCAACTTTCCACCATTCCATTTATTATGACACATACCATCATTGTCATATTGCTCTTTGCATGATCATGTAGTTGATATCGTATTTGTGGCAAGGCCACTTTCATAATTTTCATACGTGTCTCTCTTGATTCATTGCATATCCCGGTACACCAGCGGAAGCATTCATATAGAGTCATATCTTGTTCTAGCTTTGAGTTGTAATTCTTGAGTTGTAAATCCATAAAAGTGTGATGATCTTCATTATTAGAGCATTGTCCTAGTGAGGAAAGGATGATGAAGGCTATGATTCCCCCACAAGTCGGGATGAGACTTCGGACTTTACAAAAAGAAAAAATGAGGAAAGAAAAAAATAGAAAGGCCATAAAGTTAAAAAAAAAGAAAAAGGCCAAAGAAAAAAAAGAAAAAAAAAGAAGAAAGAAAAAAATGAAAAAAAATGAGAGGAAAAGAGAGAAGGGACAATGCTACTATCTCTTTTTCCACACTTGTGCTTCAAAGTAGCACCATGATCTTCATGATAGAGAGTCTCCTATGTTATCACTTTCATATACTAAGTGGGAATTTTTCATTATAGAACTTGGCTTGTATATTCCAATGATGGGCTTCCTCAAAATGCCCTAGGTCTTCGTGAGCAAGCAAGTTGGATACACACCCACTTAGTTTCTTTTGTTGAGCTTTCATATATTTATAGCTCTAGTGCATCCGTTGCATGGCAATCCCTACTCACTCACATTGATATCTATTAATGGGCATCTCTATATAGCCTGTTAATATGCCTAGTTGATGTGAGATTATCTTCTCCCTTTTTGTCCTCACAACCACCACCATATACCACCATAGTGCTATGTCCATGGCTTACGCTCATGTATTGCGTAAGAGTTGAAAAAGCTGAAGCACGTTAAAAAGTATGAAACAATTGCTCGGCTCATCATCGGGGTTGTGCATGATGGGAGAATTTTCTGTAATGAAAATGAAGCATGGCCTAACTATATAATTTTGCAGGGATAAGCTTTCTTTGGCTATCTTATTTTGATAGGACATGATTATTTGTTAGTATGCTTTGAAGCATTATTATTTTTATGTTTTATAAGCTTTTATTTGAATCATTTGGATCTGAGCATTCATGCCACAATAAAAGAAAATTACGTTATGAATTATGCTAGGTAGCATTCCACATCAAAAATTCTCTTTTTATCATTTACCTACTCGAGGACGAGCAGGAATTAAGCTTGGGGATGCTTGATACGTCTCCAACGTATCTATAATTTTTTATTGTTCCATGCTATTATATTACCCCTTTTGGATGTTTATGGGCTTTATTTTACACATTTATATCATTTTTGGGACTAACCTACTAACCGGAGGCCCAGCCCATATTGCTATTTTTTGCCTATTTCAGTATTTCGAAGAAAAGGAATATCAAACGGAGTCCAAACGGAATGAAACCTTCGAGAGCGTGATTTTTGGAACGAACATGATCCGGAGAGCTTGAAGTGCAAGTCAAGAAGCTCCCGAGGGCCCCATGAGATAGCCCCCCCCCCTTTAGGGCGCGCCCCCTGTCTTGTGGGCCCCTCGGGCGGCCACCGACATACTTTTTCCTCCTATATATACCTACGTACCCCGAAAACATCCAGGGGCACCACGAAACACAATTTCCACCAACGTAACCTTCTGTATCTGCGAGATCCCATCTTGGAGTCTTCGCCGGCACTCTGTCGGAGGGGGAATCAACCATGGAGGGCCTCTACATCAACATCCTTGCCCCTCCGATGAGTTCTGAGTAGTTTACCATAGACCTACGGGTCCATAGTTATTAGCTAGATGGCTTCTTCTCTCTTTTTGGATCTCAATACAATGTTCTCCCCCTCTCTTGTGGAGATCTATTTGATGTAAACTCTTTTTGCGGTGTGTTTGTCGAGATCCGATGAATTGTGAGTTTATGATCAAGTTTATCTATGAATATTATTTGAATCTTCTCTTTATTCTTTTATGTATGATTGAGTTATCTTTGCAAGTCTCTTCGAATTATCAGATTGGTTTGGCCTACTAGATTGGTGTTTCTTGCCATGGGAGAAGTGCTTAGCTTTGGGTTCAATCTTGCGGTGTCCTTACCCAGTGACAGAAAGGGTTGCAAGGCACATATTGTATTGTTGCCATCGAGGATAACAAGATGGGGTTTATATCATATTGCATGAGTTTATCCCTCTACATCATGTCATCTTGCTTATTGCGTTGCTCTGTTCTTATGAACTTAATACTCTAGATGCATGCAGGAGTCGGTCGATGTGTGGAGTAATAGTAGTAGATGCAGGCAGGAGTCGGTCTACTTGTTATGGATGTGATGCCTATATACATGATCATGCCTAGATAATATCATAACTATGCGCTTTTCTATCAATTGCTCGACAGTAATTTGTTCACCCACCGTAATACTTATGCTATCTTGAGAGAAGCCACTAGTGAAACCTATGGCCCCCGGGTCTATCTATTATCATATTTGCTTTCAATCTACTTTTATTTGCATCTTTACTTTTTGCATCTATATTATAAAATACCAAAAATATATTTATCTTATCATACTATCTTTATTAGATCTCACTTTCGCAAGTGGCCGTGAAGGGATTGACAACCCCTTTATTGCGTTGGATGCGAGTTCTCAGTTTGTTTGCGTAGGTGCGTTGGACTTTTGAGGAGCCTCCTACTGGATTGATACCTTGGTTCTCAAAATTGAGGGAAATACTTACGCCACACTTTGCTGCATCACCCTCTCCTCTTCAAGGAAAACCAACGCAAGCTCAAGATGTAGCAACACACCCCGGTCGTAGCGCCGCAGTAATGCCCAATGAGCCGTCAAATCACAACCCCCCCTTTCCAGCTTTAGCAGTAAGCTGGACGGACGAAGCAGCAATATTTCACTGGGCCTGAATCCCCTTCTCCCCCATCTGCTTGTTCAGAGAAAACCCCCGCTCGGCGATTGCATAGGGTTTTCTCATGGAGAACCAGGTACGAATTCTTCATCCATCCCTGATAAATCCAAGTCCCTTGGTCGCAGGTAATCCTAGGATGGCAGCCGCCGCCGTTGATGCATTTTTCTTCGTACTTAATCTAGTGTGTTTCAGTTGCATTGACCAAAGTGTGAGTACCCTACAGATTTCTATGCCCTCGGCAAGACGCCACACTTGTTCCTTCTCATCCTACCACAGCATTTTGAAACACACATAGTATGTTCCTAGAATACTCTTCTCTATCCGGGAGGGTGGGGTTTTTTTAACATGCTGTGTTCTCATATTATTTTTTCTGCAGTGTATTATTTGCTCTGCCAGAACACATGTACTCAAGATGCTCGACCTTGCCATAACTGAGTACACTAGTTTAATGGTCACAGTGAAGACAAGCCATGGATATTACTTCTGAGTTGGGTTCATGAACCAAGAAGATCGCTGCTTTTTTATGGCCGAACTTGGATAAACTTTCTCAAGTGTTACGGACTGAAAGATGGCGCATGAATGTTGATGGAAATAGCAGAACCTGGTCTCATCTTCACTGCGATCTTCCACCCCGACGTTGTTCCAATTGTTCATCCATGTTAGTTTTGTATCTGGTTCTTGCTTGTAGCCTTGATTACTTCTTAATCCACCTATTCTGTCTAACTAATCACAATTTAACTTTAGAAGTAGCAACGAATCTCTCACGAAGATGCTACTTCTAACTAATATTTTCTTATAATTGGTGGCACATGTAGGTTTTTTCAGAGTTAAGCAGTCTGCTCGTTTGTTACTCTATAATAACTCGGCTGTTACTAATGGCACTGAAGTTGACTGGATCAACATCCACAAGTTCCTACACTTTATTGATCGTCTTGAGGTCCTTGTGGGGTGTTTCAATGGTGGAAGGCCATGTGGGATATGTGTGCCACTGCTGCACTTGTTGAACAGGTCCAACTGTGTCGAGAAACTTATGGTACGAGTTGTTTTCTGTTATATATGTTGTTCATAAAATATTGCTTATACACAGTTTTACAGCTGTGATCTTCTTGAAACAGGAACTGCCGAGTTCTATTTTTCCTATACAGATGCGTGACCATGGTCGGGTCAGACTTGTGCTTGGTCACAACATGATGTTTATGTCGACCTACTCAATTCCCCTTGGAGGTGAAAAGATACTTATTCGTGGGTGGTCTCAAATAATCAATGCCTGTCCATCTTGGAGAATAGGACAGAAGATTATGTTCATGCTTTTCCATGGCCCTAAAGTGAATATCCTGTTTATTGACCATGTTACGAGATGAAGCCGCTTTCAGAAGGTTGTGGATGCGCGCGGTGGCGCCTGGGCCTTGTCCTGGGGCTTGGCAGCCTCACCCTTGGTTAACTGTAGGCAAAGTAGCACTGTTTGAGGCGTGCTTTGTACAGTTGAACCTGTATAAGTACTCATACTGCTTTCAGCTTTGGTTGTTAAGTGCCCCTGCTGGTTTCAGTTAAGGTTGTTAAGTACTCCTGCTGCTTTTACAGTCTGTCGTGTTTCTTCAGTCCTATCTTCCTCCAGCCGCCAAAACCAAACCAGCGTCAGCGGGGCCGCCTGCTTCCACCTCCCACGGCTGGCTGCACCTCAGCGCATGCATCGCCGCCCCACCATCTCCTAAATCGTTAACGCCGACGTCCTCCGTGCGCTTTGGTGCGCTCGCCGCGGCGCCGCCCTCTCACGTTGTCAACATGGTCAACAAACAACAGGAATCGGCATAAGTACGTGGAGAGGATGATAGTAGGGGCCCACCACATCAGCGTATGGAAAAATAAAATGCTTCCTCCTAGTGTTTTCCTGACATCTGGGACCCACGACATTGTGAGCGTATATAGTCAATAGACAAGAAAACAGCACAAGATCGGCTGACACCTGGGACGTAGCTACTCGAGCAGTATTTTTTTTGTTTGGTATTGTTGAGACGGAGCAGGGTTTGAACTGGGCTGTGGCCCGTCTAGACCAGGCTTATATTTTATGTTCACCATGTAACCAGCCCAACTATTTTTTCTTTGTGAAAATGAGCCCTGTTTATTTTTTCTGAAGAATACCCAATCCAGGCCTACTTATTTTTCTACGCCTTGATGGGCTGCAACTCTTTCAAGACGCCTGCAAATCTTGAAAGTAATATGAAATGGGTTGTAAATATAAAAACAGATGACAAATTGGCAATTACTTTATAATTTCTGATTTTTTTCACATTTTCAGATTCCTATTTCACTAGGCATTAACCTAATTTAAATAAATCTTCAAAGTACTTTAAATCTGGCTCGAAATTTTGGTATTAAAAATAGTTTGGAACCCACAGAAATATTCGAAACCAAAAAAACGACTGCAATAAATTGCATAATAAATGCCATGAGCTATATATAAATTCTTAAAAAAAAGAGGAAGTGGTCTGACTTGTGGGCCTGTTCAGTTGACGCGTATGCAAGATTTCTTTAGTTATTATATACTACGTCAACAAACGATTCTAGCAGACGTAGTCGTTGGATGTCAATCTGTCACGCCCAATATGCGACCCTATCCAAAAGGAACTCGAAGGTCCCACCAAGGATAGACCCGCATATTGAAACGCTTTTGCAAGGTGGATATCATTACATCAACATTACATAATAGATGGGGATGCATACAAGAGCCATACAAAGCCACATGAATACAACAAACAAAAACAAACAAAAACTCAAACGACATCCACCCTGCTAGCCCAGGCTGCCGACCCCGAACCTATCCCCTGATCGAAGAAGAAGCAGCAGAAGAATTCCAAGACAAGCAAACATCGCTCTCGCGTCATGACCATCGCATAACCTGTACCTGCAACTGTTGTTGTAGTAATCTGTGAGCCACGAGGACTCAGCAATCCCATTACCATGGGTATCAAGACTAGCAAAGCTTAAAGGGAAAGGAAGGGGTAAAGTGGTGAGGTTGCAGCAGTGACTAAGCATATATGGTGGCTAACATACGCAAATAAGAGTGAGAAGAGAGCAAGCGGAAACGGTCGTGAACTAGTAATGATCAAGAAGTGATCCTGAACTCCTACTTACGTCAAACATAACAAAGAAACCGTGTTCACTTCCCGGACTCCGCCGAAAAGAGACCATCACGGCTACACACACGGTTGATGCGTTTTAATTCAGATCTGGTGTCAAGTTATCTACAACCGGACATTAACAAATTCCCATCTGCCTATAACCGCAGGCACGGCTTTCGAAAGATTATACCCTGCAGGGGTGTTCCAACTTAGCCCATGATAAGCTCTCGCGATCAACGAAGATAAACCTTCTCCCAGGAAGACCCGATCAGACTCAGAATCCCGGTTTACAAGACATTTCGACAATGGTAAAACAAGACCAGCAAGACCGCCCGATGCACCGACAATCCCGATAGGAGCTGCACATATCTCGTTCTCAGGGCAACACCGGATGAGCAATCCGTACAACTAAAACCAGACCTCAAGTTTCCCTGAGGGGGCGCTGCAAAGGGCTTTGGTTCGGACCAACACTTAGACAAGCACTAGCCCGGGGGGGCTATAATAAAGATGACCCTCGAGAGAGCGACTCCCAAGGGAAAAGTAGGTGGTGGTGAGGCAAATGGTAAAACCAATGTTGGGCCTTGCTGGAGGAGTTTTATTCAAAGCGAACTGTCAAGGGGGTCCCATAAATCACCCGACCGCGTAAGGAATGGAAAATCCGGAAACATAACACCGGTATGACGGAAACTAGGGCGGCAAGAGTGGAACAAAACACCAGGCATAAGGCCGAGCCTTCCACTCTTTACCAAGTATATAGATGCATTAATAATATAAGAGATATTGTGATATCCCAACCAAAATCCTGTCCACCATGAAGAGATCTTCAACTTCACCTGCAACTAGCAACGCTATAAGAGGGGCTGAGCAAGCGGTAACATAGCCAAGCAAAGGTTTGCATAGGAAAGGTATCAAAGGTTAGAGGTTCATGGCAATATGGGAGGCTAGACGAGCAAAAGATAGGTAGCGCAACAAAGCGATAGAACGAAGCAACTAGCATAGCAATGATAGTAGTGAGATCCAGGGTAGCGGTCATCTTGCCTGAAATCCTGCAAGGAAGAAGAATGAGTCCATGAAGAAGACGAACGGATGAAGCCGAACCAAGCATAGATGAACGAATCCTCACGATCGCAACGAAACGGGAACTATCGAGAAGAAACACACAACATAGTGAACACACCACACATGAACAAGACATGATGCACAACCAAGCATGATGCATGACAAAGCTACATGAAGCTACTCATGGCAAGGGATGATGCATAGAAGAGCAAAACATCAAAGGAAGTTTAAATGAGGCCGGGAACAACATATAACAATTCCGGTAAGTCCTCGTATGCAAATTTCGAAATTGGTCCAGATCTGAACAAACCTTATGTTCAAATTATTAAACAGCAAGTTAAGATGCACCAAGATGCTCTACACGAGATTCTAGTCAAGTTACATATAAAGTTCATTTAGTTCGGAGCTACGGCCTAGAAGATATGAGCAAAACAAGTTAAACATGGCATTGATGCAAAACGCATACAAACATCAATCAAACACCTCAAAACATGGATGCAACATGATAATATGAAACTACATGTAAAATCAAGCAAGTTTCATATAGAGCACACTCAAAACGGAGCAACGGTTCAACACACACACACACACACACACTACAAGTTATAGCAACAATCTGTCCAAAACAGCAACTAGGCATATTGTAAGCATCAAAACAACATGCTACAGGACCTTAACAAGAAAACAAAAGGCATGGGCATGATGTACAGGTAAAGCGTAACAAAACATGAACACTGAGCTATCTCCAGAAATCACTAGAACATGCTCAAACACACATGGTAAGATTGCAAGTAATAACAGTTCAGACTTTGCAGAAAATAACATCAGGTTGCAATGTTTAGATCTATCAAACAATATGTTACATGAACTTATAATGGCAAACAAAGGCATGGCATGAATCTAAGCATAGATCAAAAGTCCCTTACTAACCATAAGCCAAAAAGGATCAGAAAATATGATGGCACCCACATAACCATAGCAAGTTATAATACAGATTCATACATGGCAGGAACAGAATTATGAAGGCATGTTGGTGAGCTTGTGCCACTCACTACAGAGCAAAAAATGGCATGGAAAGGCAACCAACAGTAAGAAGGCATGTTTGTGAAGTTAAGCATGGCAATAGCAAGGTCATAGGGTGCATGGAACACTAGGAGAACACATGGCAACAACTGAACTTAATGTTAACAGGCTGAATGCAACATTATGAAGCAACTTTAGAGCAAGATATGAACAAGCTACATCAAGCTATAAATGCAACTAGGGGCATGGATGGATAAAGCATGACATGTAGAACAAAACATACTTAGTGACTATCTCCAGATTATGCATAGAATGATTAGTAGCAACATGTTTATATAGCATCACAAAATAATAGATTCAGCCTAGCAAATCAGCAACAGTGAGTACACTACTTAACAAGCTTGATTCACTCACCACAAGTCATTGTATGACAAGATAAGCATAGCATTAGCAAGAAGATATGTTTATGAAACAAACCAAGTCAAGAACAAGTTCATAGCATGCAAGGATCAACTATAGCAACCTTGGCAAAATTGAATAACAAGTAAACAATCTGCCAGGAAACATTTTGAAGCAAAAGTAGAGCACGAAAATGACATGCTAGACTACTCCATAATTGCAAACAAGGGCATGAATGGCTAGAACATAACCATATTTTCAAAACATCCTTACTAAAGTGTCTCAAAATGTGCATGGATCTCTCTGTAGCATCAAGTTTACATGGCATCAAAATAACAGCAGAACAGGGACTAAAATCAGCAATATCACGATGCCTAGTTTGCATGCTTGTGCTAGTCACCACATTGATCACAAAAATACATGGTAAGCACCTCTGTAAAGAAGACATAGCATAGATCAAAACACATGTAGTCATCAACCTCATAGGGTGCACACCTCAATCATGGCAAAAATGACAAAAGAGCTCGTTCTGTTAACAGACAACAGAAAACATTATGAAGCACTCTTTCAACAAAGATTCAGGCATCAAGATGAGCTCAAATGAATATGATGCAATGGAATGAAATGATGTACTCGTCGAGGTGAACAATTTGACATATTATACGCACGAAACGGAGCTATGGATGCAGAGATACAATGCGATGAACATGGCATGAAAATTACTGCAGGTTTAGGGACTTAGTCAAATTCTCACCCCGCGAAATCGGGACGGAGCCATTCCGGGACGGAGACACACGTTTGGATGGAGGGACCAGTGGATCTGATCCACCCGGCCGGATCTGGTACGAGGCGGTCGCCGGAGGTGGTGAGGAACTCCGGCGAGCTGGGTCGCGACGGAGGCGAAGGGACGGCGAGCTTCGGCGGCGAGGAAGGCGCGCGGAGGCCGGCGCGGTCAGCGGCAAGGCCGCCGGAGGAGCGGGCCGGGGCGGAGGCAGACGGGGCGGCGCCTGGACGAGGCCGCGGCCGGCGGCGGCGGCGCGGGTGGCGGCCGGCGCGGAGGCGGGGACGAGGAGATGGGGCCGAGGCGGAGACGACGCCGGCGCGGGCGAGGCCGGCGGCGGAGGGCGCCGCGGCAGACGGAGTCGGGCTCCGGCGAGGTGGCGGCAACGGGCGGAGGCGGAGGCGGAGGCGCAACGGCGGCGCGGGGAGGAGCTCGGGCGCGGGGACGGCGTGGGCGCGCGCGGTCGGCGGCGATGGGCCGGGCGGCGGCGCGGCCGGGCGGCGGCTGGCGCGGAATGGGCCCGCGCGGGCCCCGGATGGGCTTCGCGGGCCGCGGCGGTGGGGAGGGCGCGGGAGGCCAGGTGGCGCAGCGGGATTGGACGAGGCGCGGCGGCTGGATGGAACGGACATGTCCGGGCGGGGCTGGACATGTCCGGCGCGCGAGGGGCGCGGGGCTAGGGTTTCGTCTGCGATTTTGGACGGGGGATGCCTTTTTATAGGTAGAAGGAGCTAGGAGAGTCCAAATCAGGAGCGGTTTTCACCCACACGATCGTGATCGAACGACCGAGAGCATGGAGGGGAGTTAGATGGGTTTTGGGCCACTTTGAAGGGGTGTTGGGCTGCAAAGAGAAAGAGTCTTTACAGTTACCCGGTTAACCGTTGGAGTACCAAACGATCTCCAAATGGCACGAAACTTGACAGGCGGTCTACCGGTGCTATACCAAGGCTCCTTGGCAAACCTCGGGCCATTCTGACAAAGTTTAATACCCACTCACAACAGGAGAGAAAAGGGGAACGCCGAAGGACATAGGAGCGCCGGATTACAAAACGGACAACGGGGAAAAAGCTCGGATGCATGAAACGAGCACGTATGCAGAATGAAATGCACATGATGACATGATAAAATGCAACACACAAGCAAATCACATAGCAACAGCGGCGAATAACTGGCAGACACCTGGCGCATCGGATCCGGGGCATTACAACACTCCTCCACTAACAAGAGATCTCGTCCCGAGATCTTAGGACCGAGACGGAAGGGAAAAGGATGAGGTGAAACAAGAACTCAAGAGAAGAAGCAAAGAATCGAGAGCACTCGAGAAGAAGAGAGGAACGATGAGAATGACGAGAATCGAAAGCTCACGGAATCAGATAGACTATGAAACCACTCCGGTTAGAACAAGATAGAAAAGGAATAAGAATGGAAGAATTTAGGCAGCACTCCGGTTGAAAATGGAAGGATTAGAACATGAACTTCACAAGATGGGATGACACTTGATGAAGACATGACACAAAACCTCCGGAAAGAAATGAAAGAATTGAATGAAAAGAAATTAGAAGGAAGGATTGAATGGAGTTGTTTAGAAAATCAACAACGAAAGAATAAGCTTGACGTGGACTTATGGATAACAACTCAGAAATTACGAGGTGATAACCAGCCGCAAACGGAAATGATTGGATAACTTAGAAGAACGAAGAAATGCAAAACTCCATTTCAAAAGAATACGGAGAATTAATTGCACTTCGAGATGCGAGAAGAAAAGATACTTGAACTCCGCCGACAAGAATCTTGATGAACACTTGAAGAGTGAATTAAATCATGAAGAATCACCATGAAGAACTCCGGTACAAAAGGATGATGAGATAGAATGAAGGATGAAAGAATAAGATGAGCCTTGTGATGATTTAGATGGAGGTTCCGACGAGATGACCGAGGAAATTTGAACTCCGAAAAAGAAAAGTTTAAAACACTTGAACTAGAATTTATTCATCAAGAACAAACTCTGAAGGAAGGGATTAACCACTTTGAGGGAATAAGAATAAGATTTATTGTATGCTTATCCTTCATCAAAATAAATTGATGACGAGCAATGGATTTTTCATACTACTTATTCTTCTTGAAAAAGGATTGAGAAGTGACATATCGCAAACTTGAGAAGGTCTTCATGAACCACCGGTAGAATTAGAAAAATGACTAATGAAAGAGAATGAATCACCGGGAAGAAACAATATGTTTGAGGGGGATTTAGATACAAGAGAACGGGAAGAACTCGAGCTGATTAACGAACACTTGAATGAAGCACCGGGATAATTAGAGAATGGTAACTGGAATGATGGCCTCCGGTGAAAAGAAACGGGAAAACAACTCCTGACATACTCCGGATGAGTGAGAAAAGAATAACTGGCAAATGAAATAATTCGAGAGGATGATATGCAGTTGGAACCACGAATCTTCAAGAGAACGGGCAAGATTTAGAGGAAAAACTCGTCTTTTGTCTTCAAAAGACGACGAGAAACACCACCAAAATTACTGAGATACTCCGGGAGAACGAAAAGCAAAGAGGTTGAGCCAACAATGAAAATGATTTGAAATCGATCTTGGAAAGGCAACTGACTGATGAAATTCATTCTTACGTCAGACTTGAAAATAATTTGAGAATAACTCCGGGGGAACTAGAAGAGTCAGGTAAGATCCTGGGAAAAAAACCTGTGGGTTAGGGCCCACTGAAGAGATAACACCGTTGGAAAGGATTGTTGAAGAGATAGATGATGCACCGGAACAGTTGAACTATTTGAATGAAGTGACAACCTCGAATTAATTGGAACACAGACGAATCTACAGAGATGTATAGAGGACTCCGGAAGGATGAACTGGCGAGAGACGAACGAGCAGGGAAAACACTTGAGCCGAGGGAAAGAATATAATCAACCCGAAAAACTTGAATTGAGTGCACCGGCAAAAGAAAGGGATGAAGAATCTCAAACAAAAGAGAATTCACCAGTTGAAAGGATTGAGGGAAGACTGAAGAGGCTTGTTACGAATGAAATTGATGCTCGAAAGAGATTCAAGCTCCGGGAAGAAAAAGGGTGGGAGGGCGGGAAAACACAAAGGCAACTTGGAAGGGGGAATCGACGAACAACTTGAAGAGGAAGCACCGGATGAAATAATTGAGGAAAGAAAGCAAAGACTTCACACGAGTAGGATGGATACTCAATTACAGACTCCGGCTTCGAGAAGAAAAAGGGTGGGAGGGTGGTAAAAGAAAACAACTAAGGATTGAACTCAAAGATGAAGAGGCTCGAGTCGACTTGACGAGAAATGCACCGGATGAAAAGATATGAGAACCAACGATCGGAAAACCAACTACGTGATCCTAAAGAAAGTTTGAAAGGGAAGAGGAATAATTCAAAACACCTATGTCAAGATTCCTCACCAGAGCGACGAAGGGGCTGAGGAGTAAAAAGAATTCTTACTCTCCGATATAACTAGAGTCCGAAAACAATTTTCTTCTAGACTCAACAACGGCCAGACTACACGATCAATCAAGGGGGGCTCCTAAGGTCGGTCAAGGCTCTGATACCAACTTGTCATGCCCAATATGCGACCCTATCCAAAAGGAACTCGAAGGTCCCACCAAGGATAGACCCGCATATTGAAACGCTTTTGCAAGGTGGATATCATTACATCAACATTACATAATAGATGGGAATACATACAAGAGGCATACAAAGCCACATGAATACAACATCACAATACATAAGATCAACATCCGACTACGGATGAAACACAAACAGAAACTCAAACGACATCCACCCTGCTAGCCTAGGCTGCCGACCCGAAACCTATCCCCTGATTGAAGAAGAAGCAGAAGAAGAACTCCAAGACAAGCAAACATCGCTCTCGCGTCATGACCATCGCATAACCTGTACCTGCAACTGTTGTTGTAGTAATCTGTGAGCCACGAGGACTCAGCAATCCCATTACCATGGGTATCAAGACTAGCAAAGCTTAAAGGGAAAGGAAGGGGTAAAGTGGTGAGGTTGCAGCAGTGACTAAGCATATATGGTGGCTAACATACGCAAATAAGAGCGAGAAGAGAGCAACCGGAAACGGACGTGAACTAGTAATGATCAGGAAGTGATCCTGAACTCCTACTTACGTCAAACATAACACAGAAACCGTGTTCACTTACCGGACTCCGCCGAAAAGAGACCATCATGGATACACACACGGTTGATGCGTTTTAATTCAGATCTGGTGTCAAGTTATCTACAACCGGACATTAACAAATTCCCATCTGCCTATAACCGCAGGCACGACTTTCGAAAGATTATACCCTGCAGGGGTGTCCCAACTTAGCCCATGATAAGCTCTCGCGATCAACGAAGGATAAACCTTCTCCCAGGAAGACCCGATCAGACTCGGAATCCCGGTTTACAAGACATTTCGACAATGGTAAAACAAGACCAGCAAGACCGCCCGATGCGCCGACAATCCCGATAGGAGCTGCACATATCTCGTTCTCAGGGCAACACCGGATGAGCAATCCGTACAACTAAAACCAGACCTCAAGTTTCCCTGAGGGGGCGCTGCAAAGGGCTCTGGTTCGGACCAACACTTAGACAAGCACTGGCCCCGGGGGGCTATAATAAAGATGACCCTCGAGAGAGCGACTCCCAAGGGAAAAGTAGGTGGTGGTGAGGCAAATGGTAAAACCAATGTTGGGCCTTGCTGGAGGAGTTTTATTCAAAGCAAACTGTCAAGGGGGTCCCATAAATCACCCGACCGTGTAAGGAACGCAAAATCCGGGAACATAACACCGGTATGATGGAAACTAGGGCGGCAAGAGTGGAACAAAACAACAGGCATAAGGCCGAGCCTTCCACCCTTTACCAAGTATATAGATGCATTAATAATATAAGAGATATTGTGATATCCCAACCAAAATCATGTCCACCATGAAGAAATCTTCAACTTCACCTGCAACTAGCAACGCTGTAAGAGGGGCTGAGCAAGCGGTAACATAGCCAAGCAATGGTTTGCATAGGAAAGGTATCAAAGGTTAGAGGTTCATGGCAATATGGGAGGCTAGACGAGCAAAAGATAGGTAGCGCAGCAAAGCGATAGAATGAAGCAACTAGCATAGCAATGATAGTAGTGAGATCCAGGGTAGCGGTCATCTTGCCTGAAATCCCGCAAGGAAGAAGAACGAGTCCATGAAGAAGACGAACGGATGAAGCCGAACCAAACGTAGATGAACGAATCCTCACGATCGCAACGAAACGGGAACTATTGAGAAGAAACACACAACATAGTGAACACACCACACATGAACAAGACATGATGCACAACCAAGCATGATGCATGACAAAGCTACATGAAGCTACTCATGGCAAGGGATGATGCATAGAAGAGCAACACATCAAAGCAAGTTTAAATGAGGCCGGGAACAACATATAACAATTCCGGTAAGTCCTCATATGCAAATTTCGAAATTGGTCCAGATCTGAACAAACCTTATGTTCAAGTTGTTAAACATCAAGTTAAGATGCACCAAGATGATCTACACGAGATTCTAGTCAAGTTACATATAAAGTTCATTTAGTTCGGAGCTACGGCCTAGAAGATATGAGCAAAACAAGTTAAACATGGCATTGATGCAAAACGCATATAAACATCGATCAAACACCTAAAAACATGGATGCAACATGATAATATGAAACTACATGTAAAATCAAGCAAGTTTCATATAGAGCACACTCAAAACGGAGCAACGGTTCAACACACACACACACTATACAAGTTATAGCAACAATCTGTCCAAAACAGCAACTAGGCATATTGCAAGCATCAAAACAACATGCTACAGGACCTCAACAAGAAAACAAAAAGCATGGGCATGATGTACAGGTAAAGCATAACAAAACATGAACACTGAGCTATCTCCAAAAATCACTAGAACATGCTCAAACACACATGGTAAGATTGCAAGTAATAACAGTTCAGACTTTGCAGAAAATAACATTAGGTTGCAATATTTAGAGCTATCAAACAACATGTTACAGGAACTTATAATGGCAAACAAAGGTATGGCATGAATCTACTCAAAGCATAGATCAAAAGTCCCTTACTGACCATAAGCCAAAAAGGATCAGAAAATATGATGGCACCCACGTAAACATAGCAAGTTATAATACAGATTCATACATGGCAGGAACATAATTATGAAGGCATGTTGGTGAGGTCGTGCAACTCACTACAGAGCAAAACATGGCATGGAAAGGAAACCAACAGTAAGAAGGCATGTTTGTGAAGTTAAGCATGGCAATAGCAAGGTCATAGGGTGCATGGAACACTAGGAAAACACATGGCAACAACTGAACTTAATGTTAACAGGCTGACAGCAACATTATGAAGCAACTTTGGAGCAAGATATGAACAAGCTACATCAAGCTATAAATGCAACCAGGGGCATGGATGGATAAACCATGACATGTAGAACAAAACATATTTAGTGACTATCTCCAGATTATGCATAGAATGATTAGTAGCAACATGTTTATATAGCATCACGAAATAACAGATTCAGCCTAGCAAATCAGCAACAGCAAGTACACTACTTAACAAGCTTGATTCACTCACCAAAAGTCATTGCATGACAAGATAAGCATAGCATCAGCAAGAAGACATGTTTATGAAACAAACCAAGTCAAGAACAAGTTCATAGCATGCAAGGCTCAACCATAGCAACCTTGGCAAAATTGAATAAGTAAACAATCTGCCAGGAAACATTTTGAAGCAAAAGTAGAGCACTAAAATGACATGCTAGACTACTCCATAATTGCAAACAAAGGCGTGAATGGCTAGAGCATAACCATATGTTGAAAACATCCTTACTGAAGTGTCTCAAAATGTGCATGGATCTCTCTGTAGCATCAAGTTTACATGGCATCAAAATAACAGCAAAACAGGGACTAAAATCAGCAACATCACGATGCCTAGTTTGCATGCTTGTGCTAGTCACCACATTGATCACAAAAATACATGGTAAGCACCTCTGTAAAGAAGACATAGCGTAGATCAAAACACATGTAGTCATCAACCTCATAGGATGCACACCTAAATCATGGCAAAAATGACAAAAGAGCTCGTTCTGTTAACAGACAGCAGAAAACATTATGAAGCACTTTTGCAACGAAGATTCGGGCATCAAGATGAGCTCAAATGAATATAATGCAATGGAATGAAAAGATGTACTCGTCGAGGCGAACAATGTGACATATTATACGCACGAAACGGAGCTACGGATGCAGAGATACGATGCGATGAACATGGCATGAAAATTACTGCAGATTCAAGGACTCGGTCAAATTCTCACCCCGCGAAATCGGGAGGGAGCCGTTCCGGGACAGTGACGCGCGTTTGGATGGAGGGACCGGTGGATCTGATCCACCCGGCCGGATCTGGGATGAGTCGGTCCCCGGAGGCGGCGAGGAACTCCGGCGAGCTGGGTCGCGGCGGAGGCGGCGGGACGGCGAGCTTTGGCGGCAAGGGATGCACGCGGAGGCCGGCGCGGTCGACGGTGAGGCCGCCGGAGGAGCGGGCCGGGGCGGAGGCAGACGGGGCGTCGCCTGGACAAGGCCGCAGCCGGCGGTGGCGGCGCGGGCGGCGGCCGGCGCGGAGGCGGGGACGAGAAGATGGGGCTGAGGCGGGGACGACGCCGGCGCGGGCGAGGCCGGCGGCAGAGGGCGCCGCGGCGGATGGAGTCGGGCTCCGGCGAGGCGGCGGCAACGGGCGGAGGCGAAGGCAGAGGCGCAACGGCGGCGCGGGGAGGAGCTCGCGTGCGGGGAGGAGCTCGGGCGCGGGGACGGCACGGGCGCGCGCGATCGGCGGCGGGCGCGAAGCGGGCCCGCGCGGGCCCCGGACGGGCTCCGCGGGCCACGGTAGCGGGGAGGGCGCAGGAGGCCAGGTGGCGCAGCGGGATTGGACGGGGCGCGGCGGCTGGACGGAACGGACATGTCCGGGTGGGGCTGGACATGTTCGGCGCGCGAGGGGAGCGGGGCTAGGGTTTCGCGTGCGATTTTGGACGGGGGATGCCTTTTTATAGGTAGAAGGAGCTAGGAGAGTCCAAATGAGGAGCGGTTTTCGCCCACACGATCGTGATCGAATGACCGAGAGCATGGAGGGGAGTTAGATGGGTTTTGGTCCACTTTGAAGGGGTGTTGGGCTGCAAAGAGAAAGAGGCTTTACGGTTACCCGGTTAACCGTTGGAGTACCGAACGATCTCCAAATGGCACGAAACTTGACAGGCGGTCTACCGGTGCTATACCAAGGCTGCTTGGCAAACCTAGGGCCATTCCGAGAAAGTTTAATACCCACTCACAACAGGAGAGAAAAGGGGAACGCCAAAGGACATAGGAGCGCCGGATTGCAAAACGGACAATGGGGAAAAAGCTCGGATGCATGAAACGAGCACGTATGCAAAATGAAATGCACATGATGACATGATAAAATGCAACACACAAGCAAATCACATAGCAACAGCGGCGAATAACAGGCAGACACCTGGTGCATCGGATCTGGGGCGTTACACAATCCAACGGCCGTCGTGTTTCTTCAATCTCTGATCTTCTTGCTCCAGCCGTCAAAGCAGCGCCGGCGGGACCGCCTGCTCCCGCCTCCCGTGGCCGGCTGTGCTGCCGCGTAGGCCTCAACGCCCCCTACTACTCCCACCGCTGGCCAGGGTATCCCTCTACTCACCCACACCCCCTGTTATTCTACGGCAACGGCAGCCTCACACTGCAGCCGAACCGGTGAACCCTCGTACTCCTCTCTGCGCGGGCTTCCACTGCCGCGTCTTCCTCGGCTCCGCGTCTTCCCCTTCCTAGGCCTCGTCGTCGTCCACCGCCGTGGTGCTCTCGGCACGGCTTGGTCAATGTGGTCAACGACCGACTTCCATCGGAAGAGTACTGTACGTGGAGAGGCTGACAGCTGGGTCCACGGCAGCCGCAAGGAAGTGCCTCCTTATTACGCGGAAAATATTTATTTCTCCACCTGACAGCAGGGACCCACTGGATGGGCCACCAGTATTTCGTGAAAAAACATTTCCTCCTGATTGCTGGGACCCACAGGTCGGGCCACCGTATTTCGCGAAAAAACGTTCCCCCGGCTATCAGCTCGGACCCACCGGAAGTGCCTCCTTATTACGAACAAAAAAATGAATACCCCCTGCTAGCTGGGACCAACCTTGGTGGGAGGCTGACTTGTGGGCCTACTAAGTTGACTGGGACGGAGGCCTTTGTCAACTTTAGTCTATATATGAACGATTCTAGCTCCAGTGACCATACGATGTCCATCCAACGGCCGTAGTGCTTCTTCAACCTCTGGTCTTCTTGCTCCAGCCGCCCAAAGCAGCGCCGGCCGTGCCGCCTTCTTCTGCCGCCCATGGCCGGCTGTGGTGCCGTGGAGGCCTCACCGCCCCCTACTACTCCCACCGCTGGCCAGGCCATCCCTCTACGCACCCACACCCCCTGTTATTCTGCGGTGATGGCAGCCTCACACCGCAGCCGAACGAGTGAACCCTCATACTCCTCTACGCGTGGGCATCCACTGCCGCGTCTTCTCCGGCTCCATGTCGTCCCCTTCCTAGGCCTCACCGTCGTCCACCGCCCTGGTGCTCTCGGCGCGGCGTGGTCAACGTGGTCAAGGAATGGCTTCCATCGGACGTGGACTATATGTGGAGAGGCTGACAGCTGGGTCCACGGCCGCAGCAAGGAAGTGCCTCCTTATTACGCGCAAAATAATTATTCCTCCACCTGACAGCGGGGACCCACCGGACGGGCCACCATATTTCGCGAAAAAAACGTTTCCCCCTGTCTGCTGGGACCCACCAGCTACATCTTCGCACGCAAGGAAGTGCGTTCGAAAAAAAAACAATTCGCCCCCCTGACTGTTGGGACGCACCAGCTACATCTTCTCACGCAAGGAAGTGCGTCCGGGCAAAAAAAACCAAAATGATTCGCCCCCTGATTGTTGGGACCCACCGGCTACATCTTCACAGGCAAGGAAGTGCCTGACAGTCAGGACCCACCTGGTTGAAGCGTACGCAGCGTTGTCATTCTGGTCGCGAACGTTACGTATATATATACTGGTGGATGTAGACGCGTGCACGTGTCGTAGTAGAGGCGCGCACATAGCATGTACACGTACGTATAGTGGCGAGGGTGCAAGAAAGAAAATACGGCCACGTACGTACATATGGGCAGGGTCTGGAACGCCTACTCGCGCATACGTACATGGCTGGGAGGAACGGAGAAACAGCGTCGTCGTCGTGTTCATGGGGAGCCAACCGACTGGGTCAGAACGGAATGCGTGGTCGTGTTCATCGGGAGGGCTTGGACGGAACAGGCGATGGAAACGAGGCCTGGCATACCACACAACTGAGGAAACGGACCTCCTACATACGAAATGGGGTCCTTTTGATCGGGAGGGGTGTGGCGTACCACAAAATGGAGGAAACGGATCTCCTACGGTCGAAACGGGGGTCCTGTTGATCGGGAGGGGTGTGGCATACCGCAAAACGGATGAAACGAACCTCCTACAGTCGAAACGGGGGTCCTGTTGATCAGGAGGGGTGTGGCGTACCGCAAAACGGACAAAACGGACCTCCTACGGTCGAAACGGGGGTCCTGTTGATCGGGAGGGGTGTGGCGTACCGCAAAACAGACGAAACAGACTTGTGTTGGAGCGCTACGGTCGAAACGGGGGTCCTGTTCATCGGGAGGGGTGTGGCATACCGCAAAATGGGACTCCACGGGATACTGTTCATCTCCATCGTCGACCTCCTCCAGCCTCCACGGGCTACCATCGACCTCCTCCAGCCTCCACGGGCTCCTGTTCATCCAGCCTCCACCGCGCGCTACTCCACCAGCTACTGTTCAACCACCCCTCCACGGGCACCCCTCCACCGTCTACTATTCATCCAGCCCTCCACACCATGGGGTCCTGTTCAACCACCCCTCCAAGGCCACCCCTCCACTGTCTACTATTCATCCAGCCCTCCACACCACGAGGTCCCGTTCATCCAGAGACAATGCCACCGCTCACTATTCATCCAACCCCCCCCCCCGCAACGCTCACTGTTCATCCAATCGATCAGCTTCAGTTAGCAGCAGCAGCGAAGGAATCGCTCCATTGGGTTTAGTTAACAGCAATCGATCGATCGCTCGGGTTCAGTAACGCGTAGCCTGTAGTGCAATCGCTCGGGTTCAGTTAGAGCCCAATGCCTCGCTCGGGTTCAGTTAGAGCCAATGCCTCACACACATGCACGTACATGTATGAGAGAAACGCGCATCGCTCGGCCCCTGACCTCCCACTATAACCGGCAACTCCCCGAAATTTTCCTCCCCCTCGCTTCTACCACGGGTTTTTCCGTCATGGACGGCCCAAAGAATGTCATGCAGTTGCGTCTCCGGCCCGTCCAGGACGAAAAGCCCATTTTCTGTCATGATTGTGTGTCATGGAAGTAGGATCCCACCACATCTATGATGATACCGGGTTCTGTCACAATTATGTATGACAGGAAAAAAATTCGTTCGGCCCAAAATGTCACGGATGTGTCTTTTTTTTGTAGTGCCATCAGATTCTACAGCCTGAAACATTAGCACTCAGGTCAAATGATCTGTGCTTCTATACATCTGATGGTGCTTTTATCTGGAAGGACTGTAAACTTTATGCCAACAGGCCTTTTGTTGTATGGTTGGAATTTATTTTGTTGTCATACAACATTTATGATGTTGCCAGAGGCTGCAGTAATTATGACGCTATTTTTGTATAGTGTAGGTTTATCTTAGTAATGTGTTCGGCCGAAAGCTTCGTAGGAGCCCAACATGCCAACATTCGTCGGGCCCATTCCAATTGGGCTAAAAACGATTATGGGCCGAAATTGGCATGTAGCCCACTAAAAATATCCAGGCTTAAATCAGCATAAGCTTTCATATTTTTCTGGTAGGCTTGTGCCCATAGTGGGCCTTTAACAGGCCTAAACATAATTTGGGCCCTCAGTAAAAATAGGCCGTTTACATGTGTAAATATCTCGAGCCCATAAAAACATGGGCCTTTAATAGACCGAAAGTGAGATTGGGCCCTGATTGTGCCAAATAACTCACTGGACTTAGCAGGCCAAAATGGTGGCCCATTTATGATGCGGATATTTGACAGGCCGAAATTCGGACGGGTCGTAAATGCGCCGACCTAATACACGGGCCTTTAACAGGCTGGAATTTCGGTCGGGCTAGATTATCGTCATTTTTATATGGGCTATTAATGGGCCCGATATGACGTTGGGCCACATATGGCCCATGGTTTACGTCCGGCGTTAACAGGCCGAAAATGGCCCAAATCTATAGTGGGCCTCTAACAGGCTGAATGGCAGACATTGTCGAATATGACCCAAATCCTTCATGGTCGTTTATGGGCCGAAAGTTTTGATGGCCTGTAAATGGGCCCAAATGAAGCCGAACCTTTAACAGGCCAGAAATACACCGGGTCGTAATTCGGCCCAATTACTTAGCGGACTGTTAACGGGCCAGAAGTGACCATGGGCCGCATTGATGACAAGTTTAGACAAGGCCGTTGATGGGCCGATTTGACAGAGAATGTTGGCCCTTTAGCTGGGCCGACCCATTATGGTCTGTAGAATCTTGTGGGACTTTAGCTGGGCCGGTCCATTGTGGTCCGCAAAATCTTGTGGGCCTTTAGCTGGGCTGACCCATTATGGTCCGCAAAATCGTGTGAGCCTTTAGGTGGGCCGGCCCATTATGGTCCGCTAAATTTTGTGGGCCTTTAGCTAGGCCGGCCCATTATGGTTCGCTAAATCTTATGGGCCTTCGATTGGGCCGGCCCATTTAAACTTTGTGGGCCACTTTTGGGCCGGTCCACGTGTCAACATATCATAGGCCCATCTCGACCATCGGATGAGTGACACCTGTACCAACGCGGAGCTGACACGTGGATCCGTTAGCCAATGAGAATTTTACACGTGGAAAATCGGCATTGGTCGTGGCTGTTAACGGGTTATCGGATCCAAAACCCGACCCGATAGCTTAACGGCGTTCCGTTACGGTGGATGCCACGTGTCGGTCACCCTTGACGAAAGCACTTCTATGACGCGCGATTTATCGTCATGGAAGTGAACACTTTCATGATGATAATTTTGGTAATGTCAGGGAACATTTCTATCTTGATTCTGTCATAAATTTGTCATGGATGTACATGCATGACAAAAAACGCGACCTACTGTGACAAACACGTATCATCACGGAAGTGTATTTTTTTGTAGTGTCTTCTCGGATTTCCACCACTTGTCGGAGACGGGGAACGCGGTCGGCAGCTTCAGCGAGCTCTGAGATCTCTTGGCATCCAACAACACCCACCTCTTCACGACATCCTCCACCTTCTTCCCGGCGTGGGAGATTGCGTTACCACCCCGTGCCGCGATGAAATCGATGCACCTGACTGGATTGTCGTCGGTCTTGCGAAGATAGAAGAAATGGCGGAACAGGGCAACAAAGGGCAGTACCCACATGAATGCCTCACAGTACAAGGCGAAGAGAGACAGAAGGAGGACGGAGTTTGCATGGATGTGGAGCGCTTGGAGAAAATAGTGGTGAAGGATGGCGAAGAAGAAGGGGGAGAATGGAGGTACCAGCCCGGAGAAGATGTTGTGCATGAAGAAGTGGAAGAAGTTGCTGCCCGCGGGCTCCGGGACAGCGTTGGCGACCCGTAGTGTGGTCTCCCCCACTCATTTTTGTCACTCGCCGTCAGGAGGAGCATGGTCTGGAGCTTCTCCCCGGTCATGTAGGGCGCCATCAGCCCTGGCTCGTACCAGTCGGCGCCGGCGGCCGAGGAGGCAGTTGTGGCATTTTCGGCGGCCATCAGGCAAAAGATTTGGAGGAGAATCGGTAGATCTGGTGAGCTCTTCTGCTGTGGGGAGAAGGGGATCTGGAGCAAGAAGAAGAAGGAGCAATGAAAGCCTGGCGGTAGGCGACACCCCTTTTGTCAGGCTAGAGCAGTTGCAGAGGCAGCGTGGGGAAACAGAGACACCCACGTCCAATCAATCGCCATGCGTCATCGAGGCCGCAGGAGGTTAGGGCCCGCGGCGCTCCGTCCTTGCCCTTTGGCTTCACCTGGAAGCCAAGTCCGAGCGCGCCTTGGGCCCGGGGGCTACTGTTGGCGTCCTGGACTTGGGGCAATCCAGTCCTGCCTTCCTGTGGCCCACCGCGTGTCTCCATCGACGGCCTGGTACGGCCCAGCTTCAACATCAACACAACAAGACCCTCGCGAGGGGCCAAGCCTCGCAAGGCGGACGGTGCCAAGACCCCTGAAGGAGTTGGCCTCCTCAGGAGGCCTCCTGAGGGGCGGAGAGTTCTAGGAAGCTGCCTCATGAGGCTCAGCTGACGTGAGCCGTGACGACCAAGGCCAATCAGGTGCTAGGCGGGCTCCAGGCGGGTGCAGAGCGCAGGTTTCCTCTTTGGTGCAAGTGAGGCAAGCCACAGGCGGGGAGTCCCGAGGAATTAGCCAAAGGTTTCCATTCTGGTGCAACAAGACCAAGACCGCTAGGACGGCAGGACGGAGGTCATCACCGAGCCCACCGCGGCGTCTCGACCAGAGGCTTTTCACGGGCGAAGACTACTTTTGTCAGGATAGACTATACTACTTGTCCCCTTTCAAATCCCGCCGTTGTGGAATCTTTTCCCGCTCATATTTGGGAAGAGGACCAAGGCCTCTATATATAGGACTTAGCCACCACCATAGGGGAGAGATCCATTCCATCCCGAGCACCACACCAGCTCAAGAACACCTCACCTCCTGAGGCTTGTTCATCTTTTGTACTAGTTCATCCATAGCCCCTCGAGGCAATCCACCACACCACACTGGATTAGGGTATTACACCACAATGGGGGCCCGAACCAGTATAAATCTCTGTGTCTTTGTGTCTCTGTGAGCTCAACACGCTAGGCTAGGGAGGATCGCAAGTAGGCAGGCTGGGCAGGTTGAGATCTCCGCACGCACCCCAGAGTTCAAACCTCTCAAGGGTTGCCGGATCCCGAAATCCGACAGCATGATATTTTAGCAACTAACCGGCCTTGGCATGCCATCTCAGCTAAGCAGATTGAGTGCAGGACAGGGTAAGGAAGCTTCTTAAGCAGAGCATATTGACTATAAACTACTTCGGCAAACAGTGAGATTAACAGCGTCTATCAGCTAACATTCAATGCTACACCGACATGCACGGGGCCTCAGTCTAGAATGCGCGTACCATGGGAGAAGCTCACCGCCATGCCTCTCCACATGAGTGCATGGGCATCTTGCTAGTACTCCTACAATATACTATATTATTGTGAAAGTTCATATACATCGGCCGAGATTAATGCAAACACGGCAAATTTTCATTACATTTCAAACTTTTATAGGATAGAAAAATAAAAGAAACCTGACCCTAAACCTATTCTACGGCGGCGACCGACGTCCTCCATCTATGATCTCTATGTACGGGGGCAGGGTTCAAGACCCGTGAAGTGAAGGTGCGGTCTCCGGCGAGGAAGAGTAGAACACGGGATACGTACCATCCAGTGGCACACCATGCCCTGCCGCCTCCCATGCCCTACTCATCCTCGGAGGAGTCCCCGACCTCGGCGGTGCCGGACATTGGACGGCGTCAAGTAGGACGCGTGGCTGACGGTGCTCCCATCATCGGCCGCCAGCGTGGCCACCGCTTGTGCGGTCGCGCCCGCGTTCGGCTACGCTGCTATTGTGTCAGGGAGGCGACTTGAGCGAGGGCAGCGACCTCGAGCTTCATCCCCGAAGACAAGCTCTCCCACAGAGCGTTCACGCTTGTGGTCATGGCGGATGTGGTGCTAGGTATGAGGACGATGCGCTATGGTGTGGAGGTTAGCTGGGCATTGCCGCTTTAAGTAGCGCATTTCGGTGAGGCCAAGCGTCTGGGTGCGTCATTAAGTCGCGGGAGTTGGTTCCTTGGGCACCGAGCCTCTTAACGACGGATTACGGACGGATGGCATGAATGCGGGCAGCTGGTGCCGGCTGGGAACGCACCACGCGACGGTGCGAGGGACGAGGGTTTTTGGTGTGCCAGGGTAGTCAGCTGCGGCCGTGGCAACGTTGGAGATGCCCTTTGCTCACATGCGATCCCCGTGTGTCATTGAAAAAGCAAGACAACCCAGCATGGTCTCAGGTCCTGGGGATGCAGTTAGCCGTGCTACACCACTCTGCGGATGTGTCGCGGCGCCCCATGCATCCTCGACAAGCCGGGTGTTGGGGTGTGTTTGGATTGTGGCCAAAGTGCACCTTACCAAAATTTTGGTCATGACACAAAGATTGGTCTTTGTTTGGATGGTTGCCATTTTTTGGCATGCCAATGAACTCTTGCCAACTCTAGTTCATTTTTCTTGCCAATGTCGGCCAAATCATGGGCAACCAAAACCTCAACCAAAATTTTGGCTAGCCAATGCTTTGATGGGGCAACCTTGGGCACAAACCAAACATACCCTTGATCTGCTGGTCGTGCCACAACGCTAATGCCACCCTTGATACATTGAAACCGACCGTGTCCAGCGACGATGAGTGTGTCGCTCACCGCAGTCGCTGTGTCCAGCGGCGGTGCTGGAGCTGCACCATGTTGCTAGCCCCCACGACCCACATGAATGGTTGCCGGTGGCGAGGAGGTCGGGGGCCAGCTCCTCCATTGGACTAGTCTACGCTACATCGTCCCGACAAGCATGCCCCACAGGTCGGTTTCCCTGTTTTCCCGGCCATATTCGAGCGTCAGTGCTCCGTGTTGTGCATTAGGCCTTTCACTATGTAGGCCAAGCGAGACAACTTATTGTTTATTTGAGCCGTTCAAGTATAATCATGTGGCGTTTGCTTATTTCTCATTCCTCTCCAGCCCTCTTCTCCATCGATCATGCCGCCCTCCAGTCGAGTTCATCCTCCCGCATGCCTCATTTGAACATTCCTTCGAGTATCATTTGGATGTGGGCCTAGAGAACATGCTTGTATTTCCAATTTTGTAATTTGTCCGACCTGCATACAAACAAATGGTTCATTTAAAGTTTCACTTTGCCTCCACTATGTGTCACTTCGCGTCTTAGTTTTGACATCTCATTCGGTTCATGCCCGGACACATGTTGACGAGATTGATTGATGTTGAGAGATCAATTGCGTGTCGTGCAAGGAGATAAAGGGGGGGTTGTGGGGATCAAAAATGACCTGCGGGGGGGGGGGGGGGGTCTATGGGGATCAGAGGGAGTATATTGTACGTTCATAAGTGAAACGAAAATATTGTACCCACCCTAGTCCTATTTCAATCAATCACCGGACCCCGAGATGAAATCGAGAGAGAACGAGTGGGGGCATGTGTGATACCTAAGGCGATTCAAAATTTTGAACCGGTGATCATAGCATCCGCAAATCATATATAAAGGGTATTAAATGTTCATTTCATTTTTGAACATACAATATACTCCCTCCGATCCTTTCTAGTTTACATATAAGTTTTATGTGTAGTCAAAGTATCTCTACTTTGATCAAACTTACAGAAAAAAGTATCAACATTCAACAACGCCCAGTCAATATTGTTAGATTCGTACGTACTCCTAGATTTGTATTCACACAGAGATGGTTTCCAATTTGTTTTCAACCACGTGAATGTGCTTGTTCTCGCGCATGCTCTTCCTACTAGTATTTCGCCACGTATAGCCAGTCCAATAGTAACTTTTTAAGCTCCCTGTCCAACAGTACTAGTGGACTACTGACAACATCTGTACTAGAGTATGCAGTGCTCTTAGTAGTACTCCCTCCTTCCATTTATATAGAGCCTATCTGGAGGAGAGAGATGTGAAAAAGTAAGGGGAGTGAGCTCATGCAAGAGCCTAGCTATACCAAAACATGGGTTGCTTGCGAGTACATTCAAAGTACTCATTGGCTTGCCACTGGTTATTTAATTGGCCAGGCATGGAAGAACAGGAGTTCGAAGAAGAGTTCTTTGGTGACGATCACGCAAACTAGGACGCTTCCCAGTCAGAATGCCTGTAGGGTTAAGGCAGATGGCATGGGTTCTACTTATCGATGAAGATTTCTGCTGCTTGTGTTTCATTTGATGTTCAGCCCTTAAGGCTTTATCAATGTAAGACTTGACCATAATGGTCATAATTTGTGTAAGACAGTATGTATGGATGTAAGACTCTTGTTATTCAGCTTCTGTGTGTTCAGTGAGCATTGATCTCTAGGATCACTGTACACGTGCATTCAGTGGTCTCGACTTATGAGTCGGGGTCCCCACACTGCGCCCGGGTCATGCCCGAGCGCACGCCACCCAGCCAGGTCCCTCGGACCTGGTCGTCGTGCGTCCCTCCCCGAGCGGAGCCAAGGTATGAAGACCGTTTGAACGTCAAGGGGGACTCCTGAGCATCGCGACTCGGGAGCCTAACTGGTCACGTAGCCCCTCACTCCTTAGTTCCGCAAGGCTAATGGCAGTTGAGGTATGCGCAGGGCCGGGCCCTGCCGACGTAGAACGATAGATCTGCTCCTACACTCCCTCCCTATTTGTTGTTTGTGCGTCAAGGGGGACTCCTGAGAATCACGACTCAGGAGCCTAACTTGTCACGTAGCCCCTCACTCCTCGGTTCCGTCTTGGTGACCGGTTGGGGATAACAGCGGTTGAGGTATGCGCGGGACCGGGCCCTACTGACGTAGAACACAAAGCAAATAGGAAGGAAACCGAAAAATCTCGAAGCAAATCCAGAAGCAAATATTACAAGCCATAATTGTCTTCGCGATACCAAACACAAGTTTAAATGCCTCCACGAGGCACAGTTCATATTGCAGGAGTTAAAATAGGAAAGAAGCCATGAGAAGATCACCCTTGGGCAACACCGTCATTCGTCAGGGGCCCTGCCTCTATGGTGGTGTTACCTCCATCAGCTCCACCTCCCGAGGCCACGGAATCAGCAGCACCTGCCCTGGCCATAGTGGCGAAGGCGCGGAACTTCGCCAGCAGGGCTTCTGCTCGGCCCTTCACGACTTCAGCAGCAGCGGCAGAGCGCTCGTCGTCCACATGCTCTAGCAGCTCGTCGAGGTTGGTGCCAGGGTCGTGAAGGTAGATGTGGCTGAAGACGTGTGTTAGCACCACAGAAGAAAGGACGCGAGCTTCAACCTCGGCCATGGGGCCGACGCCGGTCACGACTTCCTCAAGCGCTTTGACCAAGAAGGGAAGCAGCTGGGCGGGGTCGTCCTTGGCGCCAGCCAGCGGCTTCTCCAGGCCACCATCATAGAGCGTCTTCAGTGCCTTGCGAGATCTCTCCTCAAGATCTGCGAAAGCCATGCGGTCCTCAGTCAAGATCTTCGCCTGGGCGTCCAGCTCGGCCCTCTCTGTCTTCAGCTTCTGCTCCAGCTTGCCCAGCCGGCCGCGTTCGGCGGTCAGCTCGGTGTCATGATCCTCGATGGCGTCTTCCCGAGCCTTCATCTCCTCCTCCTTCGCCTGGCGGTCGCGAGCTTTCTTGGCGAGCTCATCGTGTAGACCCTATAGCTCGGTCTCCAACGCCTTGCAACGGTCCTGGGAGACCGTGGCGTTCTTCAGCGCCGCATCGTAGGCGGCTGTGGCCTGGGTGGCGGCTTGTTTCTCCTCCTAAGAAGCTGTCGCAGCCTGGCTCAGCACTGCTCGGATAGAGGCATCAGAGTGAACCCAGCCAGAGACCAGCTCCAGGTGCCCGGCTACCAGGTGGGAGTTGGCGCCCTGGAGGTCTTCTCGCAGCTGGCCCAGCTCGGTAAGGGCGCGGTCCAAGATGGTGGAGGAGACAGACAAGTCCGGAACCAGTGGTGTAGGAGGAGAAGGCGGCAGCATGACCACAACTTGGGAGACTGGGGGCTCCTGAGTCTTGGCCACCTCAGCAACGGCATCAGGCACCGACACCTCCGAAGCCAGCCGGGCCATGGGGGCTGGCACCTTGCCAGAGCACTCCTCCGGGCCTCGTGAGGACGATCGGGCAGGGGAGGTGCGAACTTCACTGCCTCCTCTTCCCACAGGTGAAGGCGCTAGTGCAGCAGATGAGCCTGCCCCAGACGGGGCCACCGTGTCCCCCTTCTTCTTCTTCGCCACAAGCGGCAGCCTAATCAAGTGATGGAGAACGTCAAGCCCTAGCAGCAAAACAAGGACAAGACGGAGTTCGAGCACTTACTGGTTAATCGCGGCATAGGCCACCGACCTCTTGCCAAGCTTAAAGCCCATAAGCCTCTTGGTCTAGGAAGCAGCCTCGAGAGGTCCGGAAGCAGAAGAGGGCGCACCAGAAGGGCTGGAGGCGGCTTTGGGCGGTGCCTGGGCAGGAGTAGCCCCTCGGGAGATCAGCCCTGACCTGTCTTTCTTCGGGATCACGGGCGGGTCCTCTTCCTCTCGCATGGCGTCGGCCTCATCGTTGTCCGGCAAGGTGCGGAGGATACTGGCCCTATGCCGGGGGGAAGTCTCCCCAGTACCCTCAGTGGTCGCCTCCGAGTCGCGCTCCTCTTCTTCTTCGTCTTCCTCTCCTCCCCCGCGGGAATCATCAGAAGACAATTCCACCGGCACCGTCGCCCCCTGGAATCGCCGACTACCTGTCAAAGCGCGCTGCCCTCAGGCTACCTATGGAACCAAGTACTTTTGTGCTTCAGTTAACTCAACCATCCATTGAGCCGTCGACCGGGCAGAACAAGCGGAGGAAGCTAGGCTCCGGTAAGTACTTCCACACCGAGCTCCCCAGAGCCGCCGGCGAAGATGTTGCCGTGGATGCCGATCCTGCTGCGGGACAATCGACTCCGGCAGGACCTCAGGTCATGGCTGTGGAGGCGGCCGCTCCCGTGGCAGAAGAGATGCCTTTGGTCCTTGTCGTCGAGCCATAGGCTCCGGCATGGGCGCCACACATCGTCTTATTCCTTCAAAAAGGAGAGCTTCCTGAGGAGCAGGAAGAGGCAGAAAGAGTAGCCCGCCGGTCTGCTCTGTACCAATTCGTTGATAACGTAATGTACAGAAAAAGACCGATTGGGGTGAAATTGAAGTGCATCTCCCAGGAGGAAGGACTAAAGCTGTTGGCAGAGATACATGGAGGCATATGTGGCTCCCACATAGGGTCGAGGGCCCTTGCCGGCAAGGCTTTCCGACAAGGTTTCTTCTGGCCCACCGCCCTCCAGGATGCGATGGCACTATTAACCAAGTGTGAAGCATGCCAGTTCCATTCAAAGAAGCTCCATCAACCAGCTCAAGCCCTTCAAACTATCCCTCTCTCCTGGCCCTTCTCAGTCTGGGGGCTTGACATATTGGGCCCCTTCCCCCGTGCTGTCGGGGGCTTTGAGTACTTGTACGTCGCAATCGACAAGTTCACAAAGTGGCCAGAGGTGGAAGCAATGAGGAAGGTGACAGCGCAGTCAGCCATCAAGTTCTTCAAGGGACTAGTGTGCCATTTTGGGGTGCCGTCGCCCCCTGGAATCACCAACTACCTATCAAAGTGCGCTGCCCTCAGGCTACCTATGGAACCAGGTACTTTTGTGCTTCAGTTAACTCAACCATCCATTGAGCCGTCGACCGGGCAGAACAAGCGGAGGAAGCTAGGCTCCGGTAAGTACGACCACACCGAGCTCCCCAGAGCTGCCGGCGAAGATGTTGCCGTGGATGCCGATCCTGCCACGGGACAATCGACTCCGGCAGGACCTCAGGTCATGGCTGTGGAGGCGGCCGCTCCCGTGGCAGAAGAGATGCCTTTGGTCCTTGTCGTCGAGCCATAGGCTCCGGCATGGGTGCAACACGTCGTCCGATTCCTTCAAAAGGAGAGCTTCCTAAGGAGCAGGAAGAGGCAGAAAGAGTAGCCCGCCGGTCTGCTCTGTACCAATTCGTTGATAACGTAATGTACAGAAAAAGACCGAATGGGGTGAAATTGAAGTGCATCTCCCGGGAGGAAGGACTAAAGCTGTTGGCAGAGATACATGGAGGCATATGTGGCTCCCACATAGGGTCGAGGGCCCTTGCCGGCAAGGCTTTCCGACAAGGTTTCTTCTGGCCCACCGCCCTCCAGGATGCAATGGCACTATTAACCAAGTGTGAAGCATGCCAGTTCCATTCAAAGAAGCTCCATCAACCAGCTCAAGCCCTTCAAACTATCCCTCTCTCCTGGCCCTTCTCGGTTTGGGGGCTCAACATATTGGGCCCCTTCCCCCATGCTGTCGGGGGCTTTGAGTACTTGTACGTTGCAATCGACAAGTTCACAAAGTGGCCAGAGGTGGAAGCAATGAGGAAGGTGACAGCGCAGTCAGCCATCAAGTTCTTCAAGGGACTAGTGTGCCATTTTGGGGTGCCGTCGCCCCCTGGAATCGCCGACTACCTATCAAAGCACGCTGCCCTCAGGCTACCTATGGAACCAGGTACTTTTGTGCTTCAGTTAACTCAACCATCCATTGAGTCGTCGACCGGGCAGAACAAGCGGAGGAAGCTAGGCTCCGGTAAGTACTTCCACACCGAGCTCCCCAGAGCAGCCGGCGAAGATGTTGCCGTGGATGCTGATCCTGCCGCGGGACAATCGACTCCGGCAGGACCTCAGGTCATGGCTGTGGAGGCGGCCGCTCCCGTGGCAGAAGAGATGCCTTTGGTCCTTGTCGTCGAGCCATAGGCTCCGGCATGGGCGCAACACATCGTCCGATTCCTTCAAAAAGGAGAGCTTCCTGAGGAGCAGGAAGAGGCAGAAAGAGTAGCCCGCCGATCTGCTCTGTACCAATTCGTTGATAACGTAATGTACAGAAAAAGACCGAATGGGGTGAAATTGAAGTGCATCTCCCGGGAGGAAGGACTAAAGCTGTTGGCAGAGATACATGGAGGCATATGTGGCTCCCACATAGGGTCGAGGGCCCTTGCCGGCAAGGCGTTCCGACAAGGTTTCTTCTGGCCCACCGCCCTCCAGGATGCGATGGCACTATTAACCAAGTGTGAAGCATGCCAGTTCCATTCAAAGAAGCTCCATCAACCAGCTCAAGCCCTTCAAACTATCCTTCTCTCCTGGCCCTTCTCGGTCTAGGGGCTCGACATATTGGGCCCCTTCCCCCGTGCTGTCGGGGGCTTTGAGTACTTGTACGTCGCAATCGACAAGTTCACAAAGTGGCCAGAGGTGGAAGCAATGAGGAAGGTGACAGCGCAGTCAGCCATCAAGTTCTTCAAGGGACTAGTGTGCCATTTTGCAGTGCCGTCGCCCCCTGGAATCGCCGACTACCTATCAAAGCGCGCTGCCCTCAGGCTACCTATGGAACCAGGTACTTTTGTGCTTCAGTTAACTCAACCATCCATTGAGCCGTCGACCGGGCAGAACAAGCGGAGGAAGCTAGTCTCTGGTAAGTACTTCCCCATCGAGCTCCCCGGAGCCGCCGGCAAAGATGTTGCCGTGGATGCCGATCCTGCTGCGGGACAATCGACTCCGGCAGGACCTCAGGTCATGGCTGTGGAGGCGGCCGCTCCCGTGGCAGAAGAGATGCCTTTGGTCCTTGTCGTCGAGCCACAGGCTCCGGCATGGGCGCAACACATCGTCCGATTCCTTCAAAAAGGAGAGCTTCCTGAGGAGCAGGAAGAGGCAGAAAGAGTAGCCCGCCGGTCTGCTCTGTACCAATTCGTTGATAACGTAATGTACAGAAAAAGACCGAATGGGGTGAAATTGAAGTGCATCTCCCGGGAGGAAGGACTAAGGCTGTTGGCAGAGATACATGGACATATGTGGCTCCCACATAGGGTCGAGGGCCCTTGCCGGCAAGGCTTTCCGACAAGGTTTCTTCTGGCCCACCGCCCTCCAGGATGGGATGACACTAGTAACCAAGTGTGAAGCGTGCCAGTTCCATTCAAAGAAGCTCCATCAACCAGCTCAAGCCCTTCAAACTATCCCTCTCTCCTGGCCCTTCTCGGTCTGGGGGCTCGACATATTGGGCCCCTTCCCCCGTGCTGTCGGGGGCTTTGAGTACTTGTACGTCGCAATCGACAAGTTCACAAAGTGGCCAGAGGTGGAAGCAGTGAGGAAGGTGACAGCGCAGTCAGCCATCAAGTTCTTCAAGGGACTAGTGTGCCGTTTTGGGGTGCCCAACAGGATCATCACCGACAATGGCACACGGTTCACAAGCCACACCTTCATGCAATACATTGAGGATCTCGGCAGCAGGGTCTGTTTTGCCTCCGTGGCACATCCACGGAGCAACGGCCAAGCGGAGAGAGCAAATGCTGAAGTCCTGCGAGGCTTAAGAACAAAGACTTTTGACAGGCTGCACAAGAGTGGAAGGCGCTGGATTGATGAGTTACCGGCGGTTCTTCGGTCGATCAGAAGGACGCAAAGTCGAGCCACCGGCCAGACACCCTTTGCCCTGATTTACGGGGCAGAAGCAGTTCTCCCCACAGAACTCATATACAGGTCACCTTGAGTGCTCACTTATGATGAGCTTGAGCAAGAACGATTGCGGCAAGATGACGCGATGCTCCTTGAGGAAGATCGTCTCCAGGCGGCCGTGAGAGCAGCACGCTACCAGCAAGCCTTGCGCCGCTACCATAGCCGCAAGGTTCATGCGCGGAGCTTTGAGGAAGGCGACCTTGTTCTTCAGCATGTTCAGTCGGCCAAGATTCCAACAAGTTGACACCAAAGTGGGAAGGCCCTTATCGGGTAACACGAGTCACCAGGCCCGGCGTAGTCCGGCTGGAGAATGAAGATGTCGTTCCAGTGAGCAACTCCTGGAACATCGAGCATCTCCGCAAGTTTTACCCATAAGGCGCGGCTGCTGGGCCTCCCGGCAAGCCACCCTTTTGTACAAGCCTTGTCGACAAGGCATGTAACCCTTTGTACAAAGCCAGGCGCAGACCCTGAGCACTAATAAATGAAGCGCTGGCGCCCTAAGTTATAGCATGCATGCTAGGTTGAGTCTCTTCCTTGGTTAGGGTTGATAGTGCTTAGCGGCGGCTAACCCCTAGCTTAGAGGTCGAGGCGCGTCTCTCTGTTCTTATCTATCTTCTTTGGTTCGCAGGGCACATGAATATCCTTGTCGAGCTGCTTTCGAAGAAAGGGGACGGACCGGCGTTCGGGCCCCGGCAATCCAAAGTTGCTGAGGGCTACAAGAGCAAGGATCCATCCGCGGCAAGCCAAGGTTGCCGGGGGCTGCAGATCCAGATAAGTCTTCTATCTTCTATCATGCGTTTTGTTATGGACTGAGGTATGTGAAACCTCGTTTTATCCTTAGGCTACCGTGCTCCCCTCATTCTGGACCCTAGGACTCATTTCTTGGGACCGAGTTTGGTCGTAGTCGCGGCAGCAAGGAAATGAAACGAGGAGCCTAAGCCCACCTCATCCCTGCCTCCGCCAAGGGCATGAGAAAGGTCGAGCGAAGTGGGGGGACGACAAGGCCTGTTGTTGGGCGAGAAAACGTTTATCTTAAAGGTAACGAGGATTCACTCGTCGTGGGTTCCACCTGCGAACGAAAAACCCGGCAAGCATCCCTTTTTCATTAAAAAAACATCCCATGCAGGTAAAGATAAAAGAAAGACATGAGCAAGGGGATTACAAGTTCTAAATCTAACAAAGGCCTGAAGGCTTACAGGACTAAAAAAAGATAAGGTGCCCATAATCCCTTTCTTGTCCCTCTCCTCGGGAAATGGAACAAGAAAGCAGAAGGGCAAAAGGGGCGCCTAGGCGAGCTACGAGTGGCAGAAGACACCAAGAGAACATCTCGGTGGCCGTCCAAGGGCTGGATGGTGATGGCGGCGCTGGAGGCAGAGCTCAAAGACGAGGCGGCAGGACGTCAATACGCGACGAAGGCGTCGGTGCCCGCGTACTCTGACTTGACGGCCTTGCATCCCACCCTCTTCCTCTTCCGCAGCCTCCCAACGCCAGCCGCCCAAGGAGAAGTTCAAGGAACCGGCAACACGGATGATGGGGTCGCCGGTGCCGCTCGGAGCGGCGCCCGACGCCTAGTCGGACCCGTCATCCTGCCGCCCGCTAGCCTCGTCGTAACTGTTGTTGTCTTCCTCGCCACTCTCGCTCGAGGAGGAATCTTCATCATCAGAAGAGCTCTCCACGCAACACCTTACGCGAGTCCCGAAGTGCCCGAAGATCTTGACGGAGAGGAGGCCACTCTCCATTAGTTTGAAATGGAGAGTGAGCCCCTCCGTCAAGTTGTGGAGGTGCACGAAGGTCTTCCACCCTCGGTGGAGATACATGACGTGAGCGGCGGGGAACTCGACGTCGGCCCATGTGCCACTGTTCCCACAACCCCTCATATGCAGCTGCAACGCCTGCGGTGGATCCAGCTCCATCTCCCGCGCAAATGGAGTCGGGAGGCGAAGGAGACGGTGCGGTGGATGGCGCAGCCTGACGAAGAATTCGCAAGGGTTGTCCCCGCGTGGCCCTCCATCGGAGGAGGGCTACTGCCAGAGGCGAGGCTGATCTGCCGCCCCATCCTCCTCTCCCTCGAGCACCAGGACATCCTCGACCTCGCCCCCTCCCCCTTCCTCTAACGGCCGGCTCCGCCGCTACGAGCTCTTGGGGAGGAGCGATGTGATGTCTGGCCGAAACCCTTGCCGCCATCGATGAAGCGTCGCCACGCCCCCTCGCCATGGCATAAGAAAGGAGGAAGTAGGAATGGGGAGAGGCAGAAGGGTTGAGAGGCACCATTCCTCCCGCTCCCCTCTTTATAAAGGGGCGCGGGCGAGTCTCGGCCACCCCCTCTCGGCCAATCCGGCCCGTTGAAGTGATAGCAAGCGGGGCCATCGACAGCCCTCCCCGCTCCACTTGAAGGCGCGTGGGAATCAACCCACACACGCGCACAACTTCCCACACCCCGCGCGCCTATCATTCGCCCTGCATCGTGCATGCAGCAAATGTGGTGCAAGGGATGGGTGTAGTAGGACGTGCGAAGGCCATGCAGTCCTTAGCCGGGATCTTCGCCTGGGCATCCAGCTCGGCCCTCTCCGTCTTCAGCTTCTGCTCCAGCTTCCCCAGCCGGCCGCGTTCGGCGGTCAGCTCGGCGTCATGATCCCCGATGGCGTCTTCCCGAGCATTCATCTCCTCCTCCTTCGCCTGGCGGTCGTGAGCTTCCTTGGCGAGCTCATCGCATAGACCCTGCAGCTCGGTCTCCAACGCCTTGTAACCGTACTGGGCGACCGTGGCGTTCATCAACGCCGCATCACAGGCAGCTGTGGCATGGGTGGCGGCTTGTTTCTCCTCCTCAGAAGTTGTCGCAGCCCAGCTCAGCGCCGCTCGGACAGAGGCATCAGAGTGAACCCAGCCAGAGACCAGCTCCAGGCGCCCGGCTACCAGGTGGGAGTTGGCGCCCTGGAGGTCTTCTTGTAGCTGGCCCAGCTCGGTAAGGGCGCGGTCTAAGACGGCGGAGGAGGCAGAGGAGTCCGGAACCAGTGGTGTAGGAGGAGAAGGTGCCAGCGTGACCACAACTTGGGAGACTGGGGGCTCCTGAGTCTTGGCCACCTCAGCAACGGCATCAGGCACCGGCACCTCCGAAGCCAGTAGGGCCATGGGGGCTGGCACCTTGCCAGAGCACTCTTCCAGGCCTCGTGAGGATGATCGGGCAGGGGAGGTGAGAACTTCACTGCCTCCCCTTCCCACAGGCGAAGGCATGACCATAGCAGATGAGCCTGCCCCAGGCGGGGCCACCGTGTCCCCCTTCTTCTTCTTCGCCCAAGCGGTAGCCTAATCAAGTGATGGAGAACGTCAAGCCCTAGCATCAAAACAAGGACAAGACGGAGTTCGAGCACTTACTGGTCAATCGCGGCATAGGCCACCAGCCTCTTGCCAAGCTTAAAGCTCGTAAGCCTCTTGGTCTGGGGCGTAGCCTCAAGAGGTCCGGAAGCAGAAGAGGGCGCACCAGAAGGGCTGGAGGTGGCTTCGGGCGGTGCCTGGGCAGGAGTAGCCCCTCGGGAGATCAGCCCCGACCTGTCTTTCTTCGGGATCACGGGCGGGTCCTCT
Source organism: Triticum aestivum (assembly GCF_018294505.1). Taxonomy (NCBI): domain Eukaryota; kingdom Viridiplantae; phylum Streptophyta; class Magnoliopsida; order Poales; family Poaceae; genus Triticum; species Triticum aestivum. The sequence continues at coordinate 444,953,655 of NC_057804.1, read as the reverse complement.
TCCTCTCCCATGGCGTCGGCCTCATCGTCGTCAAGCAGGGTGCGGAGGATACTGGCCCTGCGCCGGGGGGAAGTCTCCCCCGTACCCTCAGCGGTCGCCTCCGAGTCGCTCTCCTCTTCTTCTTCGTCTTCCTCTCCTCCCCCGCGGGAATCATCAGAAGACAATTCCACCGGCACCGTCGCCCCCTGGCCCTTAGGAGGGACCGCCGGCACCAGGCCGTGCCCATCAAAGGTGGGCATGGCATCCACCGCCTATTGCCAGTTGTCACGAAGGAACAAGGGGGAAGGAGCGCCCTCTAGACCTTCCACGTCATCTCCAACCAAGAGGCGGAGAGCTGCGACCAGATCCTCATCGGCCAGGGCCGCCGAGTTAAGGCAAAGATCGTCGTCCGCACCCCCAAGCGTCCACAACGGCCGTGACTGCGCCTGAAGTGGAGCCACCCGCTGCGTCAAGAACTCCCTCAGGAGTGTGGCCCCCGTCAGCTTTGCCGCCTTCATGTTGCCTAGCCTCAGGTCGGCGTTCATCTTCTCCAGCACCAACTTCGCCCGTCTGTCATCAAGCTTCACACGAGACCACGCCTCGTCAGCCTGGGGCTGCTTCCTTGGCAACACCAAACAAGAGTGGATGCATCTGGCATCCATCATGACCCACTTGCTCTAGAAGCCGTCGACCCTCTTCCTGGTCTTCGAGATCCCGTTGGCCTTGGAGTACGCGACAAAGCCAGCGCACGCCAAGGTATGACCGCCGGTGATTCGGAGGGAGAAGAAGTGGCGCAGCAAAGCCATGGATGGCATCACCCCAACATGCGCCTCGCAGTATGTCCGTGTACAAAAGTAGGGGCTCTGCTTTTGACCCCTTTACTTGTGCACGGGCAGTCAGAGCCACCCGCCACGGCCACGCATAATGGGGCAGGAAAAGGAAGCAGGAGAGAAGCCGAAGGCACAAGACAAACAAAGCAACGACAAGGGCCAAGGCCACAAAGATTGGATGGACGAAGCAGGTTTCCCCGGCAAGGACCCTTGCTAGGGCAGCCTTAGCGGCCCCGGCAAGACCCTTGCCGGGGCAGCTCACCCACACCAGCTGGGCGAGCCACCCTTAAGCCCACCAACGCTAGACAAACGCATTGGGATAGGGCTCAGGAGGCACCTCCATGGTGCCATGCAGATCTTTGTGAAGACAAAGAATAATCAAGATCAAATGAGGATAGGAAGGCAACAAATCCTCGGCAGGGTTCTTGCCAAGGAAGCCCACAAGACCCCCGACAAGGTCCTTGCCGGGGATGACAGCGTGCCGCAGTAAGACCCTTGCCATGCCACCCGGCAAGGCCCTCGCCAAGCGCGCCAGCAGGGCCACTGCCAGGCCCACGCAGCTAAGTCTCCGGCGCTATTCGCATGCAGCTGCTGACCCAACCAGCTGGGCAGGCACCTGCGTGGTAACATGCATCCCTTCGTGAAGGCTCCACCACCACGCCACCTTAGATGCCTGCCTGCCTACATGGCACCGCATGCATCGCTGGCCAGGGCAGTGTCGAAGCGAGAAGGAGCAGCGACAGACAGGACGGGCCTCGCTCCCGTCCCCAATAAAGTGAAGGGACACCTAAGCCTCGCATCAAATGCACTTTGTCCTGTAATACCAGTGATAAGCTCATAGTGCTGTAGAATTTTCCACCTCCTGTGTGCCACTGTGGCAGCCCTTTCGCCTATAAAAGGAGGCCCATGGCGCACTGGAGAAGGATTTAGCTCTTTCGAACCTGGCAACACCCAGAGCTAGTTCAAGAGCTCAAGAACACTAAATACATCCACCAAAGCAGGATCGTAGGGTTTTACGCATCTTTGCGACCCGAACCTGGGTAAATCCCCTTTGTGCTGTCTGCTAGTCCCGCTCTTCTCACGATCCAGTGCCCCGCAACTGTAGTAGGGATTCCAGTGATCCCATAGGTGTCGTTTCCCACCGACACAGTAGTAGGCGAAAATCGACAAAAGGAGAACGGAGTTGGGATGGAGATGAAGGGCCTGCAATCTGTAATGGCGGAGGACGGCGTAGAAGAACTCGGAGAAGGGAGGAACCAGGCCGGCGATGATTGTGCTCATGAAGAAGGGGTAGAAGGTGCTCCCCTTAGCCTCCGGCTCGGCGGAGCCGTGTCGGAGTCCGCTCTCCCCCATCTTGCTGCCCTGTGCCGCCATCATCAGGCGCGTAGCGACGAGATTCTTCTCCGTCATGTTGGGGGGATCCAGGGCCGGCGAGTACCAAGTCGGCAAGGCCTCAGCCATGGCCATGCGGGGCGCCATTGCTCGCTGAAAGGAGAAGGATGGAGCGGATCTGGAAATTTCGGAAGCAAGAGAGCAAGGAAGGGGATCTGGAGCAAGACGAAGGAGAGCAATGAAGGCAAGCCTCATCCAGGCCCAGCCTTTTGTCAGTCAGGTAGTTGCCGAGGTAGCATGGGGAAGCGGAGATGCCCACCTCCAATCAACCGCCATGCGTCGACCAGGGCTGGAGGCTGTTGGGGCCCGCGGCGCTCCGCACTTGCCTTTTGGCTTTGCTGTTAAGCCAAGTCCGAGCACGCCTTGGGCCCAGGGGCTACTGTCGGCGTTCTGGGAATGGGGGTCCTCAGACTTGCCTGCCTGCGGCCTGCAGCGTGGCTCAGCAATGGCCCAGTACACTCAAGACCCTCGCGAGGGGCCAAGCCTCGTGGGGCAGACGACACAAGGCCTCCTCAACGGTGGCCTCACCAGGCAGGCTCGCGAGGATGCGGAGAGATCAAGGAGAGGGGTACCTCGCGAGGTGCTCATGACGCAAGCCATGACGATCAAGGCCAGGCAGGCGCTAGGCAGGCGCCAGCCTGAGCAGTGTCCTCGTTTCCTCTTTGGTGCAAAAGGGGCAAGCGTAGGCGCGGAGTACCGAGGCATGAAGCAAAGGTTTCATATCGGTGCAACAAGACCAAGACCAGCAGAGTGGCAGGACGGAGGTCACCGTGGAGCCCAAGACGGCGTCATCGCCAGTGCCTTTGGCAGTCGAAGACCACCTTTAGTCAGGATAGCTTATACTAGTTGTCCCCTTTCGAAATGGCCGTTGTTGCCTCCCTTCCCTCTCAATATTTGGGAAGAGGACAAGGGCCTCTATATATAGGGCTAGCCACCACAGTAAAAAGGGAGGAGTTCATCCGCATACCACCACCACAAGAACACCCCTCGCGAGGCTGTTCTTCCTCTGTACTGTTCATCATCAGCCCAAGAGGCAATCCACCACGCCACGCACAGGAGTAGGGTATTACACCACAACGGTGGCCTGAACCTGTATAAATCTTGTGTCTCTTTTGTTGTTCATCGTGCTAGCTTATATTCACCGCGAGGTTTTGGGGCGTGTATCTGTAGGGAGAAGATCTTCGTGCGCACCCCAGAGTTCAAACCTTAAGGGTTTTGACGGAACCTGATATCCGAAAAGTGTCAGGCGGCGGCACTTTTCACTCGAAGCCTTCTCCAGGAGGGAGGCGATGTCTTCGGCTTGCTTCCGGAGGGAGGATATCTCGGCGCGAGCAGAATTCAGGGCAGATTCGGAGGAAGCCAGGGCTCCCCGGGTAGTGCTCTCACACTGCTCCACAACCTGCAGCTCGGTCTTAAGGACGGAGGTCCGGCCCTCAAGCTCAGCCTTAATTAGCTCCAAGTCCAGGCGATGCCTTCCATCTAGCTCAGCACGTGCCTTCACCACCCTCTTCTCCACCTCCACCTGGACCTGAGCTTCTCGGGCGGTGACGACGTCCTCAGCCACGGTGGCCTGTTGCTCCCTCACCTCCAGCCTCTCCAGCGCCAAGTTGTGTTGAATGGCCTCCAGCGTCAAGTCCTAATAGCGCCTCAGGAGCTCTGCTTCAGCAAGGGCCACCTCACCTGGTAAGGAGGCCAGCAGGGCATGACGCTCCTCGACTTTGCGCAGCAGGGCCGCCTTTGAAGACAGAAGATCTCGCTCCCGCTCCTTAGCCGCCTCGCGACGACGGTTGGTTGCCTCGGCCTCTTCCATTGCGCGGGTGCAAGATTCACGAGAAGCCATGAGTGAGGCCGCCGTGCGCGCTTCAGCTTCGTCACGCTGAAGCTTCCCAAGGTTGATGGCCACTGTCGGTGTCAAAATCGGCGGATCTCGGGTAGGGGGTCCCGAACTGTGCGTCTAGGCGGATGGTAACAGGAGACAAGGGACATGATGTTTTTACCCAGGTTCAGGCCCTGCAAAAATATAGTGTCTGGCTCTGCAAAAATAAGTTCCCCATACCACCGTAGAGAGAATAATTTCCACACAAATCTAATCTGCTGACGTACTCCGCAATGTGACATTATGCCATGGTCAAGCCTTTATTCGAATCGTTTTACTGTTCCACCTCAGTGCATTTAGCGAGGCGGTCTCCTTGGCACGTCTTGTCGAAGCAGAGATCGTGTCCCCTTATTCCGAGATTCTCATCAATACGGGCGTGGGTAACCCAACCGCGCCATTAACCGCGGCGCTTGGGAGATAAGCGAGTTTTATTAGGCCGGCGGGGGCCCGTAGTTTCGGCCGCCCATATAAGGGGATAAGGATCTACCCTTTCCATTTACGCCTTCTTCCTCCTTAGCTTATCCGTCCTTGCGCACTCGAGCTCCAACGCCCAAGCCCGCACTTCCCACCTCAACCTTCTCCAATCATGTCTGGAGCAGGAGGTAGATGGATGGCCTCCTCCGTTACGGAGGGGCAAATCAGAAAGTTGAGGAAGGCCGGATATTTGTCTGACGACATCGCGCACCGGCTTCCAGATGAGGCGCAACTCATCCCCACCCCCAGGCCCCATGAGAGGGTTGTTTTTCTCTCCCATTTCCTCCGCGGATTGGGCTTTCCTCTCCACCCGTTCATCCGGGGGCTCATGTTCTACTACAGCCTGGACTTCCATGATCTGGCCCCGAACTTTATCCTCAACATCTCGGTGTTCATCGTTGTGTGCGAGGCGTTCCTCTGCATCCAGCCCCACTTTGGCTTATGGCTGAAGACTTTTAATGTCAAGCCAAAAGTAGTGGGCGGCCACCAAGCAGAGTGCGGAGGTGCCATGGCGGGCCGGATGGCCAACGTCCTATGGCTCGAGGGCTCCTTTGTGGAGACCAAAAAGGGTTGGCAATCGGGGTGGTTCTACATCACCGAGCCGCGCGACCCCAAATGGGCGGCGGCCCCCGAATTCCGATCTGGTTTCCCCACACGGCTTACCTCCTGGAAAGAGATGGGCCTAACGTGGGGAGATTCAGAAGAGCTGACCGGACTCCAAGCCTGCGTCCAAAAGCTGGTGAACAAGAATCTCAAGCTTGTCAATGTAGTCCAGGTCATGCTCGTATGCCAGATCCTCCCATGCCAACAACGTGGCTTCAAATTGTGGGAGTTTGATCCGGCACAGCACCAAACCTTGAGCTGGCTCTTCAACACTACGTACAAAGATGCCTGGAAGGTGCTGTTCAAGGGCGCCGAGGCTCCCGCATCCGCTACCGAAGATCGCGGATTCAGCTCGCGGTGTAAAGCCGACGAGGTAAGATATTTTACCCTTTACAGGACACTTTTCCATAGTTTGACACTATGCGGGATCTCTCCCTAACCTTTGACAGGACTGGCTGAAGAAGGTCGAGCAGGTTATCTGTCCGGCTCCTTTGCCAGGAGACCCAGTGGATGCTCGTCTAACCAAGCTGCTGGTTCCGGCACCTCATGTGGTGCCAGAGAAGAAGGCCAAGAAGAAGACCATGGGGACTCGAAAGAGCTCCCGATGCCTGGTGGTGTCGGATTCATCGCCTGATAGCCCCGAAGCCCCCTCCGCCTCAGAAGACGAGGAGGAGGAAGAAGGAGAAGAAGAAGCCCCTCCCCCTCCAACGGGGGAAGGAAAGAAAAGGAAGGCCGCCCCAACTGGGGAGGCCGGAGGGTCCAAGAAGGGAAAAACCCTTCTGCCGGACTATGCCTCCGATGCCGAAGACGGCGGGGAGGAATGGCCATCCAGGGTCAAGCCCCTGGCAAAATCGTAACTGTCCGGATACCCGAATAACTTATGGTGCTCCTCTATTATTTGGCATTTTCTGATGCCGGATTCAATCATGCAGTCTGCCCAGAGTTCAGCTCGGCGATTCGTCGAGCGGCTCCCTGAATTCGTAGGATGTGAACAGCGCTTCACTTCCGACGGCCTCCTCCCCTCTGCCTATGGACGACGCCGAGGTGGGGTCCCGAAGAGGACCGAACCATGAGGAGGTGGTCCCAAAGGCGCCTCAAGGCAACCTCTCAGACTCCAGGCCCGAAGGGGGTAAAGCCCAGAGGGATCTAAGTCCGGCTCTGGGCCAGGCACAGCTCCGGAACCATCAACGGTTCCAGAGTCCGACAGGCGGCGCCTTCGTAAGATGGGCAAGCCTACATCGTTGGTGACCTCCGTCCAACCGGAGGCGCCGGACAATTTGCTGGAGGTGCTTAACGGCGCCTCCATTGATGAGTGCGGTTATTCAGAAGGTTTAGTCTGCCAAGAGCGGGCTGACAGAAGCCTGCACAAGCCTGTTAACAGGCTTTGAGGTATGTATTCAAAAAATATAAAAATGTTACCGCATAGACAGTAGCCCCTGATGCTCAGTTTGGCGTTCGGAAAGAAAAGCCGAGCTGAGGATCTAAAAAGATATATGCCGGAGTCTAACATAAATGTGTCAATATGGGAATGCAGGTTGCGCTGCTGACCTCTGCCGCACTGACTGCGGAGGTCAATGCATTGAAGCCGAGCCTCGAGCGGTCCGAGAACGAGCTCGGCCGTGCCAAGAAGCAGCTCGGGGACAAGGAAGGTAAGTGATACCTTATTAAAGTAGTACCTTACAGAAAAGGATTTGGTTGCAAAAAATGACAGGAATAACGTGGGTATTACAGGGGCCACGACCGAGGTGGTGATCCTGAAGGAGGCGGTCTCCAAGGCCGAAGATAGTGCGGCCTTGGAGCGCACCGAGCGAGAGAAGCAGGAGGCGCGGGTGGCGGAGGTGCAGCGAGAGCTCCAGGCTCTCGTGGAAAAACACGAGAGTTTAGAGCGTGACTCGAAGATTTGAGAGTCCGATCTCGCCTTGGCTCTTGAGAGTGCCAAAACCGCTAAGGCCGAAGCCCAGAAGGCCCTCCAGGAGATCGAGGTGATTAAGAAAATAGCGGTGGGTAAGGCATTCTTTATGCAAAGCAAGAATATAAAAGTAAATTATCTGTCACTTACCCGGATCCAGAGCTCTCCAGGAGCGTTCGCCGATCTGCCCCGTAGTGTGTCTGATGCTGCCGCATTCTACCGAGCCGAGGAGGGGAGCTCGACGGAAAAGGTGTTCTGGTCTCAGTATGCTGAGGCCGAACATCTGGTGCCCCTGAGCGACCAGCTGAAGCAGCTGGTCGAGCTCCACAAGGTGGCCGAACAGGCCATGAAGGGCCTCATTGTTCGGCTGTGGCCTAGAGAGGCCATGCCTGGGAGCTACTTCGGTCTGGTGCAGCGGCTGGTGGATGCGTGTCCGTGGATTGAAGTCATCAAGCACTCCGTCTGTATTGAAGGTGCCCGTTGGGCCCTTGCCCGTGCTAAAGTGCACTGGGGCAAGCTGGACGCGGAGAAGCTTGTGACGGACCTGCCACCGCTAGGCAAGGACTATCGCACGCCCAAGATGTATTATAAGGGCGTCCTGAAGGGTGCCCACATTATAGCGGGTGAGTGCTCCAAAGATGTAATTTTTGAGTAGACTCGCATGTTGTTATCCCGTGCGCTGAAAACTTTGTTCATGTGCGCTAAGCAACGCTTGTTAATTTAAAATATTACCTTCTGTGCGGCCGTTTATCAAATCTGGGAGATGCAAGTTGTCGGCTTCTACCCCCATGCCACGAGTGTTGGGGTGTTCAAGATAAACCTGAGTGCTCTTGTTCCCATTCTTGGGTCCATCTAGGGAGGCGCTCAACACAACAAACCAGGCCGTCGGACTTATAATGCTTTATCACTCTCACTTAGCCATAGAATTCTATAATTTTAAATTTTGGCGAAGCCCCTAGTATTCGGAAGACCGAGTTCGGGGCGCTATCCACACCTAGGCCAGATAAATCTGGCTCCTCGCTCTAAGCGACATAAGTCTTTAAGGACTCAAAAAACCTCGCGAACAGCGACCGGTCTCTCGCACTGTCATGATGGTCAGTTTTAGCTTTCTCTACTGAGGTGTTAACCCAGCTCAACTGGGACACAATCGTAGTAGTTCTCCCAGCGCTACCTTAGCCAACAATGCGGAACGTAAGGTACCAAAACATGGGAGCCGGGCAAACCCAACTATTGACCCAAGACATGGTTCGGAGCCGATGCATATAGTGCTATAAGTTCGGGGTGCCGTACTCATGAGAGTGTTCGGTCTTCTCACACCATATTATGGGGTGCTTAAGCCCCTGGTGTATTTGGCCGTACCAAAGTGTACGGTTGCATAATGTCATGACTGAACATATTTGTATAAAAAATAGATGAATACAATAATAGATAAGAGCTATGTATTGTTTATTAAAAAGAGTTGCTATGAAAGCAGAACGATACAAATAGTGCGGTAAGCAAGGGATGGGATTATTTGACATGTACCCCTCCAGGGGCAAGCTGCGTGAATTTAAGTAAAACGGGTATTTAGCTCGCTATAGAGACCTCCTGGATATTCGACGCGGCTTGTTTTCTCCCTGGCTGTTGCATCGTGTGTTCGGCGATTGTATTGCCGGACAGGCCTTCCGAATAATTGGGTCCTGAAAGTATATAATAAAAAATAAAACGGCGGAATAGGGAGCCCCTAAGTGCGGTTGAGCCACATTCTGGGCATGCCATAGTTGTGCCCCTCCCCGTATGCCCATGGTATTTTCAAAGCGTAATTATGTACGCGTGGTACCGATATCACCATCTGGCGAGGGCTGGGGTTGTGGCCACACTGCTATGCTTGCTTGTAACGTGCCAGCCAGCTTTGTTGGAGGTTGCTTCGGGCACGCTTGACATTGTACGGACGTTTAACACCCGGATTGGGGAGCTGCCTTGAGAGGCTGCTCTGTACTTCCGCCGCCAGGGCCGCTGTGTGCTCCTCCGTTCGAAGAGAGCGTTCGGTGTTTCCATTTACCGTAATGACTCCGCGAGGACCTGGCATCTTGAGCTTGAGATATGTGTAGTGCGGCACCGCATTGAATTTTGCAAATGTGGTTCGTCCGAGCAGGGCTTGATAGCCACTGCGGAATGGGACTATGTCGAAGATTAACTCTTCACTTCGGAAATTATCCGGGGATCCGAAGACCACTTCGAGTGTAACCGAGCCTGTACAGCTGGCTTCTACACCTGGTATGGCGCCTTTAAAGGTTGTCTTCGTGGGTTTAATCCTTGATGGCTCTATACCCATTTTGCGCACTATATCCTGATAAAGCAGGTTCAGACTGCTGCCGCCGTCCATGAGGACTCTAGTGAGGTGAAATCCGTCAATGATTGGGTCTAGGACCAATGCGGCGAATCCGCCGTGAGGGATGCTAGTGGGGTGGTCCCTTCGATCAAAAGTGATCGGGCAGGAGGACCATGGGTTGAACTTTGGGGCGACTGGCTCCAACGCATAGATGTCCTTGAGGGCACGCTTCCGCTCCCTTTTGGGGATGCGGGTTGCATATATCATGTTCACCGTCCGCACTTGCAAGGGGGAGCCCTTCTGTCCTCTGTTGTTCGGCGGCCGGGGCTCCTCCTCATCATCGCTACGCAGCCCCTTGTCTCTGGTTTCGGCACTTACCTTGCCTGCCTGCTTGAACACCCAACAATCCCTGTTGGTGTGGTTGGCTGGTTGTTCGGGGGTGCCGTGTATCTGGCACAAGCGATCGAGTATCCGGTCTAGGTTGGATGGTCCCGGAGGGTTTCTTTTGAATGGCTTCTTCCGCTGACCAGGTTTAGTGCCTCGGAATCCGACATTGGCTGCCGTATCCTCAGTATTGTCGCCATTAATGTGGCGCTTGTGCTTGTTGCGACGTGACCTGCCATTATTGTCCTTGGTATCCGAATTGCCAGGGCTCTTGGTTATGTTATTGCTACGAGCTAGCCAGCTGTCTTCGCCCGCGCAAAAGCGGGTCATGAGTGTCGTGAGGGCTGCCATAGATTTCGGCTTTTCCTGTCCTAGGTGCCGGGCAAGCCATTCGTCTCGGATGTTGTGCCTGAAGGCTGCAAGGGCCTCGGCGTCCGGACAGTCAACTATTTGATTTTTCTTGCTTAGGAACTGTGTCTAGAATTGTCTGGCCGATTCCTCTGGCTGCTGGATTATGTGGCTTAGGTCATCGGCGTCTGGTGGTCGCACGTAAGTGCCCTGGAAGTTGTCGAGGAATGCGGATTCCAGGTCCTCCCAGCAACTTATTGACTCTGCTGGCAGGCTGTTAAGCCAATGCCGAGCTGGTCCTTTAAGCTTGAGCGGGAGGTATTTGATGGCGTGCAGGTCATCACCATGGGCCATGTGGATATGAAGGAGATAATCCTTGATCCATACCACGGGATCTGTTCTGCCATCGTATGATTCGATGTTTACGGGTTTAAAACCCTCTGGGATTTCATGATCCATTACTTCGTCTGTGAAGCATAGAGGGTGTGTAGCGCCCCTGTACTGGGCTATATCGCGACGTAGCTCGAATGAGCTTTGTCTGTTGTATTCGGCCTGGCCGTATTTATCATATCCGGTGTGACGGTTATCGTCCCGTGATGTGGGGCGCCCACGCGATCCGTAGATCGATCTTGTTTGCCTTGCCTTATCCTCCAATATGTCTCACAGGTCTGTTGCGTTTCCCCATGCTCTGGTATTTTTCGAGCGGCGCCGGGGTGCGGCTTGGATTGAGGGCCGAAAGGCCTCTCTGTCGCGGCCACGGGCTGGCCGATCGGGCGCATCGTACGCTGGTGATGTAGGTTTAGTTTCTTCCTCCTCTAGTTGGGGTAGCAGCCTGCACTTTGGATAACTCTTGGAGGGGCGTTCGAGTTTATACTCTTTGGCTGCCAGGACTTCGGTCCATCTGTCAGCTAGCAGATCTTGGTCAGCTCTAAGCTGCTGCTGTTTTTTCTTGAGGCTGCTTGCCATGGCCATAAGCCTGCATTTGAAACACTCTTGGTCGACGGGATCCTCTGGCACGACGAATTTGTCGTCGTCGAGGCTCGCCTCGTCTTCGGAGGGAGGCATATAATTGTCGTCCTCAACCTCTTTGTCTGCCGCTCTCTCATGAGGGCTGGCTCCTTCGTCCTCCCGCGCTGAATCCTGCTGGAGGGGGTTGTCTTCGGCACTGTCTGGGGTGTTGATGTCTCCGGTGCCGGATTCGCCGTTCTTGCTTTGGCGGGATTTAGAGCGGCGCCGCTGACGTCGGCGCTTGGGTTGCTTCTTGCAGGGGTCATCCTCCACTTTTTCATCTCCATCCCCTGCTTTGGGGGTGTCCACCATGTATATGTCATATGACGAGGTGGCCTTCCAGTGCCCTATAGGTGCTGGTTCTTGGTCGTCTCCTTCATCGGCGTCCATACCGTCGATGTCTTCGGAATCGAAGTCTAGCATGTCGGTTAGATCATCGACAGTGGCTACAAAGTGGGTGGTGGGTGGGTTTCGAATTTCCCCGTCATCCGTATCCCAACCATGCTGACCATAGTCCGGCTAGGGCTCTCCTGACAAAGAGAGAGACTTTAGTGAATCCAAGATATCGCCAAACGGCGAGTGCTGAAAGACGTCCGCGGCGGTGAACTCCATGATCGGAGCCCAATCGGGTTCGATGGGGAGAGGTGCGGAGAATTCGGAGTCCGGAACGGAGTCTGGCACCTCGGAGTCACGGGCCTTGCAAAGGACTAGGCTGGTATTCGGCTCTATCGTCGTAGAGATTGTGGCTCCCGGGGCGGCGTCCAACCGTCCGTCCCCAACTAGCGCGGTCGGCTCCGAGCTGATTGTCGGAGCGGACACCTGAGCGGCACTCTAGGCGCTGTCCGGCGGCAGAGCTAGATCATGCCCATCAAGACAGTGCGGCGCGCTCGGTCGTGGCTCGAATCCGTCGAAGATCAAGTCCCCGCGGATGTCGGTCGTGTAGTTTAAGCTTCCAAACCTGACCTGATGGCCAGGGGCGTAGCTTCCGATCTGCTCCAGATGGCCAAGCAAGTTGGCCCGCAATGCGAAGCCGCCGAATACGAAGATCTGTCTGAGGAGAAAAGTCTCACCCTGGACCGCGTCGTGGTTGATGATCGAAGAAGCCATCGGGCCTAAAGGCAACGACACAGAGGAACTCTCAATGAAAGCACCAATATCGGTGTGAAAACAGGCGGATCTCGGGTAGGGGGTCCCGATCTGTGCGTCTAGGCGGATGGTAACAGGAGACAAGGGACACGATGTTTTTACCCAGGTTCGGGCCCTCTCGGTGGAGGTAAAACCCTACTCCTGCTTGATTGATATTGATGATATGGGTATTACAAGAGTTGATCTACCACGAGATCGGAGAGGATAAACCCTAGAATCTAGCCTATGGTATGATTGTTGTCTGTCCTATGGACTAAAACTCTCCGGTTTATATAGACACCGGAGAGGGCTAGGGTTACACAGAGTCGGTTACAATGGGGGTAGATCTTCATATCGTATCGCCAAGCTTGCCTTCCATGCCAAGGAAAGTCCCTATCCGGACAAGGGACGAAGTCTTCAATCTTGTATCTTCATAGTCCGGGAGTCCGGCCAAAGGTCATAGTCCGGCCATCCGGACACCCCCTAATCCAGGACTCCCTCAGCCACCTTCAGCCGTTGCCACTCATCCTCCAAGCAGCGGCTCTCTGCCTCAAGCCTGGTGTCGACATTGGCAAGCTCCCCGCCAAGATGGACCATTGCATGCATCGCTTCACCGAAGAGCCCGAAGCGAACCACGCTACGCTAGTGAGCAAACACGAGCTCATCGCCAAGATCTTCGTCGGCTCCGGAAGTCACCCGAGAGGCGCTGGGCGCTCCGCCAGTCGCCGACCGGGGGCAGGCTGGTGTAGCCCCACAGCTTGAAGACAAAGGATGCCTAGAGGGCACCCCCCAGCCGGCAATGACAAGAGGAAGGATCACCGGCGCACCCCTTGTCTCGCGGGCAGAGTCGCGGGGGGAGAGAACATGGGGCCCGGCTCCGGGGCACCCTCGCGGCGTCATGTTGGATGGAGTTGGTCCCACACCCCATGCAGGCTCAGGGCACTGGGGGCTGTGCGCATGCACCAAGCTGGAGTCCTAGGGGGTGCCTACCTCCCAAGGTTTCGCCTTCATGGGGACCCTGCAAAGCCCCAGCCATGAGAAAACGCGGCACACTTGGGGGTCAAGAGCAAAGGTACTTACTCATCGGCCGCCATGTATCTCCTCGGCTTTAGCGGCCGACGGGTGTCATTGTCGCGGCACGGGGACCTCTTCCTCTTCAGGAGTGACTCGAGGCACAGGCGGGGCCTACCGGGTCCCGAGGGCGATCCTCGGGAGGGGGAGCGCTCAGCGTGGTATGTGGAGCAGGGGTCCCAAGGGCAGGGGCACCCGGCGTGTCACATCCCTAGTTCTGGTATGCTCAAGGCTAGCTAGTCATTTGTGCATCATGTTTAAATTCCATTTAAATTTGAAATGAGGATTTGTGAAACCCTCAGAATCATTTTTGGAAATTACCCAAATAAAAATTGCTCCAAAAAGGTCCAAGAAAATGCTCATGTTGCCCTCTGAAAATATTGGACAGAGATAAAAATCAAACCAATATTTTTAGGAGCTCATAAGTATTTATCTTGGGCATTTGGAATTAATGCATAATTATTTGCATTGGATATATATATGTTATATATATAATATATGTCTAAGAATTATGTCATTTGTTGAGGAGCCCTGGAATAATACCACTAGTTCCTACAAAAATTGGCATAAGTAAATAAAATGATTTAGTATATTATTAAATCAAAACAAATGTCAGAAAAATAGGAAAAGAAAAAGAAATGAAAAAAACCTTACCTGGGCTTCTTACCTGGCGCCTCTGGCCGGCCCGTTCCTGTTCTGGCCCAGCCCACCAGGGGCATAGTCGTCTTCCTCCTCTTGCCAGTAGGCAGAGGGGACGCGGTGCCCAACGCCGTGCGCGCCGGCACGCAGCTGCCTGCCTGGCCGCTCCAGGCCCTTCTCCTCACGCCAGACGGTGCCACGCGACGCCCCGTACCCCTCTCACTATCCCGTGCCCATTCCCTCTTCCCCTCACTCTCTCTCTCTCTCTCTCTCGCAGCCGAACGCGCCCGTCACCGCCGCACGCTGTTGCCGTAGCCACCGCCTCCCCCTCGCCTCTCCGACATGAGCAGGAGCTCCGCCTCCTCGCTTTGAAGCTCTCCACCAAGCCATGCAGGCTGGAGCACCCCATGGAGCCGTCACCGTCGCCACCTTCGCCTCCGGCCGCCGGAGATTGCCCCGCCCTTCCGCTCGCGTCCGCCCCTCCCCCCCCCTCCCGAGCTCTCCGATGATGTCCCCGAGCCCGCCGTGAGCCCCTGCATCGGTTCCCCCTTCTCCCCTGCCTCCCCGCGCTCTGTAGCCTTGCGCCCGCTCGAAGCCGTGCTCCAGCCGCTGCCGCGTGCTCTGCTCCGGCGAGCTCCAGTCACCCCTCCTCCTCCTTCCTGCCCCACCAGATGCGCGAGAGCCCGGGCTATGCCCCGGTGCCCTTAGCCGCCGCCCCTATCTCCTTTAGCGCAAGTACGGCGCGTTGCCGCCGCGGGTTTGGTCGCCGCCGGCCGAACTCCGGTGACAGCCGACGTGGCGGGGTGATTAATGCTAATCCCTGCCAGCTGGACCCCACCTAGTCACTGACAGCGGGCCCCACAGCGGGTCAAAGCCCAAGTCAACATGGGGTTAACCCCTGTCTCGTTGACCAATGGGCCCCGCTTGTAAGGTTTGACCCTGGCTGGCCATTGACTCGCTGACGTCACGCTGACGTCACGCTGACGCGGTAAATCCTTTTCTGGAATTAGTTTAATTCTATTTAATTCAGGAAATTCCAGAAAATTAGCAAAACTTCAAAAAATCATAGAAATTCAACCGTAACTCAGATTGAAATAATTTATATATGAAAAATTATCAGAAAAATGCAATATATCCATTTGTACCAGTTTCATGCATGAAAAACTAACTTATACCTACTGTATAAGTGAAACACTAAAATGGCATTTATAAAAGACCTAAGTTGGAGTTGCATTTGAATTCTTGATTCAAATGGACTTCAACGAAATGAATGATAGTTGCATTAGCTCAAACAACATCACATATTCATGCCATGTTCATGCATCATATTGTTGCATATGCATGTGTATTGATTGTCGACACCCTTCCTTCTCGATAGGTCCTGCTCCAGAGAGTGCTCCAGAGGTCCTGTCTGTGGAGCAGTGCCCCCCTTGTTGGTCTACCAGGCAAGCAAACCCCCTTGTTCATTCCAATACAATCCTACTCTCTTGCTCCTGCTCTTAATTATTGCATTAGGACAACAACGATTCAACTGCTACTTTGTGCTGCGGTAGTTGAACCCATTCCTCTGCATGACCTGTCATTGCCACAGTAAATAGTTGAAACCCACTAGCATGTGTAGGAGTTGATTGAAGCCATTGTTGTGTTCCTACCATACCATGCCTGCTATTGCTTAGAGTGTGTCAGGTCTGATTCATTGGGAATGAATTGGAGTACAGTGCTTTATGTTCTGATGCTGAGAGTGAACATGTGAACACAATTTGGTAAAGGTAGCGGTGAGAGGCCATGTAGGAGTACATGGTGGGTTGTCTCACTGGAACCGACCTTAAGCACTGAGTTCTATGTATGTTGTCCAATGACTCGATACTACCACACATTGGGCCCCTCTCGACTTATTAACCAACTTGGTCTCTGTCTAGGAGTCGCAACTAGTTTCTGGTGTTTATAGGTAGTGTTAGTAGTCTACCAAGTGGCACTCGGCCAGGTGGGCTTGGGACAGACTAGGCAAAGTGGCACGGTGTACCAAGTGGCACCCGGATGGTGGGCTTGGTAACCCTGCTCACATCGTTTGGGGCCGTGAGCGACACCCCGGCCGGATCTCCTTGCGGATGGAACCCGAATAGGCGATAAACCTGGACTAGAGTTTTGTGTGGTTAGTCAGATCGTGGCCGACTCCCTCGCCAGTCTTTCGCTTGAAGGTTGCAGAGATACACGACGTGTACATGGTGGTAAGTGGCGAGAGCGTGTGTGAAGAAGTACACCCATGCAGGGTTAACATGATCTATTCGAATAGCCGGGTCCGCGGTTATGGACTTCTTGGATGCTTACGTGGTACATAGACAACTTGAAGTGGATACTCTAAAATGCTCAAGACAAGTGTGAGTGCTATGGATGGCCTTATCGTAGGGAGTCGGGGATGAATCCATAGTAGTGTATTGTGTGGTGATTAGTGGACTCTTGTGCGCCATCTCACCTCAAAGAAGTTTCTCGTAGTCGTAGAATAGGATAGCCACTGAGTCAAAGCTGGCTTGCTGCAACTAAACCCCACATTACCCTCTTGATACAAATGCATGTATGATAGGATCTGATGTAAGTCTTGCTGAGTACCTTTGTACTCATGTTGCTTTATTTATGTTTTTGCAGTGGAGACTTTGGTCTTACTAGTGTTCCCTTGGACTTCGACAAGTAGCTTGTACCTCAGCTATGATCTAGATCGGACGTTGTAGATAGTCAGGCTCTTCGGCCTTTTTCATTTGTAGATGTCTGTACCCAGACATGTAATGCTTCCGCTTGTTGCTTGTATGCTCTGAATGTTGGGTCATGTGACCCCTGTCTATAAGAAATGCTACGCTGGCTCTTTGAGCCTTATCTATATGAGTTGTTGACTTATGCTGTGATGCCATGTTGTACAGCACATACTTGCATGTTATGTGTACGTGTAATGTGTATTGCTATGTGTGGGATCTGACTATCTAGTTGTTTATCCTTAGTAGCCTCTCTTACCGGGAAATGTCTCCTAGTGCTTCCACTGAGCCCTGTAGCTTGCTACTGCTCCGGAATACTTAGGCTGGCCGGCATGTGTCCTTCTTCGTTCATGTGTCTGTCCCATTGGGGAAATGTCACGCGGTGTCTACCGGAGTCCTGTTAGCCTGCTACAGCCCGGTTTACCAGAGTCCTGCTAGCCCAGTTGCTGCAGCCTGGATTCCCTCGCTGATGACCGACACGTTCAATGTTGGGTCAAGTATGCCTGTCCCTGTAAGTTAGTGCCACTTTGGGTTCACGACTAGCCATGTCAGTCCGGGTTCTTTGTCATATGGATGCTAGCGACACCATCATATACGTGTGCCAAAAGGCGCAAACGGTCCCGGGCATGGTAAGGCGACACCCATGGGAATACCGTGCGTGAGGCCGCAAAGTGATATGAGGTGTTACATGCTAGATCGGTGTGACATAGAATCGGGGTCCTGACAAGGTGAGACTTTCTGGCTCACGGCTCCGGGGCCATTGGTGGGCTCCTCACTGTCAGCAGCCACTCTGGAGCCATCGTCCCAGGCGTCAGAAGTCCCTGCCTCAGGAGCTTGGGGTTGCACCGGTTCTGTGGTGGCTCCTTCCCGGGCCCTAGAAGCCTCAGGCTCCTGAGCCTCTAACGGGGCCGGGCCTCCGGAGGAGCTCTCGACAATTGATGGAGGCATGCGTCCCCCTGCCTCCACATCAGGGCGAACGCGGCAGGGTTGATCAAGAGAGGAGCCACGAAGACGAGATTCTCGCGGGGGCCCTCAATGCCCTCGGGAAGCAACCCCCACTCATCGGACAGAGGCATCTGCCCCGCAAAGGCCACCTTGTTTGAGCATAGATAGAGAAGGCAGCCACCCCCCGGAAGGTCAGCTGGCTCGGGCTCACCAATCAGGAGCTTGAGCACCATGGTCAAGGTATCAGCGGCAAGCGACGGCTTCTGCAGCCTCATCGGATCTCCGGCGCCTGCGAAGTCCCACATCGGGTAAGAATGGCGCTGAAGGGGAGCAATGCGCTGCTTCACTAATTCCTTCACCACCATTGGCGCCATCACCTCCAATTCCTGCAGCCTTGCCAACCTCTTCCACACAAAAGCAAGACGCCGGTCGGTGAGATTCTCAAGGCACCAGTCGGAGGTAGGCGAAGCTAGTGACCCAGGAATCGTGAGCAGGGGGCTTAATGCACGGGCGTCCATCAGGAGCCAGTGCTTCTGGAATCCCTTCGCGATAGGCGAAAGCTCGAAGTCAATCCCAGAGCCAGTGGTCGCGGCCACATCTTCGAAGGTCGCGCACCTAGAGCATTGGCGGGTGTCCACCAACCGAAGCAGGAAGAAATGGAGAAACAAGGCCACAAAGGGAGTGATGCCCACCATGGTCTCGCAGAGGAAAACGAAGACGGCGAGGAGGATGATGGAGCGAGGGTCCAGATGCAGCAGATGGATCTGGTAATGCGACATCACGACATTGAAGAAAGGGGAGATGGGAGGAATAGACCCAACAAGAAGAGCATGGAGATGGATGGGGATCTCAGTGGCACTCATCTATCTGGTTCGCCAAGACGTAGGGCGGACATCCGTCGCCCTCCCCTCATTGGAATCGGCGGCGAGCGCATGGTGAACCTTGTCCAGCCCCTCCTTATTGATCACCGTAGACTGCTCAAGGGTTGGCTCCAGGGCCGACGGAGGACCGGCCGGTGCGAGCGGCTTCTCCTTCTTCTTCTTCAGCTTGGGAGCCATGGCGAATACTAAGAGAGGGCAAGGCGCCAGCACCAGATCTATGGATGCAGTGGCAAGATTGGGAAGGAGGAAACAAGAGCCGGGCACGGTACACTAGGAAGGGCGAGTTGCACTGACAACGGGCGGCTGCTGGGTCTACCGGGTATCAAGGCGGAATGGGGAAGTGGAGACTGCTACGCCTTGAGCTTGCGTTGGTTTTCCTTGAAGAGGAAAGGGTGATGCAGCAATAGTAGCGTAAGTATTTCCCTCAGTTTTTGAGAACCAAGGTATCAAACCAGTAGGAGGCTCCTCAAAAGTCCCACGCACCTACACAAACAAACAAACAACTCGCAACCAACGCAATAAAGGGGTTGTCAATCCCTTCACGGCCACTTGCGAAAGTGAGATCTAATAGAGATAGTATGATAAGATAAATATATTTTTGGTATTTTATAATATAGATGCAAAAAGTAAAGGTGCAAATAAAAGTAGATTGGAAGCAAATATGATAAGAGATAGACCCGGGGGCCATAGGTTTCACTAGTGAATTCTCTAAAGATAGCATAAGTATTACGGTGGGTGAACAAATTACTGTCGAGCAATTGATAGAAAAGCGAATAATTATGAGATTATATAGGCATCACATCCGCAACAAGTAGACCGACTCCTGCCTGCATCTACTACTATTACTCCACACATCGATCGACTCCTGCCTGCATCTAGAGTATTAAGTTCACAAAGAACAAAGTAATGCTTTAAGCAAGATGACATGATGTAGAGGGATAAACTCATGCAATATGATATAAACCCCATCTTTTTATCCTCGATGGCAACAATACAATACGTGCCTTGCTGCCCCTGCTGTCACTGGGAAAGGACACCGCAAGATTGAACCCAAAGCTAAGCACTTCTCCCATGGCAAGAAAGATCAATCTAGTAGGCCAAACCAAACTGATAATTCGAAGAGACATGCAAAGATAACTCAATCATACATAAAAGAATTCAGAGGAGATTCAAATATTTCTCATAGATAAACTTGATCATAAACCCACAATTCATCGGATCTCGACAAACACACCACAAAAAGAGTTTACATCGAATAGATCTCAACAAGAGAGGGGGAGAACATTGTATTGAGATCCAAAAGGAGAGAAGAAGCCATCTAGCTAATAACTATGGACCCGAAGGTCTATGGTAAACTACTCACAACTCATCGGAGGGGCTATGGTGTTGATGTAGAAGCCCTCCATGGTCGATTCCCCCTCTGGCGGAGCACCGGCAAAGGCTCCAAGATGGGATCTCGCGGATACAGAAGGTTGCGGCGGTGGAAATTGTGTTTCGTTGGCTCCCTGGATGTTTTTGGGGTACGTAGGCTTATATAGGAGGAAGAAGTATGTCGGTGGCCGCCCGAGGGGCCCACGAGACAGGGGGCGCGCCCTATAGTGGGGACCCGAAGGTTTGTGGTAAACTACTCACAACTCATCGGAGAGGCTATGGTGTTGATGTAGAATCCCTCGTGGTCGATTCCCCCTCCGGTGAAGCGCCGGAGAAGTCTCCAAGATGGGATCTCGCGGATACAGATGGTTACGGCGGTGGAACTTGTGTTTCGTTGGATCCCTGGATGTTTTCGGGGTACGTAGGCTTATATAGGAGGAAGAAGTATGTCGGTGGCCGCCCGAGGGGCCCACGAGACAGGGGGCGCGCCCTATAGGGGGGCACCCTACCCTTTCGTGGCTGCCTTAGCTGCTTCTTGACTTGCACTCCAAGTCCTCTGGATCACGTTCGTTCCAAAAATCACGCTCCCGAAGGTTTCATTACGTTTGGACTTCGTTTGATATTCCTTTTCTTCGAAATACTGAAATAGGCGAAAAAACAGCAATACGAGATGGGCCTCCAGTTAGTAGGTTAGTCCCAATAATGATATAAATGTGTAAAATAAAGCACAGAAACATCCAAAAGGGGTAATATAATAGCATGGAACAATCAAAAAGTATAGATACGTTGGATACGTATCAGAGACGCCCACATCCCATCAACCACCATGTGTCTTTAGGGCCGCAGGCCGATAGGGCCCGCGGCGCTCCGCCCTTGCATCTTGGCTTAGCCTAGAAGCCAAGTCCGAGCGTGCCTTGGGCACGGGGGATACTGTCAGTGTCCTGGATTTGGGGGTATCTAGTCCTGTCTGCCTGCGGCCCACCACGTGGCTTCGTCGACGGCCTGGTATGGCCCAACTTCAATACCAACACTGCAAGACCCTCGCAAGGGGCCAAGCCTCGCGAGGCGGACGATGCCAAGACCCCCGAAGAAAGTGGCCTCCTTAGGAGGGCTCCTGAGGGGCGGAGAGTTCTATGCAAGTTATCTCATGAGGCTTGGCTGACGTGAGCCATGACGACCAAGGCCAGGTGGGCGCCAGGCGGGCACCACGCGGGTGCAGAGTGCGGGTTTCCTCTTTGTTGCAAGGGGGGCAAGCCACAGGCGCGGAGTCCCGAGGAATCAGCCAAAGGATTCCATTCTGGTGCAACAAGACCAAGACCGCCAGGACGGCAGGACAGAGGTCATCATCGAGCCCACTACAGCGTCACGACCAGAGGCTTTTCATAGGCGAAGACTACTTTTGTCAAGATAGACTGTAGTACTTGTCCCCTTCCAAATCCCGCCGTTGTGGAATCCCTTCCCGCTCATATTTGGGAAGAGGACCAAGGCCACTATATATAGGACCTAGCCACCACCATAGAAAGGGACCGAGATCAGAGCAAGTAGAGCACCACACCAGCTCAAGAACACCTCACCTCCTGAGGCTTGTTCATCCACTATACTAGTTCATCCACAGCCCTTCGAGGCAATCCACCACACCACACTAGATTAGGGTATTACACCACAACGGTGGCCCGAACTAGTATAAATCTCAGTGTCTTTGTGTCTCTTTGAGCTCGACGCGGTAGGTTTAGGAGGATCGCGAGTAGGCAGGCTGGGCAGGTTGAGATCTCCGCACGCACCCCAGAGTTCGAAACTCTCAAGGGTTGCCGGATCCCTAAATCCGACAGGTTTGCTCTAAACTGCAGTCCCACAAGCGAGCGAAAACGCAAGACGAAGCGCTTTCCATTCGGTGAGCGACATGGAGGGTCTAGCGTGCCGGGGTGCAACATGAACATGACAAGAGCGATGTACAGTCAAAACCTATTAACCGGTCATCACCGGAACCACTATTCACACCAGAACCTTCACTGCTCGGCCTACGCCAGCCACTGCCCCAAAACCACACCTAATCTCCAGCCCATTCCCCCACCTTTCGATCCCCTAGCCTGCATCAAGCGTCCCCTAGTTCGCCGGAAAGCCATGGTGCGCCACAAGATCACGTACTACAAGATGTTGACGCCACAGTGCCGCGCAGAAATCACGGCAGCGGTCGGCGCCACAGACATCCGCTCCCAAGCTCGCTTTGCGGCGGGCCAATCCCCAAGTTCTCTGGAGCCAAGCTACAAGGAGGAGGAAGCCAATCCAATGTTCATGGTGGAGGTCGTGGTGCAGAAGGCCCCTGATGGGTATGAGATGATGGACGTCGACTTCGTGCCAGCGTCCGAGTCCCCCATGGTGCAGGCAGACCAGCGGTTCAACCTGGCGATACTAAAGGATGACCGGGAGGCAGAGGCTCAACTCGACATGGAGCGCGCGCATGCCGCTGCCATCGAGGCTCTCCTGCAGGCGGAATTGGATGCCGTGGATGTGAACCGGGTGATGGAGGCTCAACTTGAGGCGGAGCGCGCGGATGCCGCTGCCATCGAGGCCCTCCTACAGGCAGAACCGGACGTCCTCGACTTGAACCGGGCGGCAGAGGCTCAAATCCACACGGAGCATGCGGATGCCGCTGTCATCATGGCCCTCCTGCAGGCGGAACCGGACGTCCTCGACTTGAACCGGGCGGTGAAGGCTCAACTCGACGCGGAGCACACGGATGCTGCTGCCATTGAGGCCCTCCTGCAGGTGAAACTGGATGTCCTCGACTTGAACCAGGCGGTGCTCTCGTCCGTGCAGAGCGCCCGAACGCTCCGCGTGAACGAGTAGCTGGAGGCCGAGGACAACCACGGTGCAGAGACACATGTCGGTAGCTACAGTTGGTTCACGTCGGCAGCCAAAGACGACGAGGCCGTCTCATTCCGCGAGCAGTGATAGTTTTTCTTTATGTTGTTGTTTTTATGGATCTTTTGTTGTGTAAAAACATATATTGTTATGCAAGTCGCCTGACTTCCATCATTTGGGTCAGTCTACCATTTCAGGCAGTTTGATGAATATCCTAAGTCTCCTAACCCTTCTTCCTCACCTCTTCTTCTGCCCCAACAGACCACCGCACGGGCCATACGGATCCTCCCCAACATGCGGTTGGATAAACATACTGCATGAACGAAAATTATGTGTCAGCGATAGGATGGTTGAGTTTGGTTTGTTCACATGTGAAAGCACGTGTCAGTGAGGGTGCGTCCCTTGGTTGGGTTTGCGGCGTGTAGGAGCGACTGTGTGAGGGTGCGGTGCAACCGCGACAGCCGTGCGCAAGTGTGCCTCCTTTTCATTTTGAAAATTTTAGGCAAGCTTGGCAAAAATGTGTGGCGAAGTATGGCAATGCAAGGCCTAGACCCAAACATGATAAGTACGGACGTACTAATCCTCGTTTGACGTGTCAATTAATGCGTATTTTTTTCTCCAAAGCCCAAAGAGCTAACCATCTCACTCCTCATCGCTTGATTAATGCAGCACCATGCAAACCAACCTTCTTACTTCCGCATGCATGCAAGGGTATATTAATGTCCTTGGTTGCTAGTGTGAGGCAAACCCCATCAATTTTGCCTCGATTAGTGTTAGTGGCCTTTTGCAAATTGTAATTTTGATATACTGGCCTTGTGTACAAAAAAAGGAGGTAGTAACTATTTTTGACTTCCTTCCCCATTGCGGTGACGTCCACGATATCCCAAACATTGTGGTTTGGCGAAGTGCATTCGGCGGAGAACACCATTGAGGGAGACCACGGTAAGTCGTTTGCAAGTGCCGCCTGCAAGCCGAGACAACTGCCTTATTTGCATCTAGGAAGTTCGTTGAACCAAAGGACGCGTAAATGTACTAGTACTACTAGTACACAATAGCGTTGTCCGTCCAGCTTAGTGTAGTGAGGTGGTTTCTCGAAGAAGATGATGGAGAAGCGGAGTCAGCGAAGAGTGAAATGATGGTTTCTTCGTCCGTGCTTTGTGATTTGATGCCTCACTGCTTTGTGATTTGTGATAGAAGGGACATGGGAGTAGACTCTATGCTCTATACTGTACATGCTTCCAAGCACGGGAGAAAGAGGAGAGACGTTGCATTTTTCTATTCCTTCAATCAATCAATCAGGGAGCTTCAGTTCCATCTTTTCGTCTTTGGCAGCACCGTCCACAATGGTTCCCACGATGCCAAATGCTTTTTTCACATTTGGCTACACATTGTGGATGCCCTTAACCGTACCACTTGGTTTTGCTCATGTGTTCTATCTATACAAATCTCAATTATATTGATCTAAAAAATTATAGAATCAAGATTAGTAAAAAGGAGGTGATTTTGCCATGCAAATGGCGGGGAGGTTTCTTATTTTTAGAGGACGTTGTCCTAGCGGTTTGCTAACATGCGGTCCCACGTGCCAGTGCTTTACCAAGCCGATCAGCATCCCTCATGAGGCAGAACAACAGCAGAAGCAACATGTGGTTAACTTGAAGAAGATGAGGGAGAAGCAGATTCAGTAACGAGTGAAATGATGGTTGCTTCGTCCCTCGAACTTCTTTTCTTTAGCATTATTACTTCGTCCCTCCAACTTAACTGTGGGAAAGGTGCAGCTTTGTGATTTGACGCCTCATTGCTCATTACTACGCCGGCGCCATGACTGGGGTGCTTCACCCCAGCTGCTCTGCACTGTATTTTGGTATCGCACATGTACATGGTATCTTGATGCCCCACATGTCAGCGAAAGGGACTAGAAGATTCATGAAAGCGAGCGCTCTACTCTTATGACGGAGGAGTACACGACACGGCGGCCCAGTGAACTGTCACTTGTACTGTATAGTACTATAGTTTTGCTGTTTCGCACAATCCATCGATACAAACCCGATTAAACAGGAAAGGGCGGGATTTTTCCCGCACGGTAGATGATACATCCATACATTTCAGAGGCAATTTTAATGTATGCAAACTGAATAATTAAGTAACAATATGATATCTAGTAAAACTAAAAACACATATGATTTATTGTGTTAGAGTGTAGTAGTAGTGTTGTATTGCATAGTTGTTAGATGTAACATGTGAGAACATGTAGAGATGTAGTTTTAGAGGGCCTACAGAGAGAAAAGCTCAATACGGTCACCGAACTTCAGAATAAGCTGATTACGGTCACTATATACGTTTTGCGGTGATTATACAGTCACTTGCTCATGGTTCAGCATCGGTTTGCACTCTGGTGACTGGCCAAATAGTCTGTGTGGCACCATGTTGACTAGTTAAATTGACCATGTTCCTTGTGGGTCCCACCTGTTAGATCGCATAGGGAAAAGGTCAGATAAACACAAATTTACGCAGGCGCGACAAGACTCCAACCCGTGCGCGGGAATCACCTGGTTGTGTATGTGTCTGTCAGGGCCTAATGTGTGCGCATGCCGTGTAGGTTGAGCACTTGAGCGTGAGAGTGTGTGTTGGTCGTGTGGTGTACTGATGTGTGCATGCATGCGTGCGTGTGTGCGTGTGAGTGTTGCGTGCGTGCGTGGCTGCGTGTGTATGTGTGAGTGTTGCGTGCGTGCGTGGTTGCATGTGTTCGTGTGAGTATTGCGTGCATGCAGTTTGTGTGCATGCGTGCGTGTGTGTATAATCACCACACCAGCTCATGTGTGTTAAAATAGACGGCTCAACATACCAATACAAGGCCACCTTGTCCGGTGTGCCCGCGGTCATGACTCCAAACGACCGTCCAATATATATTTGTCATTTGTTTTTTATTCTGACTAGCAAGATGCTCGTGCGTTGCACGTAACATCAAGATGCATTTCTATGACTAGTTTATCTTGTGAGAGAAAAGGATGAACGAGGGAAGGCCTTATTTGCAAATGTGAAGAGGTGTGTGGGTACCTTTTTGCAAAATTGCCATAGCTTCCTTCCTATCCGTCGGATATAAATCGGACGACCTATATTGCAGGATGGCAGGCACACCATCATCACCAACTCTATTTTTTATAAGAGTGTAGAGTAGATACATGCCAACAGGTGGGCCCAATGGTAGTGAGATAATGTGATGCAACACTAGAGGTGCCACGTGGAGCATTTAACTAGTCAACTAGTCGTGTCTTGAGCAAATACAAAGCTGTACGGTGAGCACGTGACTGTATAATAACCAAAAACATAAATGGTGACCATAATGAGCAGATTCTGAAGTCCAATGTATGTATCGTGTTTTTGCTTCAAATACAATGATCATCATTGTGTATATCACGAGAGAAAGATGAAACATGCATGAATGTGTTGGGGGCTCATTTTTAGAGGACCTGGAGATAGTTTGTGTGCGTACGTGAAAGGGGCATAGAGGGGGCTATGCGATGGGGAGAGAGATGCTCTTCGTTTCACTTTATCATGACTAACTTTATATATAGTATGAAAATATACAAATTCACAGTGCGGAATAAATATCATTGTGGGAACCATGCAATGCAAATTAGCGTTCATACTCCTCCATATAACTTTGTAATGTTGAATATATGTAGAAATACTAAAATAATTTTTTGGCCACACTTTATTCAAAAGGAATGTTGTATGTGAAATATACGTGAAGAGAGGGCTTTTTAGATCAATGGGGTATGTGATGTAACATGTGTGAATGTGTAGTTGATGTATTTGGCAGGGCCTAGAGAGGTATGTGTGTGTATTACATATTCGAGAGAGGCATGGATAGAGGGGCTAGCGGGGGGGCGTGGGAGAGACAATACGAGAAATGAGAGTAGTCTAGAGAGAGAGACGGATATTATGTCACGGCGACAGATTCCCTTGAGTGTGTATATGCAAGGGGGCGATAGAGGCACCGGGAGAATTTTTTTTGTGTGGTGTCTGTGTTGGTACGTGTTGGTTTGAGAAGATAACGAGACGTGGGAGCAGAGGGGGTGTCACCTCGTGAGGTCCGGTGGGTCGAGGTGAGGCCCTTCGTTTGGTTTCGTCCTGCGTCACATTGGTCGGCCCATGACGCATGTAGGGAGACCCATGGATGACTAGTCGTACAAGACAAAGATAGCAGAATTGTGAAGGACTCTGTGTCCACTGACAAAGCTGGCTAGGATTTGGAACCCTAGGTTCTCAGACTAAGGTAACCCCTTATCTCTAATATTACTGTTCATCCAACCTAACTTTAAGGGGCATCCTACAGAATGCTCTGCTAGAATCATACTCGTCAATTAGGAAGAGAGGAATGAGACAATGCGTGAGAGACAGGCCTAAAGATAATGTGCGTACAGGAGACACGTAGGTAGGTCTATGTATATAGAAAGAGTCGATGGGGATTGTGCGTGTGTATGCTTGTGAGAGGAAGAGTGCTTGTGACAAAGGTTAGTGAAAACAGTCGTAAATGGTTACGAGAGGGAGGGACAGTTATATCGAGAGCATGTCTGCGAGAAAGACACCTCGGGAGAGAGTGTGTGAGCATGTGTGAGAGACCACTGATGGAGAGTGAAACTACACGTAAAAGACTGATGTACACATTGATTAAAGATATAACTTGTATCCAAATATTAGGATGGGATCATGATATTTGCAATTCGCGTAAGGAACGGTCATTGATCCATCAGACATCTAGATTGTATCGAATTTGAGCATGTCTATGTTATTATTCAACATAATTGATCCACATAGTTAGTATTTTGAACTCCAGACAATGCATCGCTTTAGCAATCGAATATGAACGTGAGTATAGTTCATGTTGTGTGTGTAAAGCACATTATACATATGAAAGTTACACAATGAACATTATAAATAGCTACCTATGAACCAGCATACATTTGAATTCAACTTAAGGTGGTTTAAAAAAAAATCGAATTCAGCATGAAGTCCATTCGATTATTTGAATTCGATATCATAGCATTTGTAAATCATACCTAAATTATGGGGGCACCAATCTTTGCTCTAATTTTGTACATAATAGCATATGTAGTCGTGTACAAAATTGATTCAAATTTAGCTCCTCCATTCCAAAATAATCATAGTTATAGGATTTTCAAGTGTCAAAATTTCAAAAAGAAGTGGATAATTTAATGAGGTTTTCAAACATACAAGGTCAAATTTAACGTTGTCTATTTAGGTCAATCCTCAAAGTTCAAGAGTACTCTAAACGTGAATGCTTGTGTTTCAAAATTTTGAATGAAGCGCCAAAATAGCCTCTACCCGCCCGAAACCGCATGAGAGCAATGTTTGGTGGTACAAGGAAATTACTTTTCTAATAACTCCGACCCGTGAAACCTACCGGCCCCACATCCAAAGGTCTAAACCGGGGTAGGTTTGTAGCTTCATCTAGATGCCACACAACCACCTCCAAAAAACATTCATACACAATGGCCGCCTAAGCACACATGCGTGCGGCCGAAATCGCTCCCGCCCACTATTTGGGACACTTGGGATTACCATCCTACCCCCGACCCACAGTAGGTCCAAAATTTAAGAGGGGGGCAAAGTTTGTACTTTCCCCAAATTTCAAACAAGCGCGTCCCATCTGTTCAAAAAAGCCAAAAACAAGTGTGTCCCAGACCAAAACATGGTTCTCCCTTAGCTCCCCCCCCCCCCCCCCCCCCCCCCCCCCCGCCCACCCGTCTGATTCCCCATTCGTACTCCGTGGGTGCAAAAACTACCTCCGCACCAGCCGCAAAACCCCGACGTCCTCCATCCACCACCCCATGACACCCATCAACCGCCGCCCTCCTCCATCACGCCAGAGCTGGTACCCCGACATCGTCGTCCATCGCAACCTCAACCGCAACGCCCTCCACGGCTGGTAGTTGAAGCCGAGGCCGAGCTGTTCGTACCCGCGCCAGTTCAACCACGTCATCCTGCGCCTCACCGTTGCTGCTCCAACTTCGCCACCGTCCACCGCACCGGAGCTGTTCCTGCTACGACGTCCTTCGTCGCCTCGGATTTGCTTCCCCTCCGCTGATATACGACCATGGCAACACAGTCAACAATTTGGCCATGGGTTCCAAAACATCAGTTCCCCCGGGAGAAAAAGGAAGATCGCCGCGACATATGGAGGAGACCACACTGGCAATCGGAAATGGTACTCCTCTTCCCTTATTCATGCAAATCTTACGTGTCTGCTTGCACGGTATTCATCCCACAGAAGACATTAGTTGACCGCTTCTTCTTGATACTAGATGTTCCTAGTAACTCGCGATGCACAAGGTTTCTCCTCATATACTATTTCACCTTAGCTAGAGGTCTATCGCCCCCTGGATTTCATTTCCTGGTTAGTTGATTCCCAATTAATGGAAGCATTCCCCGGTGTAACAGGCGCTAGTCCGCCTATTACGTCGGGGAAGCAGCGCCTTGGTGTTTATCTTAGGGGCGTGTGGGGCCTAGAGCTGCTGGCGCCCGATTTGGAGGTCAGTCGGGATTAAAGGGATGGCTTGGGGGCGCTCCAAGCACGGCAGTGGTGTGAGGTCGAGGGGAGGGCAGGGCGGCGGAGGCAGGGGTCTAGGCCGGTGGTCGCTAGCGGTTTGAGAAAGATCATCAACAGTGACTGGCAGGAGGTAGACGAAGGCCATCTGCCCGTTCCTTATAGATCGGACGGTTCATAAAAATCGTCTGACCTATTTATTTTCAGTCGACTGTTATCTTGATATGACCACATGTGGTGTTGTGCTGGAGGAGTACTTGTATTTCCTGTGCTCATATATTACAAAATCATACGGAGCAGAATCTAATTTTGTTTGCCATGCAATGTTGTAGAGCTATCATATGTCTCCTATCACTTATTTTTCAGCCACCTACTATTTGCTACTTTTACAGTGCACTAGTTCTGCACACACACTTCACCCATACTCTCACTATTGTATTTTTATGCAAGGGTATTTCAGACTCTGCTGCCTTGAGAGAAGCAGAAAAGAAAAGAGAGAAGTCGCTCCAGCTTCATATGCGGGTAGGCAAGACAGGTTACAGCGCTATAAAGGGTGCAGTGTTAGCAGATGGAGACGGTAAATGTAACTCTCGAGTTGATGACCTCGCTCGCAATGAGCCACCATCTCAGGTGCTTGCTTTAACTTCGTGGTGTCATATGTTGTTGCATGTTCCATATGGTGTCTAGCTTGTATTCGAAAGGCCTAAGTCGGTCATTATTAAGATAAGGAAAGATATTTTTTACATGAACCACCATCCCGTGAGCACCAGAAGACAAATAGCTAGTTAGGGCACTGGCCAAGCCAGTGACAAGCCCAGCACAGACAGGCATCACCTGGAAGCCAACTAAAAAGCCACGATGGTGGCGAAGCAGCCCGCCTCCCACCAGGCTCTCAGGTCCTAGATGATCATGCTCACCACTCCAGCCGGATGTCTAGCTTGTATTGCTTCCAATTTGTTTAAACTACATCTACTTAACTTACACATTATACCTTTGAATATGACATGCCTTTCTGTTTTTGGTACATACTAGTACATCTGTCTATTAACCATGTTCTTACATCAAACTAATGTTCTTGTGTATCCCTCATCATTCACTTATGATGAGGTAGTCAGTCAAGTGGACTACTGTGAGTAAAGATCATCATTTAAAGAATGCAGCCTCAGCCTCCCGACATGATTCTCAAGAAACATCAAGGCTAGATGAAGATAGTGAACATAGCTCTGTAGTTGATTACCGCATTTCCCCTACACTAGCATCACAGGTGCTTGCACTAACCTGCTAGCGCGATATGTGGTTGCATGTTGCATATGGTGTCTAGATTGTAATTCTTCCAATCTGGTTAAACTGCATGTGCTATTTTGCTAAGCTTATACATTATACCTGTTAATGTGACATACCTTCCTGTATTTAGTACATAGTACATCTGTCTATTAAGCATGTCCTTACATAAAACTATTTTTTGTATCCCGCATCAATCAATATGACGAGACACCTTTAGTATATGCAGTGCGATATTAGTTGCATCTTTCATATGATTTATAGCATGTGCTGCTTCTAATTTGTTGAAATGTCATTTATGATGGGATGCTTTTAACTTGGCAGAGTCATATTGGTTGCATCTTTCATGTGGTGTCTGGCTTGCATTGCTTCTTATTTGTTGGAATGGTTTCTACTTAGTTTAGACAAACAGTTGTGAACATGCCATGCCGTCCTATTTTTCGTACATATTCCATCCTCGTATCATGTGTTTGCCTTACATCAAAGTAGTGATTGTCAGTATCATGCACGAATGAGTTCTGAAGAGAGAATTTTATTGCTTTTTCTTGTCGGTTTTACTTGACAATTCAAAATCAATAAAGCGGAAGGAAGTTAGCAAGGCAGCGGATAAAGGTGCTCCTTCCAAACGGAGGGCCTCTACAGATTCTACTCCTCCATCCCCCCAAGATGATTTGCAAGACAACACATGCATAGACACTCAACGTAGTTGTGTTGATGATGAACACGTCTCCCCTAGTGCACCATCACATGTGCTCCCTCTAACTTGGCACTATTATATGTGGTTGCATGTTATGTGTGATGTCTAGCTTGTATTGCTTCTAATTTTGTTGAATTCTATCTACTTACTTTACACATTATACTTGTGAATAAGACACATGTTCCTGTTTCTAGAACATACAATATCTGTCTATCACACCATGTTCTTACATCAAATTACTACTGTTGTGTAACCTGCAATAATCACTTATCATAAGACACGTTTGACTTGGGAGTGTGATATAGGTTACATCTCGCATTCTTTTCTAGCTTGTACTACTAATTTGTTGAAATGGCACTTATGACGAGACAATTTTAACTTGTTAGAGTGATATTCATTGCATCTTTCATACGGTGTCTATCTTTCATTGCTTCTAATTCGTTGAAATGCCTTCTCCTTAGTTTACACATCATAAGCTGTGAATATGCAATGGCACTAATGACGAGAGACCTCTAACTTGGTAGTGTGATGTTGTTTGCATCTTGCATATGATTTTATTTCTTGTAGTGCTTCACATTTGTTTAAACACCATTTATGATGAGACACTGTTAACTTGGCAGAGCGATATTTGTAGCATCTTTCATATGGTGTCTACCTTCCATTGCAATGCTTCTAATTTAGTGAAACGTCTTTTGCTTAGTTTACACATCATAGTTCTGGTTATCTCTTCTGTCCTGTTTTTCGTACATATTACATCCTCCTATCATGTGGTTGTCTAACATCAAAGTTCAGATCTTCTGTATCATGCATCAATTTGTTCTGAAGAACTAAATTGTTATTCGTTTTTCTTGTCGGCTTGACTTAACATGGCATAGAGAAAGAGTAAGCGACACAGAATGACATGGAAT
The DNA here is from genome assembly GCF_018294505.1 of Triticum aestivum. Lineage (NCBI taxonomy): Eukaryota > Viridiplantae > Streptophyta > Magnoliopsida > Poales > Poaceae > Triticum > Triticum aestivum. The sequence continues at coordinate 444,921,449 of NC_057804.1, read as the reverse complement.
GGGAAGCGGAAGAATCCTATAGATTCTGCTGGTACTGATGGTGCAATAGAAGGTCAAAGTCTAGCAGAAAATTCTACAAAAAGGGTATCCTGTTCTACACGAGCTGCAGAACAAGCCAAACAGAAACAAATAGCTGCCACCAAACAAGCAGAGACATCCCTAGTTGTTGCAACACCTTCCACAGTACTACCAGCTGCACGAGTTACTTGTGCGTCAACTGAGCTAGCAGCACGTTCCCAAGCTCCCTTGCCACCTGACACTACTTCCGAAGCACTCTTGACATAAGATGAGTTGGCAATATTAGATGAACCTTGTGAGCTTCAACAGCAAGAAGGTAGTTGTTGTAGTCAAGTTACAGTTGCATGCTTCTTTATATGTAGTCTCACAGTTTGATGTACACTAACACTTCCTATGTTCGTTGTTGGACTAGCACCTAGGCGCAAGAGGAAACAAACATCAGGGATAATGCTTGATAGGTTAACTAAATATAGAGGAGGAAGAATGGAGATCCGTTTTGAGGCAGGTTTAAAAAGGCCACGTGGTGCTACAGAGTCAACCAAGTTAGTATCAGAGGCAGCGGTTGCCGTTAGGTGTCATGTATGTATCCTCCCAACATGGATTCAGTATAGGAATGACAAAGACGAAACCCAGTTCAACACCTTCCTCGACCATTTATCTGTAAGTATGGTTATGTATGGAAACTAGTAATATCGTCTTGCTCTGTCCCATACTTTCTAGGTTGCTGATAATGAGACTCCCATAATTTTCAGCAAATGAGGTTCAAGTTGGATAGCCAAGATGATGCAACTAGACAAGCTTGCACCCATGTTTTTAAGTCTACTCTACGATAGTATCGGAATAACTTGAGGAAAACTCACTTTGAAGGCAAGGCTAACAATGAACTTGCCCAAACATCTCCAGTGGAAAATATATCGGATGAAGACTGGAGAGGCCTTATTAAACACTGGTCTGATCCGAAGTATCAGGTACATTATACATATATATATATGTGTGTGTGTGTGTGTGTGTGTGTGTGTGTGTGTGTGTGTGTGTGTGTGTGTGTGTGTGTGTGTGTGTGTGTGTGATCAGCTCACATGTTGAAGTCCTATTTACGCATGTGCCACACAAATCTATCTTCTTATAGGTGAATTGTTCAAAGAACAAGTCCAACCGTACGAAAGTGAAATTCCAATAGACGACGGGATCTCGTAGCTATATTGCACACTGCGAGGCTCTTGTAATAAGCTGTTGTTTCACTCTTTTTTTTTGTACCATATTATCAGATCTATATTGACTTTTTCCAAATGCATAGGAAAGCACGCAAGGACCAAAAAGTACCTGAACCAAATGATGTGGAAATCTTCATGGACTGTCACACCAGCAAGAAGAAGGGCATGACTACACCAGTCAAAGCCACTGTTGTAAGTCCTTAATCCTCATGCCTTTTAACTACTACTTACTCTGACTTGTGCCTTGAACCGCGTGGTTTGCTGCCAATGTCTATTACTCTTTTCAATTTTATACACAATTGTCTTAGCGTATCATTGCACCTTACAAGGTTTAAAAGATAGGACTGATGTTCCTTTGATCTTGACCTGTAATCTAGTTCTGAGCTGGACTTGCCCACATAACGTTACAATTGCCTGTTTGTCTGTTCTTAGTTGTTTTGTGATATGAATGATGTCATACTATGCTTATCGTACTATAAACTTCGTCTCTCTGTCCTTAGTTGTCAATACAATGTGAAGAAATAGACAATACATTAGCAATTGTACATGGTCAGATGTTTGGAACCTGGTTTTATTATGTACTTTGCAATAAAATACAACTAATATTTTAGATGGGTTCACCAGAATAAGTTCTGTATATAGACCAAAGCTATTTTGTTTGGTTTTGCTGCCTCCTTAATATCTTCTATTCTGGTACTACTAATGTAAAAGCTTAACTTTTTAGCAAGATATGGAAAAATGGTGGAACAGCCACCTTCTGAAGGTGGCGAGGCAAGTATAACCGCAATGTCAGCTCTTGCTGCAGCGGGTCAGTACCTGTCCACTAATAGTGCCAAAAGCATGTTCCTGCGTAATACTGGGTTGGTTGTTAAGGCAATCTCGTACAAACTGCCTCATGATCAAGATATGCAAGCTCAAAACAATGTTATATCTGTGCTCCAGACACGAGTCCATTCCCTAACAGAGACCCTTTGTGAAACAAGGAGAGACAATGTTTGATGTCGTCAATATATGCATGGTTCTGAAACCAGACTATCAGACATTTGCTATGTTGTTCAGGAGCCTAGGAGAAATGAAGGCGAAGGTTATGGTGCTCCATCGGACAATACAGCATGAAAACATAACAGTCAGGTCAAATGAACTGAGCTTCTGAACTTCTGGTGGTGCATTTATCTACTAGACTATTAACTTTTATGCCAACCTTCCTTTTGTTTTATAGTTGTAATTTGTTTTGGTGCGATACAAAATTTGTTCTTAACATGCAGCCACCGGCTGAAGAAAACAGCAAGCCATTTTTGTATAGTGTAGGGTGTTCCCTATATTTGCACTGGTGGCGATCTTTGATGCCAAGTGGATGTAATCTGTGCAATCACCTTAATAGCCTAGCGTTAGTTTTGGGCTTATTTATTTCCTAGTCTTCTTTTACCCTATTTTGCTAGTGGTCGCAACAACCATGGGCCATATACGGACCATGGTAACCTTGACCCTGCTACGGGTCGTAGGATCCATGGGTCTCCTACAGGCCGTGGATAAATGGGCCTCCAACAGGGTCTTAGAATCGGTGGGCCTCGGGCCGTCGGATAAATGGGTCTATATGGGCCATAAACGGGCGTAATTGGTATCGGCCCAGCACGGTAATGGGCCATTAACAGGCCGGAGGATAGCAAAGTCTTAATTCTGTCACAGGCATAACGGGTCGTTAATGGGCCAGAATATAGGACGGGCTGGAAACGGCGCAACGGGTTAATAGGCCAGAAACAAGCCGACTCTTGCCACGAGCCAAATTTGGCCCATTACGGGAACAGGCCAGTAGCGGGCCGAAAGTAATCGAGGGCCAGAAAGGAGTCCAAGAACGTATGGTCCGTCAGTAGGCCGAAAGCTAACATGGGCTGGAAACGGCCCATGTGAATCATGGGCCGTTAACGGGTACAAAGAAATTTACTATTCATTATGGGCTAGAGTCACCGTGGGCCTCTAAAGGGCCTAAAGATACGAAGGCCTCATATGGGCCGAAAGACGTCGTGGGCCATACATGGGCTGAAACTGAAACGGGTTGGTGTTATATTCGACAGCCCACATGACGTTGTTGGGCTGATTTCCATTAGGCCCTAACGGGTGTTACTGGGCCGTAAAATGGGCTATTTGCAAAGAGACCGTTAACAAGCTTTTCATGGGCTAGCCCGCTAACTTTTGACCAAGTCAAGCAGGTCGGCTTTGTAAGCTAAATGGGCCAATGGTGGGCCGTCGCACGTGTAGACATATCATAGGCGCCTATCTGACCCACTGACGAGCAGACACGTGTTTCCTCCGGCCAATCAGAATTTTACACATGGAAATTTCCCATTGGTCCGGGCTGTTAACGGGTTATCGGATCCAAAACCCGACCTGATAGCTTAACGGCGTCCTGTTACGGCGGATGCCACATGCCGGTCACCCTTGACGAAAGCACTTCTGTGATGCGCGATTTATCGTCATGGAAGTGGACACTTCCGTGATGATAATTTCGGTAATGTCATGGAACACTTCTACGACAGCACATGTATGACTATCTTGATTCTGTCATAAAATCGTCAAGGGTGTACATGCATGACAAAAAATGCGACCTACTGTGATGCAGCTCTGTTAACTTTCCCCAAGCAGCGTTTTGGTCATTTCATTGATTGACTTGTCATCCAGACGCACTTGACAGTGGCTCTATGGATCTTTGACATCACCAGTGTATGCACACATCAAGCCAGGCTGGCGGCTCAAAGGTATGATCCTCCAAGCGTCCCAGCAACGGACCTCGACATTGGTTAATCCATTAGCCAGCAAGGCCCTAACCTTTTAAAAGGTGGGCATATATTTAGCCCATTCAGCAGTGCTAAGCCGGTCCGGAAGTGGATGCTTTGGGCTAAGCCGGCAGTTGCGGAAACCCGACAGAGGATTTTCATCAGATGGAAACGTGTCTTGAAGTAAAACTAAGTCTGATTCCAGTCTTTAGGGTGATTGGGAAGTGTAGCAGAAGGGAATATAACATCTCTTCGTCTTTGGATTGAGATTCCACCAAGCTCTAAGTTGGGTCCATCGGTGAATTCAGTCTGGCGGTTCAAATAGTAATACTCTCTGAAAAGTTCAACACTGGGCTCTTCTTGAAGATATACTTCACAAAAGACTTGGAAGTTGCAGATATTGTAAACAGAATTGGGTCCAATGTCTTGAGGGTGGAGCTGAAAGAAGTTCAGTACGTCAAGGAAGAATTTTGACCCGGGCGGTGAGAATCCCCAGTTTATATGATCAACAAAGATTATAACTTTGCCTTGCTTTGGTTGAGGTCTGGCTTCTCCTGGACCTGGAACCCGCCAGTGGATGACATGTTTTGCTTCCAATATACCTGTATGAACATACTCATTAAGAGTTTGTTCAGTGACAATTGAAGGAACCCAGTTGCACGAGGTGACGGTCTTAGTAATTTTTGTAACATAAGGCCTAAGAAGGAAATATTGGCAGGTTAAATTAGTAATGGAAATATCAGCTTTAGATAAATATTGGCGGTTTAAAAGGTTCAGAATTAAGCCAGCAGGCATTTGGCGGGTTAGAAAATCTCATTTAAGCCGCCCCCACGATAGTGATGGAGCGGTTCTGTACAGATCTGAAGTGGAGTAAAATTTCACCAAGTGTTGGATAAACAGGTTTTACAGGTTCCACTTGTAATTTTGGATCTACCGCGGTTCAGAAAATGAGAATAATTCTTTAACCTAAAACTACAGTAGTGGAAGAGCTCATGAGCTGAGATTGAATCTTGGACAGTGGGGCTGCATCTGTGGTTGGAATACAATGCTAAACTATTACCACGCGACATCAGTACATTTTTCAGATCAAATTAAGCTTTCTAGAAGGGGACTATGATGAACGGTGAAGAACGCCGATGAGCGGCCGAAACCCTAATGCAGATTTGGTATAAGGGGAGATGAGAACTTACTGATGATGATGAATAGTGGAGGTGTGCCGCAGTTCTCTGGTTCATTTAGGTTGATGCAGTGGTCGGAGTGGATGTCGTTGAAGGAGGACGGCAGCGGCGGAGCTCGGGTCGGAGTGGAGTCGCGAGGAGGAAGAAGATGCAGAGGCATGGGTAAAAAGTAAAAAAGAGGGCCCCATGTCCCTATTTATAAGGAGGTGATAAGATGGCATGCATAGGAATCGAAGAGACAAAATTATTATGATAAAATGTTGGCGCCTCGATTCACGGGAAGCCCATTAAGATAAAGATCCGTTGAGATATTCTGGGCCTTGTGCGGAATTAATGCACATGACGTCATGGCGGTTTACAATGACTCTGTTTATGTGATGTCATGGCAGGTTACATCGGTCTAATGAAGATTTGACACAGATGCATTTCTGCTAAGGTAAAAAGTGAAGATTGATGTGAACAAGTTCAAATCAACCTGGGGCCTAATGTTGGAGATATAACTCCGAGGTATAACCCACCCAGGAGGGACCAGGTTACACCGATGGTGGTTTAACATGAAGAAAGTCCACAAAGGCACAAGGAGAAGTTTGAAGACGTCGGCTCTTGGAGGTAGGCCTGGTGAAGGCCCAAGACCGGGGCCTATGAACCGCCGAAGGAAGACTTGCTCCGTAAGGCATGACTAGTTAGAAACCGAGTCGGTCATGTTGTGTGAGCCGGTCGGGACTCTGTAAGCGCCAGGTCCCAACCTGTGTATATAAAGGTGAGACCCGGTGGCGGGTTAACTCAAGAGACAAGTAATTGAGAACTAGGTCAAGCGTATTCCCTCCCTTGTAATCGAAACTTAAGCAATACAACTAGAGCAGGACGTAGAATTTTACCTCCACCATGAGGGGCCGAATCTGGGTAAACTCCTTGTGTCCTTTGTCCCGTTCAACCCCTTCAAGCTAACGTAGTTGCGATGGCTCCACACCTAAGTCCTTTCACTAGGGCATCTACTATGACAAATCCATGACAGTCTTCATGGCTTGCGTCACCACAACCTCATGAGGTTGAGAACCTGCATAGAAATCTCCGCTCCTAAGGAGGCAGCCTAGGAAGGCCGCTCCTCCGGAGGTCATGATGTCGCCCGCGTCGCGACAGTCTTGTCTTGTTGGTGTTGTAGATGGGTCGTACTAGGCCGTCGATGGAGCCACGCCGTGGGCCACAGGCAGGCAAGTCTGAGTACCCTGGTTCCCAAAACAACGACACACGTGCCACGTCTCAATAACCAAGCAGCTGAGGATTTGGCTAAGATGAGCTCCACTCAGAAGGCAATGCCCAAGAATGTTATCTTAGAGCACCTACACTCACCCACGATCAAGGAAGACCCTTTTGTGGTAGAGCCCCTGCAACCAGTCAGTCCTTCTAACCCAAGTGAAGTAGACATCCCTGCAGTAATCGACCTGGTCCAAGAGATCCTCGTTATCACTCTCGAATGGACTAAGCCGTATCTGGTGTACCTGCTCAGGCATGAGCTCCCAGAAGATGAAGTCGATCCAGAGCTTTCACTATCATGGGAGATCAGTTGTACAAGAAAAGCACCACCGGGGTCACTCAGCGATGCATTCACCGGAGGAAGGACAACAAATTCTGTAGGAGATTCACTCACGAAGATGTGGACACCATGCATCCTCTCAGACCTTGGTCGCCAAAGCATTCAAAGCCGGGTTCTATTGGCCCCGAGCCAATGAGGTTGTCCGAGATATAGTTGATCACTATGTTGGGTGCCAGTTCTACGCGAATCAGTCGCCAAGTGAGCGTCCACTCTGAAGACTATTCCCCTCACTTGGCAGTTCGCCGTCTGGGGACTTGACATGGTCGGCCCACTCCGGACCGATGCGACTGGTTTCACGCTCCTATTGGTGGCGGTTGATAAGTTCACCAAGCGGATCGAGGCCAAGCCAATAAATAAGTTGGACTCGGCCACTGTCATTCAGTTCATAAAAGAGATAATCTTCAGATTCGGGGTACCTCATAGCATCACCACCGACAACGGATCTATCTTCGACTTGGATGAGTTCCGTGAGTTTTGCTACACCCAAGGCACTTGGGTTGATTACGCCTCTATGGCGCACCCGCAGTCGAATGGGTAAGTCGAGCGGGCAAATGGACTGATACTCCAAGGTGTCAAGCCTCGCCTCATGCACGACTTAAAGCATGCGGCGGGGGCCTGGGTAACCGAGCTTTCGTCGGTCCTGTGGGGCCTGTGGATGACCCCGAATTGATCCACCAGTCACACCCTGTTCTTCATGGTATATGGGTCAGAAGCGGTTTTGTCGAGTGACTTGCTCCATAACTCCCCTCGATTGGATCTTTACTTAGAAGCTAAAGTATAGAGGCAAGGCAGGACGTCCTAGGTCTCCTAGAGGAGGAACGGGAGCTGGTGCTCATAAGATCAACCTTGTACCAACAAGACCTGATCGGCATGTTAGAGGGTGCTTTTTAGGAAGGAGACTTGGTCCTCTGAGTGGATCAATAGAATCCTCACAAATTGGCACCCCCTTGGAATGGGCCATTCGCCATATCGAAGGTCCTGCATAATGGAGCATACCTACTTTACAACTTTGCCAAAGAAACAGAAGAGCCCAGAGCTGGGAACGCGGATCTGCTCCGCAAGTTTTAACTTAAAATGAAAATTTCTCCTTTGTAATACTTAGTCCGAATGAACTTAAATGATTAAAAGTCTTGATTTTCGCATATATATTCTAGTTCGACCTACAGTCGCTTTTTGACTCAGGTGACTAACTGCATTCGAAAACTAACACACCCCTAGTGGGTGAAGATAGGAGAGGGCTTTAGCTACGAAGCTGCTTTCGCCTAAGTTAAAAAACAATCCAAGTGAGGATTTGCTCCACACTCGGGAACTTAGCTGCAAACCTGCTTTCGCCTAAGTTAAAAAACAATCTGAGTGAGGATCTGCTCCACACTCGGGGGCTTAGCTGCAAACCAGCTTTCGCCTAAGTTAAAAAACAATCCAAGTGAGGATTTGCTCCACACTCGGGGGCTTAACTGCGAACCAGCTTTCTCCTATGTTAAAAAAACAATCTGAGTGAGAATCTGCTCCACACTTGGTGACTTAGATGTGAACCAGCTTTTCCCAAAGTTAAAAAACAATCCGAGTGAGGATCTGTTCCACACTCGGGGGCTTAGTAGCGAACCTGCCTTCGCCTAAGTTAAAAAAACAATCCGAGTGAGGATCTACTCCACACTCGGGGGATTAGCTGTGAACCAACTTTCACCTCAGTTAAAGACAACCAGAGTGAGGATCTGCTCCACAGTCGGGGGCTTAGCTGCGAGCCAGCTTTCGCCTAAGTCAAACAAAAGCATAGAAAGCAAATGAGTTCACGAAGGAGCCCAAATCAAATATTCGATCTGTCCGAATGTTTCGAGCAAAAGTAAAACAAGCCTAAGGCTTGGCAAAGTATTCAATTACAGCAACCACCTAGCATTCTGGGGCAAATTTAACCAAATGTTCTAAGCATCAGGCTGAGGGCCGGCTGGCTCAACGAAGGTCTCCAGATCGATCCCGTCAGTGATGCGTGTGGTAGCTTCTACGAAGGTCTCCATGGAATCCTCATACTTGAGGTTCTTCTTGTTCATCACCCAGAGGCCCTTCAGCTTCTCCTCGTCTACGTTCTTGCAATGAACAAGGACGAGTGACAGCACCATGTCAGGACGATCTGAGCAGCCGACTTCTTCCAAGCTTTCACCCGGGCAGGGACTTCATTCAGCCCCGTCATTACCAATTCCAGGTCCATCTAAGTCTCCTAACCCGGCTGCAGCTCCTTATCAATCTGACCCAAAGCGCCTCTCGTCTGAATGATATAGCCCAAGGCATTCTCCAGGCAATCTTCCAGCCGTAGGATGGCAAGGGCGCTTTGTCAGCGACGAGTGACCTCGAAGGCTCCCAATCCCTCCCAAGCCTCTCTAGCTCCAGATCCATGTTATAGCAGTGCTCTGATGGAAAGGAAACAGTACATGAGTAAATGATTGGGAAAAAACTTAGCGACATATGGATTCCATCCGGCCAAGGAAAAACTTACCAACAAGCTTCTCACTAAACTCAATGCAGAAATCCTCGATGTACGACTCCAAGGCATTCTTCTTCCCAGTCAGTTTGCGACCTTCTCCTCCAACGTGTGCTTCTCCCGCGCAAAGGCAACGCCTTGATATTTGCATTTCTTCTTCCATTCAGAAGATTCGTGTCGGATTTCGGGTTCCGCAAACCCTTGAGAGGTTCAAACTCTAGGGTGCGTGCGGAGATCTCAACCTACCCAACCTGCTACTCGTGAAACCTCACAGCCTAGCACGTCGAGCTCAAAGGGAAAGAGAGACACGACAATTTATCCTGGTTCGGGCCACCTTGCGGTGTAATACCCTACTCTAGCTTTGTGGTGGATTGCCTTGAGGGGCTGAGGATGAACTAGTACAATGGTTGAACAGCCTCAGGAGGTGAGGTGTTCTTGAGCTCAAGTGAGCTGGTGAGATAGTAAGGGTGGAATTGACTCGATGGATCCGGCCCGGTTCTCTCCCCTCTATGGTGGTGGCTAGGTCCTATTTATAGTGGACTTTGGTCCTCTTCCCAAATGTTGGCGGGAAGAGATCCCACAACTGCCAGATTTAAAGAGAGACAACAAGTACATCCTATCCTGACTAAAGTGGTCTAAGCCTGCAAAAGCCTCTGGTCCTGACGTTGCAGTGGGCTCGGCGATGACCTCCGTCCTGCCGTCCTGGCGGTCTTGGTCTTGTTGCACCAGAATGGAAACCTTTGGTTGGTTCCTCGGGCATCCACGCTTGCTGCTTTCCTCCTTTGCACCGAAGAGGAAACTGGTACACTGGGCCCGCTGGCGCTCGCCTGGCCTTGGTCGTCATGGCTCATGTCATCTGAGCCTCATGAGATGCACCTTGCATGGAAATCTCCGCTCCTTGGGAGCCAGCCTGAGGAGGCCGATCCCCTTGGAGGTCTTGGTGTCGTCCGCCTCGCGAGGCTTGGCCCCTCGCGAGGGTGTTGAGTTGTTGATGCTGAAGCTAGGCCTTACCAGGCCATCGATGGAGCCACGCCGTGGGCCGCAGGAAGGCATGTCTAGGTACCCCCATATCTAGAACGCCGACAATAGCCCCCGGGCCCAAGGCACGCTCGGACTTGGTTTCTAGGCGAAGCCAAAGGGCAAGTGTGGAACACCACGGGCCCTAACCACCTGCGGCCTTGGACGACGTGTGGCAATTTGATGGGACGTGGGCGTCTCCACTTCCCCATGCTGCCTCGGCAACCGTTCGACTTCACAATTTGATGCTGCATGTAGAGGATCATCATTGCGCGAGGTCGTGGAGGCCGGCGGTTGGCCTACCTCTTGGCTATAAATGAGGGGAGGGGCAGAGCCCCCCTTCGCTCATCTCTTCCTTCGTCTTCTCGCTGCTCGTCCCTCCATCTTCTCCACCTCGCCGTTGCTTCCATGGTGCCAACGAGGAGATTCTCAGCTGCTAAGAAGGGGAAGACTCCTAAGGAGGGGCTAGGTTCTCCACCACCCAAGAGGGCATGCGACCATCCCCGCAAGCATGCCACGACCCTGGCGGTGGCCCCCAGGGGGCGCAGGCGCACATATTCGAGGGTTGGTGTCTCCCTTGGTGTCCGTGGTGGTGCTTCTTCTCACGGCGGGGGCCACCGGCCACGGGGCAGCCCCCGCGACAAGGGGAGGCGCGCTACGGTTGCTCGCCCTCCTCAACCGCGCTTCTCCTTGCTGGATGTGCTCCCGGAGTTCGTGGTCTGGTTGGAGAGACCCTATGGCACCTTGTTCCGGCTTCCGTGCTTCTTCATCGGCGAGCTGGTGACCTTGGGGCTTGATGGCCTATGGCTGCAGGCCGACGTCTGCTGCAACAGGGCCTCGTGGGTGGGAGCCCAGGTTGCCACCGCGGGCAGCATGGTCCTGACCCGCGGCTGTCAGGCGTTCGCCCGCGCATGAGGCCTGAGCGGGAGGTGCACCCTCCACTTCAATTACGATGGCCTGGCGACCCTCTTCTTGAGGGTGTTCAGGGAAGACGGCCGTCGCGCGGGGTGCTGCCCAGAAGACGGCAGCGACGATGATCTTGGCCTTGACGAAGGCCGTGCCGGCTGCGGGGGTGAGCTTGGCCTTGACGACGTCCACTCCTCCTCCCGCAACGGTAGTTCTTCCTCGGGTGAGAGCTCGAGCAACGGCGGCTGCGATCACCCTTCGTGTTGCCGAGCTCGGATCGAGGGAGGCAGCAGATCCTCTCACAGCCACGCCCCGGTGAAGCAGGAGGAGAGCCCGGCCTGAGCTCGGGGCCGCCGAACTTGGACTCAAGACCTGTCACGGCCTTGCGGGCCGCTTTTGTTTAACCTTTCCTTTCTTCTGCAATTTGAGAAAAGTAGGGTGCCCCGCTAGGGTGCGTAATGAACTATGGCAGTTATGCCCCTTTATGTTATGCTTATTATCTTAATGTTGTGCCATGATGTCTGTATTCTAGGTAGGGAAGGGTAGGATAACTTAGCTTGACATGCTTGCGGTAGCTTCCCACCTCACGAGGGCAAGACCCTTGACACCTGACGAAGCCCCCATTCCTGGTGACTCGGGGGGCCCTGGTCTCGGGAGGTGTTTAAGGTCTCGGGAGACGTTGTAGATCTGCTGCAGGGATGTTTAAAGAAAAAAGAAAACCTGACGAGCACCTCATTCCTCCTTGCGCGAGCTCCCTGTCATAGGTTAGATGTGGCTTAATGCACCGCGTTGCGCTGCCCGAGGGGCACGGACATGAAGGGGTGCTGGTGCCCATGAGCTTGATCGAGGGCTCCTTGCTAGGATAGTAAAGCCGAAGCACTGGGCAACGGGGTTCGGCGAGGTGTGCTTGTGCGAGGGCGGGCCCATGCACACACACCTGCCTAGGCCCCACACGCGAGGCGCGCGAGGAAGAGCGATGGGAAACTGTCACTCCTTCCTGGCCTAGGCTAAGAATGAACAAAGCGAGAGGGGAGAAAATCCAACTTGGCAAACAAAAGCATGAAAACTCCTATTTCCATTAAATATCACTAAAAGATTATGAATCAACTGCGGAAAGCAAATGAACAGCTGCGTCTGGCACCTAGTCTAGTCTTCTCACCAGCGTGGAGCTAAGTGCTGCCACTAGGACATGGGAGGGAGCCCCCGTGAGGCCCCAGGGCGGCTCTCAGGAGACTCCGGGGCATGTACAGCCCCACTCATTATTACGTGAGAGTGTCACGAGTAGAGACCTTCACAGGCCGGGGCCTTGATTCATGGGTAGAACTTCCGGAGGTGCTAGATGTTCTAGGCATTCTGGATGGGGATCCCATCATGTGTCTCCAGGCGCGCGGTGCCAAGCCTGGAGACACAGGCAATCCTAAACGGGCCCTCCCACATGGGAGAGAGCTTGTGCAGCCCCTCCCTGGAGAACACCCGCCTCAGGACGAGATCGCCCACCTCCAACGTCCCGGGGCGGACGCTGCGGCAGTGGTACCGCCGCAGCGCCTGCTGGTACCTTGGCGCTCGGAGCAAGGCTTGATGGCGGCATTCCTCCCCGGCATGAGATCCATCCCCCATGTGGTGTCCTGATGTGCCTCGTCGAACGCTAGGACCCGCGTGGAGCGATGCTTGACCTCGTGTGGGAGAACCGCTTCAGCTCCGTAGACGAGGAAGAATGGTGTATCACCCGTCGCCTTGGTCGCGGTGGTGCGGATGGACCACATCACGGACTGGAGCTCATCGAGCCAGCCCCTGCCGTAGGCCTCGAGCTTCTTCTTGAAGGTCTTGCCATGAGGCCTCTCAAGACTTCTGCGTTGGCGTGCTCGGCTGGTCGTTGCTCCTGGGGTGCACCACTGAGGCGTAGCATATCTGCATTCCAAGGTTAGCACAGTATGTTTAGAAAAGGTTGCTAGTGAACTGTGAGCTATTGTCGGTGATGATACGATTAGGAACCCCAAATTGGCTCATGAGGCCCTTGATGAACTTGACGGCGGACCCGGCTGGGATGGTGCGGACGACTTCTACCTCCGCCCAATTGGTGAACTTGTCGATGGTGACATAGAGGTAGCAGTACCCCCCTGGCGCTCAAGGAAACGGCCCCAAGATGTCCAGCCCCCAAACCGTGAATGGCCACATGAGTGGGATAGTCTGGAGGCCCCGTGCTGACTGGTGGATCAGCTTGGCTTGGAACTGGCAGGCTTCTCATGAGCGCACCAACTCGGTGGCGTCGTTGAGTGTCGTGGGCCAATAGAATCCACTGTGGAACACCTTGCCCACGAGGGTGCGTGATGAGAATGGTGTCCGCAGTCCCCACCATGTATGTCTGCCAGCAGCTCGAGCCCCTGCTCTCTGGAGATGCATCGCAAAGAAACGTCATTGGGCCTTTTGCGGTACAACTTACCGTCCCGGATGCAATACATGGTGGCCTGACGAGCCACACGCTGGGCATCCTCCTCCTTATCCGACAAGGTCCCCTGAAGTAGGTACGTCTTGAACTCCTCGGTCCAGCACCCCTCCTGAGGCTCGAGAACGAGGAGCAGGTGGGCCCCTAAGGATGGGCCGCATGCCGGGGTGCCTGTTGCTGGTGCTTGGGGTAGGTCCTCCTGAGGTGATGCTAGTGTCGCGGTGGGGGGAGCCGCTGACGGCTTGAAGAGTCGTTCTTCGAACACTCCTAGCTCCTTAGGTAACTGCCTGGATGCCCTCTTGGCGATGTCGTCTGCCTCCCTGTTCATGCCTCGCGGCACGTGCTGCAATTCCAAGCCCAAGAATTGTTTCTCCATTTTGCGTAACTCTTCCAGGTATGCTTCCATGTGCTCATCCTTGGGGACATACTCTTTGTTGGAGAAGTTGATGAGGAGCTGGGAATCGCTGCTGATGGTGAGGTGCTTCACTCCCAGCGCCGCCGCGACCCTGAGGCCGGCAAGTAGACCTTTGTATTCCATGATGTTGTTGGAGACCTTTTCGCCCTGCTGGAAACAGAGTTGTATAGTGTAGAAGAGCTTGTCCTTGACAGTCGAGATGAGGACGGCTCCAGCCACGCGCCTTGTCGTGCAGACGCGCCATCGAAGTACATGATCCACCCATCTGGCGCCTCGTCTCCAGGCAAGAGGGAGTGGTCCTCGCATATTCCACGGTCAGGGACGTCAGTACACTCTGCCACGAAATCTGCAAGGGCCGCGCCCTCGATGACCCTGGTGGTGCTGAACTCGAGCTGGAATGCCTGAAGCTCGATATTCCACTCTGCAACCCGTCCGGCAGCGTTAGGACTCCGGAGTACCCTCTCCAGTGGGTAGGCTGAAATGACCTTGATGGGGTAACCCTGGAAGTACTGGTGCAGTTTTAGGGAGGCAACGAGGAGTGTGAGCAAGAGCTTTTGGGGCATGGGGTAGTGCGCTCGCGCCTCCCGTAGCATCATGCTAACGAAGTAGACCGGATGCTCGACGAGGGAGGAGGCATTGGTGAGGTCTTGTGTTTCTTGAGAGTGCTGATCTTCAGGTGTCTCATCGCCCGCCGCATCAGCCGCGGCCTCATGAGCTTTGGCCTAAGGAGCCCCTCCGGCTAGAGGGTTGGCTTCAACCTCAGGAGGGATTTTGGCTGTCAGGTTAGCTGAAGCCTTAGGAGCACCATCCTAAGGCTGTTGCGCTTCGCTTGGTGACCGGGTGCCCTGCTAAAGTGTCACGCCCAATATGCGACCCTATCCAAAAGGAACTCGAAGGTCCCACCAAGGATAGACCCGCATATTGAAACGATTTAGCAAGGTGGATATCATTACATCAACATTACATAATAGATGGGGATACATACATAAGGCATACAACGCCACACGAATACAACATCACAATACATAAGAGCATCATCCGACTACGGATGAAACACAAACAGAAACTCAAACGACATCCACCCTGCTAGCCCAGGCTGCCGACCTGGAACCTATCCCTGATCGAAGAAGAAGCAGAAGAAGTACTCCAAAACAAGCAAACATCGCTCTCGTGTCATGATCATCGCAAAACCTGTACCTGCAACTGTTGTTGTAGTAATCTGTGAGCCACGAGGACTCAGCAATCCCATTACCATGGGTATCAAGACTAGCAAAGCATAATAGGAAAGGAGGGGTAAACTGGTGAGGTTGCAGCAGCGACTAAGCATGTATGGTGGCTAACATACGCAAATAAGAGCGAGAAGAGAGCAAATGGAACGGTCGTGAAGCTAGCAATGATCAAGAAGTGATCCTAAACTCCTACTTATGTCAATCATAACCCAGAAACGGTGTTCACTTCCCGGACTCCGCCGAAAAGAGACCATCACGGCTACACACTCGGTTGATGCGTTTTAATTTGGATCTGGTGTCAAGTTATCTACAATCGGACATTAACAAATTCCCATCTGCCTATAACCGCAGGCACGGCTTTCGAAAGATTATACCCTGCAGGGGTGCCCGAACTTAGCCCATGATAAGCTCTCGCGATCAACGAAGGATATACCTTCTCCCAGGAAGACCCGATCAGACTCGGAATCCCGGTTTACAAGACATTTCGACAATGGTAAAACAAGACCAGCAAGACCGCCTGCTGTGCCGACAAATCCTGATAGGAGCTGCACATATCTCGTTCTCAGGGCACACTGGATGAGCAAGACGACGGGTTGGCATAGACCCTGGTTGCCCAGGGGGTGCCGGACATTGCTCGGTTTGGACCAACACTTAGACAAGCATTGGCCGGGGGGGCTAAAATAAAGATGACCCTCGGGTTAATTACTCCCAAGGGAAATGTAGGTGATGGTGAGGCAAATGGTAAAACCAATGTTGGGCCTTGCTGGAGGAGTTTTATTCAAAGCGAACTGTGAAGGGGGTCCCATAAATCACCCGACCGCGTAAGGAACGAAAAATCCGGGAACATAACACCGGTATGATGGAAACTAGGGCGGCAAGAGTGGAACAAAACACCAGGCATAAGGCCGAGCCTTCCACCCTTTACCAAGTATATAGATGCATTAATAATATAAGAGATAGTGTGATATCCCAACCAAAATCTTGTCCACCATGAAGCAATCTTCAACTTCACCTGCAACTAACAATGCTATAAGAGGGGCTGAGCAAAGCGGTAACATAACCAAGAAGTGGTTAGCTAGGAAGGGTGTCAAAGGTTAGAGGTTCATGGCAATTTGGGAGGCTTCATGAGCAAAAGATAGGTAACGCAGCATAGCGATAGAACGAAGCAACTAGAAGAAGAACGAGTCCATGAAGAAGATGAAGCCACGAAGACGAACCAAGCGTAGACGAACGAATCCTCACGATCGCAACGAAACGGGAACTATCGAGAAGAAGCACACAACAAGGTAAACACACCACACATGAACAAGGCAAGATGCACAACAAGCATGATGCATGACAAAGCTACATGAAGCTACTCATGGCAAGAGATGATGCAAACAAGAACAACACAACAAGGCAAGTTTAAATGAGGCCGGAAACAACATATAACAATTCCGGTAAGTCCTCATATGCAAATTTCGAAGTTGGTCCAGATCTGAATAAACCTTATGTTCAAGTTGTTAAACATCAAGTTAAAATGCACAAAGATGATCTACATGAGATTCTAGTCAAGTTACATATAAAGTTCATTTAATTCGGAGCTACGGCCTAGAAGATATGAGCAAAACAAGTTAAACATGGCATTGATGCAAAATGCATACAAACATCAAGTAAACACCTCAAAACAAGGATTCAACATGATAACATGAAGCTACATGCAAAACTAAGCAAGTTTAATATAGAGCACACTCAAAATGGAGCAACGGTTCAACACCCACACACTATACAAGTTATAGCAACAATCTGTCCAAAACAGCAACTAGGCATATTGCAAGCATCAAAACAACATGCTACAGGACCTCAACATGAAAACAAAAGACATGGGCATGATGTACAGGTAAAGCATAACAAAACATGAACACTGAGCTATCTCCAGAAATCACTAGAAAATGCTCAAACACACATGGCAAGATTGCAAATAATAACAATTCAGACTTTGCAGAAAATAACATCAGGTTGCAATGTTTAGAGCTATAAAACAACATGTTACAGGAACTTATCATGGCAAACAAAGGCATGGAATGAATCTGCTAAATGCATAGATCAAATGTCCTTTAGTGACCATGAGCCAAAAAGGATCAGAAAATATGATGGCACCCATGTAAACATGTCAAGTTATATTACAGATTCATACATGGCAGAAACAACGATAAGTAGGCATGTAGATGAGCTTGTACCACTCACCACAGAGCAATACATGGCATGGCAAGGCAACCAACAGTAAGAAGGCATGTTTGTGAAGCTAAGCATGGCAAGAGCAAGTTCATAGGGTGCATGGATCACTAGCAAAACACATGGAAACAACTAAACATAATGTTAACAGGTTGACAACAATATTATCAAGCAACTTTGAAGCAGGATATGAACAAGCTACACAAGCTATAATTGCAACCAGGGGCATGAACGGATAGAGAATGACATGTAGACCAAAACATATTTAGTGAACATCTCCAGATTATGCATAGAATGACTTGTAGCAGCAGGTTTACATAGCATCACGAAATAACAGATTCAGCCTATCAAAACAGCAACATCAAGTACCCTACTTAACAAGCTCGATTCACTCACCACAAGTCATTTCATGACAAGATAAGCATAGCATCATCAAGAAGACATGTTTATGAAACAAACCAAGGCAAGAACAAGTTCATAGCATGCAAGGATCAACTACAACAACCTTGGCAAAATTGAATAACACGTAAACAATCTGCCAGGAAACATTTTGAAGCAAAAGTAGAGCACAAAAATGACATGCTAGACTACTCCATAATTGCAACCAAAGGCATGAATGGATAGATAAAAATCATATGTTCAAAACATCCTTACTGAAGTATCTCAAAATATGCATGGATCTCTCTGTAGCATCATGTTTACATGGCATCAAAATAATAGCAGAACAGGGACTAAAATCAGCAACATCACGATGCCTAGTTTGCATGCTTGTGCTAGTCACCACATTGATCACCAAAATACATGGCATACACCACTGTAAAGATGGCATGGCATAGATCAAAACACATGTAGACATCAACCTCATAGGATGCACACATCAATCATGGCAAAAATGACAAATGAGTATGTTATAACAGTTTCAGCAGATTAACATCATGAAGCACTCTTGCAACAATGATTCAGGCATCAAGATGACCTCAAATGAATATGATGCAATGGAATGAAATGAAATACTCATTGAGACGAACAATTTGATATGCTACACGCACAAAACGGAGCTACGGATACAGAGATACGATGCGATGAACATGGCATGATAATGTTGCAGATTCGGGGACTTAGTGGAATTTTCTGGAGAAAAAAACAGGCGGGCTCGTTTTAACTAAATACCGCGCAGGGCGAGGGATAGGGTGGTCAGAGGCTCACCTAGTGGGCTTCGGCCCATTGAGGAAGGAGAGGTGGTACGGGCCGGCTGGCGAGCTAGGCTGGGCCTCGAGGAGGCCGGCGCGCTGGGCCGGGGCGCTGGGGCCCACGTGGCCGGCGCGGTCAACGACGGCGCGGGTCACGCGTCTGGTCGGGGACAGGGTCGAGGAGGACCCTGACGGCAGCGTGACAGCGGATCTCCGGTGGGCACGGGCCTATTGGATCCGATGGTTGGCACCAGATCGGGGCACGACGGGGCTCGGGCGGCGTGACGAGGCTGGAGGAGGGGCGAGGTCACCGGCGACAGGGAGGCGCGAAGCTGCGCCATGGAAACGGAGGCGCGTTGGGGGTGGCGCACGGGAGCCCGGCGGACGAGCAGCGGCAGAGGAGCTCCTGGGCGCGCAGTGGAGCTCGTGCTCCGGCGAACGAGCACGGCAGCGGCGGAGGAGGCTGGCGGCAGCGGCTCCGTGGCGCGGGGCACCGGAGGCGCTAGGGTTGCGGGGCACGGCGACGGGCTCCTTCGGGCCCGGTTCGGCCGAGCCGGGCCAGATCCGGGCCCTGCGGGCCGCGGTGGCGGAGGCTGAGGGGGAGGCGACGTGAAGGCTTGGGAGTGGCCTGGGGCGCCGGATGGTGGTGGCTGCGCCAATCGGGGTGCGCCAAGTGTCACGGTGGAGGTGGAGGGCGCCGGAATCGAAGGGGAAGGTGGGAGGTGACGGCAGCTGATGATTGGGACGGCGCGGAAATCAAGGAGAGAGGTTAGGGCTGACAAAAATGGCAAGGGGGGCTGCTATTTATAGAAAGAGGGGTTAGGGTTGGGGGTTTGAGGCTGTTTCGGAGCCGTTCGATCTCGATCGGACGGTCCGGAACGGAGGGGGGTTAGGTAGGTGGGCTAGGCTAACTAGTGGGCTGTGAAGAGGGGTTGGGCTGAGAGAAGAGAAGAGGAAAGCAGCCCGGCAGGGTTTTCGGAGACCGAAAACGTCCGATGAACATACCGACTATATCGCGGTTATATATTTAACGGTTGGGCAGTCAAACGAACTCCGAATGCGACGAAATTTGGCAGGCGGCCTGTCTACACTATAATAAGACCGCATGCCAACTCTCACCCCATTCCGAGAACATTTTTATGCCACTTATAAAATATATTTCGGAGGTGCCGCGGGCGCATGTGAGTGTGTCTGGACTCCGAACGGACAACGGAGAGAATCGGCGGAACCCGAACGGATGCAAGTTTTGAAAAACATGCAGATGAAATGCAGATGATGACATGGCAAAATATAACACGCAAGCAAATGACATGGCAACGACGGCAAATAACTGGCAGACACCTGGCGCATCGAATTCGGGGCGTTACATAAAGATCCTTGATCGGGCGCTCTTCTCTTAGCGCCACCAGAGCGGCGCTGGAGGAGTGAGGGGTGGCGGCCAAGTAGAGTACCAAGGGCTTGAGAGGGCGCGGCGCCACCATCACCGGTGGGCTGGTCAAGTATCTCTTGAGGTCTTGAAATGCCACATCAGCTTCAGGGGTCCACTCGAATGACCCCTTCCTTTTCATTAACTTTAAGAACGGGAGGGCGCGTTCCCCTAGCTTGGAGATGAAGCGCCCCAGCGAGGTCACGCAGCCCGCTAGCTTCTGCATCTCCTTGAGCGTCTACGGCGGGCTCATGTCTTCTATGGCCTTGACTTTTTCCGGGTTGGCCTCGATCCCTCATTGCGACATTAGGAAACCCAGTAGCTTGCCAGAGGGGACTCCGAATACGCTCTTCTTAGGATTGAGCCGCATGTCCACCTTGCACGGGCTGGCAAACATTTCCTTCAGATCTTCAATTGGGGTCTTTGCCTCCCGAGACTTCACCACCATGTCATCGATGTAAGCCTCAACGCTCCTCCCGAGTTGCCAGCCGAGGGCAATGTGCATCAGCCGCTGGAAGGTAGCCCCAGCGTTACGCAGTCTGAAAGGCATGCAGGTGTAGCAGTACACCCTGCAGGGGGTCAGGAATGCTGTCTTCTCTACATCTTGTACTGCCATCTTGATCTGGTGGTAGCCCGAAAAGGCGTCCAAGAAGCACAACAAGTCGCACTCGACGGTGGAGTCGATGATCTGGTCGATGCACGGAAGTGGGAAGGGGTCTTGAGGGGAAGCCTTGTTGAGGTTGGTGAAGTCGACACACATGCGCTCCTTCCCTCCTTTCTTGTGGACGATAACTGGGTTCGCCAGCCACTCCGGGTACCGCACCTCCCGGATGACTCCAGCATCCTACAGCTTGCGGGTTTCTTGGACGATGAACGCTTGCTTCTTAGTGGACTATCGTCGGACCTTCTGCTTCACTGGGCGCATGTTTGGGCACACCCTCAGGTGATGCTCGATTATTCCCCTTGGGATCCCAACCAGGTCCTTGGGGTCCCATGCGAACACTTCCTTGTTGGCGCGCAAGAAGCTAACCAACACTTTCTCTTGATCCGGAGGGAGGCCGGCTCCTATGGTGAAGGTGGCGCCCGACGCCCCATCCTCATCAACTAGCACTTGCCTCATCTCGGCTTGGTCTTGGGAAAACAACTGCTTCTTCTTGGGTGGTGCTGCCCCCGAAGCCTCGGGGCCCCCCTTCTCACTCGATTCCACGGACGCCACAGTCCTGAAGGCGAGCTTGAGGGCCTGCAGCGCGTCCTTGGTGTCTCCCATCATCGTGAGGACACCGCTGCTGCCTGGCATCTTCATGAGACTGTAGGCTGGGTGAGTTTCCGCCATGAACTTGGCCAGGGCTGGGTACCTGAGGATGGCGTTGTATGGCAGGCCGATCCGGGCGATGTCGAAGTTGATGAGCTCGGTGCAGTAGTCACTAGGGAGAACCGCCTCTGCTCCATAGACCATGAAGAAATGTTGTAACCTGTAGACCTGTTGGGAGTAGTATTGATACTCCATATCACAGAAGGTAACTCTTCCACCCAACAACCCGACGTCCTCTGCAACGAACCATAAGTCGGGGCTTGATGCCTCTCAGAATTTCTTGATTGGCTCTTTCAGCTTGGCCATTGGACTAAGGGTGAGATACTGACAAAACATCAAGTCGAATATGCTCACGTTGACAAAATTATTTCATAGCACCCTTGGACAGATTAGTGCCATTATCAGTTATGATGCTGTGGGGAAAGCCAAAGCAAAAAATCACATTTTTAATGAATTGAACCGTTGTTGCCGCGTCACACTTACTGACCGGCTCTGCTTCAACCTACTTTGTGAATTTGTCAACCGCCACCAAGAGGTGGGTCTTTTTATCTTTAGACCTTCTGAAAGACCCAACCATATGAAGCCCCCAGACTGCAAACAACCAAGTAATTGGAATCATCCTCAATTCTTGAGTCAGCACATGAGCTCGTCATGAAAATTTCTGACAACCATCACATTTACTGACCAAATCCTTTGCATCAGCATGAGCCGTCAGCCAATAAAATCCGTGACGAAACGCTTTGGCCACAAGGGATTTTGAGATGGCATGATGACCACAATCTCCCTCATGGATCTCACGAAGAATCTCACAACCTTCCTTAGGAGAGACGCAACGCTGAAACGCCCCAATGACACTGCGATGGTGTAACCCACCGTTGGCAATTGTCATTGACTTAGACCGCCGGGTTATCTGCCTGGCCAAAGTTTCATCCTCAGGTAACTTGCCCCGGGTCATGTAAGCCAAATATGGTACTGTCCAATCTGGGATAATGTGAAGAGCTGCCACCAATTGTGCCTCCATGTCAGGGACAACCAGATCTTCCTCTGTAGGCAACTTGACAGAAGGGTTATGCAGAATATCCAAGAAAGTATTAGGTGGCACCGGCTTACGCTACGATCCCAACCGGCTTAAAGCATCAGCCGCCTCATTTTTCCTGTGATCAATGTGCTCTACTTGATAACCCATGAAGTACCCAGCAATAGCATCAACTTTGCGGTGATAAGCCGCCATGAGTGGATCCTTAGTATCCCATGTGCCTGAGACTTGTTGAGCCACCAAGTCTGGGTCGCCGAAACATCTCACCCGGCTTATATTCATATCTTTAGCCATCCGAAGACCATGGAGGAAGGCTTCATACTCGGTTGCATTGCTAGTACAGGGGAACATCAACCTTAGAACATAACAAAACTTGTCACCTCAAGGGGAAGCTAAGACAACTCCAGCCCCTGAGCCCTCCAATTGCCTGGACCCATCAAAGTGAATAGTCCAATATGTGTTATCTGGCTTCTCTTCAGGCATCTTCAGCGTTTTCCAGTCGTTGATGAAATCCACCAGTGCTTGAGACTTGATGGCAGTGCGAGGCATATATTTTAAACCATGAGGCCCAAGTTCAATGGCCCACTTGGCAACTCGTCCTGTGGCTTCTCTGTTTTGAATAATATCTCCTAAAGGAGCAGAACTGACCAAGTGATGGGATGACCAGAAAATATTGCTTAAGCTTCCGGCTGGCCATGAACACCCCATAAACGAGTTTATGCCAATGTGGATATCTCTGCTTGGACTCAATAAGCACTTCACTGATGTAATAAACCGGACGTTGAACCAAATACTGCTTGCCAGCCTCCTTCCGTTCCACCACAATGGCTACACTGATGGCACGGGTGTTAGTAGTTACATATAACAATAATTGCTCCTTATCAATGGGAGCAGCAAGGACTGGTGGCTCAGCTAGCTGCCTCTTCAAGTCTTCAAACATGTTGTTAGCAGCATCACTCCAGACGAAGTTATCTGTCTTCTTCATCATCTGATATAGCGGTATTGCCTTCTCACCCAACTGGCTTATGAACCGGCTTAAGGCAGCAATACGACCCGCCAGACGCTGAACATCATTGATACATACCGGCTTTGCCAGGGAGGTGATGGCCTTTATCTTCTCCGGGTTAGCCTCAATTCCTCTGTTAGAAACTAGAAAACCCAATAGCTTGCCTGCTGGCACACCAAAAACGCACTTGGCCGGGTTAAGCATCATCTTGTAGACATGGAGATTATCAAAGGTTTCTTTCAAATCATCTATCAAAGTTTCCTTCCCTCTGGATTTCACCACAATATCGTCCACATAAGCATGAGCATTGCGCCCAATCTGACTGTGAAGACAATTCTGGACACATCGCTGATAAGTCGCATGGGCACTCTTGAGCCCAAAAGGCATAGACACATAGCAGAAGGCTCCAAAGGGAGTAATGAAAGTTTTCTTTTCCTGGTCCTTAACTGCCATCTTGATCTGATGATAACCCGAATAAGCATCCAAAAAACTCAAACACTCACAACCCGCTGAAGCATCAATGATTTGATCAATACGAGGGAGAGCAAAAGGATCAGCCAGACAAGCCTTGTTTAAGTACGTGTAATCCACACATATGCGCCAAGTGCCATTCTTCTTAAGCACTAGCACCGGGTTAGCCAACCACTCCGGATGAAAAACTTCAACAATGAACCCAGTCGCCAAGAGCCGGGCCACTTCTTCACCAATTGCCTTACGCTTCTACTCGTTGAAACGACGAAGGAATTGCTTGACCGGCTTAAATTTCGGATCAATATTGAGAGTATGCTCAGCGAGTTCCCTCGGTACACCCGGCATGTGTAGGACCTTGAGAAGAGGTGTCTAGAGGGGGGGATTAGACACTAAGTACCAAAGTTGCAGTTTTTAACCTTTTTAAGTTTAAGTGGAGTTTAGGCACAAGTTTAACATTCACAACACATAGCAAGCAAGCATGCAAAAAGTATATGAGCAGCAGAAAGTAAAGCATGCAACTTGCAAGAATGTAAAGGCAAGGGTTTTGGAGGATTCAAACGCAATTGGAGACATGGATGTTTTTGTCGTGGTTCCGATAGGTGGTGCTATCGTACATCCACGTTGATGGAGACTTCAACCCACGAAGGGTAACGGTTGCGCGAGTCCACGGAGGGCTCCACCCACGAAGGGTCCACGAAGAAGCAACCTTGTCTATCCCACCATGGCCGTTGCCCACGAAGGACTTGCCTCACTAGCGGTAGATCTTCACGAAGTAGGTGATCTCCTTGCCCTTACAAACTCCTTGGTTCAACTCCACAATCTTGTCGGAGGCTCCCAAGTGACACCTAGCAAATCTAGGAGACACCACTCTCCAAGAAGTAACAAACGGTGCGTTGATGATGAACTCCTTGCTCTTGTGCTTCAAATGATAGTCTCCCCAACACTCAACTCTCTCTCATGGGATTTGGATCTGGTGGAAATAAGATTTGAGTGGAAAGCAACTTGGGGAAGGCTAGAGATCAAGATTCATATGGTAGGAACGGAATATCTTGGTCTCAACACATGAGTAGGTAGTTCTCTCTCAGAAAATGTATGCTGGAAGTGTAGGTTCAGTTTGATGGCTCTCTCCATGAATGAAGAGGAGGTGGAGGGGTATATATAGCCTCCACACAAAATCTAACCGTTACACACAATTTATCAAACTCGGTGGGACAGAATCAACAAACTCAGTCGGACCGATTCAGTAAACCTAGTGACCGTTAGGATTTTCAGTGGGATTGACATGCAACTTGGTAGGACCGATATGGTTAGGGTTAGGGCATAATGTAATCTCGGTGAGACTGATTACACAAACTCGGTGAGACCAATTTTGGTAATTAGCTAACCAGAGAGTTGGTCAGGCAAACTTGGTTGGACCGATTACTCAAACTCGATGGGACCGATTTTGGTTAACGAGTCAACCAGGAAGTTTGCATTGTAATCTCGGTAGTACTGAGAGCTCAAACTCGGTGAGACCGACTTTGATAATGGACATGCACAGAGAGATTACAATCCCATCTCGGTGAGACCGAGATCCCTATCGGTGAGACCGATTTGCCTAGGGTTTGTGGCAGTGGCTATGTCATCTGAACTCGGTGGCACCGGATAGAAAGAATCGGTGGGGCCGAGTTTGACTTTAGGTTTAGGACATATGTGTGGAAATGGGAAAGTAGTTGAGGGTTTTGGAGCATATCACTAAGCACTGTGGAGCAAGAAACTCATTAAGCAACACCTCATCCCTCCTTGATAGTATTGGCTTTTCATATAGACTCAATGTGATCTTGGATCACTAAAATGTAAAAATGAAGAGTCTTGAGGTTGAAGCTTGAGCTAATCCTTCATCCTTAGCATCCAGAAGGAGTTCCCACATCCTTTAGTCCATGCCACTCCATTCTTGAACTTATCTGAAATATACTGGATAAAAGTGTTAGTCCAACAAGAGATATGTTGACATTAATTACCAAAACCACCTAGGGAGCACTTGTGCTTTCAATCTCCCCCTTTTTGGTAATTGATGACAACATACATCAAAGCTTTAGATAAAGATATAAAGAATAGCAAGTAAAGCTTTGGAAGGACATGTAACAGGCATAGGCTCCCCCTACATGTATGCAATCATGTGAATATGGAAAATAGAAGCATGTGATAGCATAACCATGATAGAGCAGGCAATGTGTTACATGTATCCTGACCATATGCATCAGAGCAAAGAATATTAAAGAAAATACCTTCATGCTCATAAGTCCTTCTTGCAAACAGTATGTACATCAGCAAGAATTCCTCATACACATGATTGTGATGCATATACTTACCTTGTAGTCTTGAGTTGGCTTAGGATGGAATGAACCTGCGTAAAGAAGGTTAGACAACACAGATACATCTACTAGCGAGAGCAAACAGAAGAAACCACAAGAATACCAAGACTGGGATGACATGTAGAGAGTGAGTACTAAGTACCACATTTGATTAGACATGTCCCCAAGAGAAAACATATACAATGAATTTAACTGATTTCTTTCCCATAGATGCCTTGCTCCCCCTGAATCTAGCATGGGATATTGGGAGAAGATAGGGAACAGAAAATCAGAGCTGAAAGATATAAATGAACAGCTAATGCAAACTGATGCAAATAAACACATATGAACATGTCTTTCCCCTCAAGAAGACATGTGGCATCTCTCCTCTTGAACACCAAGCATCTGGGATCCTTGAGGAATACTTTCTCTTGAGTATTCTCTCCCCCTGGAGATCTCTTTCTCTGATGTGATGTCTCTCTAATTGATAAGCTTTGATGTGATCTCTCTCTCTCCCCCTCCCCCCTTTGACATCAATTTCCAAGAAGGGTGTTCTGGAATTTGTCGTGAATGGGTTTGGTCCTTGAGTCACAGCACAAAGCAATGATAAAAATGTGATGTGTGTAGAGGACAAGATTCATTGAGTGAAGCTGGACCAGAGGTAACATAGAATAAGTGGCAAACTGATTTCCCTGTTGTGAAGTCGGTGGCACCGAGTGGTATGCTTCAGTTGTACCGAAAGGATTCGGTTGGACCAAAAATAACAAATCGGTGGAACCGAGTTCGTCACACAGAAAACACTTGTCACCTCAGCTCACTAGACTAATAAGATCTCACAAAGATTTGCAAGGAATTTACTGAATGATATGCAATGAATTGGATGCAGAAAATGCAGAGCAAACAGAAAGAAATCTAGATGAAGTTTTTCTTTTGAAAGGGGAAACAAATATGCATGAGACAAATGCAAAAACACAGAAAAGAACACAAGAGAACTTCATCTAGAGATGGTCGGCGACAAAGTCACCTATGTTAGAGTATATTGACTTAGGAGTCAAGTGAGATCACTTGATCATAGGTCATACTCATCGTTTAAGCTCAAAATGGGGTTGCCATTTTTCATTTAAGCATCTTGATGTATTCACATCTTGTCGAGTTGCTTTAGCTCATGACTTGGAGTAAAGCTTCTCTAAGATGGAATAACATACCTTGGTTGGTGGTGTTGTCCATGTAGTTGAACTTGTGTGGGTTGTTCAAGGTTGATGTAGCTCATCAAGAATTTGGAGCACCACTTGGAATTTGAGTCCATGTACCTACATGGGTTAGTTCTTGCAAGGAAGATCACTTGTGTATCCAACAATGACAATCATGAAGCTCAACATAGAATTTGTCAAAGGATATGTTTGAATGATTTTGTGCCTCCTTGTCTTCAACCACCTTTGTGTAGAGACTTGGTGATGTAGAGATCGCTCAAGATATAAGTAGGTTACAATCTCATGGAATTAGATTCATCCAAGTACCTACATGGGTTAGATATCATGCAAGATACAAGTATATCCAAGACACAAGATTTTCATCATAAGAGAAATATCAAGGATTAGTCATAAGCTCATGTCTTGCATGTATCCAATGGAGTTTCTACTCCAAGTTTGAAGCATCAATGATGTTCAATTATCCTCTCAACCTTCAAAACACTTTCTCATCAAGAGGTTTAGTGAATATATCCGCTAATTACTTTTCGGTGCGAACATGCTTAAGATCAATGTCACCCTTAGCAACATGATCTCGAATGAAATCATGACGAACTTCAATATGCTTAGTTCGAGAACGTTGTACGGGATTATGACCAATTTTGATAGCACTTTCATTGTCACAAAGCAATGGAACATGTTTCACATATATCCCATAATCTTTAAGAGTTTGGGTCATCCAAAGTAATTGAGCACAACATGAACCAGCGGCAATGTATTCTGCTTCGGCGGTGGATAAGGATACCGAGTTTTGTTTCTTGGAGAACCAAGACACAAGAGATCTACCAAGAAATTGACAAGTACCCGAAGTGGACTTTCTATCAACCTTGTCTCCGGCATAGTTCGAGTCAGAGTAGACAACAAGATCGAAAGAGGCCCTCTTAGGATACCAAATGCCAAAATTTGGTGTATGGATTAAGTATCTCACTATCCTTTTCATGGCCTTAAGATGACATTCTTTAGGAGCAGCTTGATATCGTGCACACATGCACACACTTAGCATGATATCGGGACGTGGAGCACATAGATATAACAATGATCCAATCATAGAACGATAAACTTTTTGATCAACCGGTTCACCATCTTTGGTTGTCAAGATGTCCACTAGTAGGCATGGGTGTAGTCATACCTTTGCATTCTTGCATATTGAACTTCTTGAACAAGTCCTTGGCGTACTTTGTTTGAGAAACAAAAGTACCTTCCTTAGTTTGCTTGATTTGCAACCCAATAAAGAATTTGAGTTCACTCATCATAGACATCTCAAACTTCTCCGACATTAGCTTCCCAAACTTTTCACTAAAATGAGGGTTAGTTGAACCAAATATAATATCATCATCATAGATTTGGCACACAAATAGTTCTCCATTAACCCTTTTAGTAAAAAGTGTTGAATCAATTTTCCCAATTTCAAAGGCTTTTTTCAGTAAGGAACTTGGTCAAGCATTTATACCATGCTCTAGGAGCTTATTTAAGACCATAAAGAGCTTTGTGAAGTTTGTAAACATGATTTGGTTTCTTAGGATTGACAAAGCCGAGAGGTTGCTTAACATAAACTTCCTCCTCTATTTCACCATTTAGAAAAGCACTTTTAATGTCCATTTGGTACAAGGTGATATCATGATGATTAGCATAGGCAAGTAAGATGCGTATGGACTCAAGTCTAGCAACAGGAGCATAAGTCTCACCATAGTCCATACCTTCGACTTGTGTGTAGCCTTGGGCGACGATACGTGCTTTGTTGCGAACTACTTGTCCATCTTCTCTTGCTTGTTACGAAACACCCATTTGGTACCGATGATGTTGTGGTTGTTGTCGGGCTTCTCAACCAATGTCCAAACTTGGTTCGTCTCAAAGTTGTGTAGCTCTTCATGCATAGCATTTATCCAATCCGGATCTTCCAATGTTTCTTCGACCTTCATAGGTTCAATGCTAGAGATGAAAGAATAGTTTTCACAAAAGTTAGCTAAACGAGTTTTAGAGCGAGTGATTCTCCCGGTTTGAATATCATTGTAGATTTGCTCGACGAGGTGGTCTTTAGCAATTCTTGCTCGAACTCGTGAAAGATTTTGCTTGGTTCTTGGTTGAACTTCTTCTTCATCTTGTCCTTCTTCTTGGCCTTCTTCATTGTTGGCGTTGTCATTTTCTTGTCGTGGTGGAGAAGGAGGTCGTTGACGTTCATCTTGATGCACTTCCTCATTTTCTTCATCTTGGTGTGTCCCACTTGTGGATGCTTCCGTATCAACTCTTGGTTCACCTTGTCGTGAAGTAGAAGCTTCCACTTGGACGGACGAGGTACTCTCCTTCACCTCCGTTGGACGAACCTTGCCAATAGACAAGTCTTGGATTGCTTCCGAAGGATCTTTGTCTCCTACATCAATTGGCAATTGCTCTACTTGCGAGCCATTAGATTCATCAAACTTCACATCTACCGTCTCTTCAACCTTTCGCGTGAAATTGTCGTAGACACGGTAAGTGTGAGAGTTTGACCCATAACCTAGTAGGAAACCTTCATGAGACTTAGGAGCAAATTTAGAATGACGATGCTTATCAAGAATGTAGCACTTTGAGCCGAATGCTCGAAAGTATCCAACTTGGGGTTTGTTACCGGTGAGGAGCTCGTATGCCGTCTTGCCGAGTATCTTGTGAAGATACAAGCGATTTGTTGCATGACAAGCTGTCTCAACCGCTTCTGTCCAAAAGTGCTTCAGCGTCTTGTACTCATCAAGCATCGTTCTCGCCATTTTGATGAGCGTCCGGTTCTTCCTCTCAACAACTCCATTTTATTGAGGTATGTACGTAGCCGAGAACTCGTGTGAAATCCCTTCTTTGTCAAGAAAGGTGTCCACATTTGCGTTCTTGAACTCCGTTCCGTTGTTGCTGCGAACCTTCTTGATCTTCACTTCAAATTGATTTTGGGCCTTTCTAGCGAAGTTTTTGAAGATCTTTTGGACCTGCGATTTATCATCGAGAAAGAACACCCACGTAAATCTTGAAAAATCATCAACTATAACTAGACCAAAAGAATTTCCACCGAGACTCTTGTAGGCGTTGGGACCAAAAAGATCCATGTGAAGTAGCTCAAGTGGCCTCCTTGTGGTCATGATGTTCTTCACAGGATGCCTTCCTCCAACCTGTTTACCTGCTTGACAAGCACTTCAAAGTCTATCCTTATCAAATATGACATCGTTAACACCAAGGATATGATTCCCTTTAATAAGCTTGTCAAGGTTTCGCATACCAACATGACCTAATCGTCTATGCCATAACCAACCTTTTGAGGATTTAGCAATGAAGCAAGTTTTAGGTTGAGCCTTTTTAGTGAAATCAACAATGTATAGATCACCTCTACGTATGCCGGTAAAGACCATTTTATGATTATCTCTACGAAACACTTGGCAATCTACTTCAGTAAATAGGACATTGAAACCGAAATCAGCAAGTCTAGATACTGAAAGTAGGTTGTAACCAAGAGATTCAACGAGCATAACATTTTGTATGGAGCTATCATGTGATATGGCCACCTTACCGAGGCCAACCACCTTACCCTTTGAGTTGTCACCGAAAGTGACATACTTTCGAAGACCATCATTCTCAGCAAGCTCACGAAACATGTCTTTATCTCCGGTCATGTGATCAGTACATCCACTATCAAGAACCCATTCCTTTCCTCCTGACATATATCCCCGAAGATTTGCCATAAGACCAAAATGTCTCATTGCATCATCAAGATCGAAGTCACTATCATCATCCTCATCATAGTATCCATGTTCAACATCGTCATGTGGTGGATCAAATCCTAGAGAGGGTAATTCATTAGACTGAGTTTGACAATGATCTTGCCGATGAATTTTTATAGCTTCGGAAATAATATCACTAATAATTCCAACATCTCCTTTGGCACGCATAAGGTTTGTAAGTTCAAATAGACGATCACCAAACATAGGATCACCAGTATTCGTCTTACTCAAGGCAATATACTTATGGAGAATTTCATCTAGATTTTTCAAGGAATAATTTGGAAAGCGTTCCTCAAGAAATTTCCATATAGTGTAGGAACACTCAAGAGTAGGCAAACATCCAATCAAGTTTCTAGGCAATCCTCTAATAATAAGTTCGGCAGTTCTAAGATTCCTAACCATGTCAATTGACTCATCACGAGTAGGATGCATAGGATCAACATGAGGTGCACAAGGGCTAACAATATACTTGTTCAAATGATATTGATTGAAAATTACAAGCATCTCATTTTTCCACTCATGAAAATACTCTCCATCAAGAATAGGCACTCTATGTCTAAGACTCCCCAAAGTAGACTCATCCATCTTCCTCCAATGGTGATTAAACCAAGGCAATGGAGACCAATGCTCTGATACCACTTGTAGGACCTTGAGAAGAGGTGTCTAGAGGGGGGGATTATACACTAAGTACCAAAGTTGCAGTTTTTAACCTTTTTAAGTTTAAGTGGAGTTTAGGTACAAGTTTAACATTCACAACACATAGCAAGCAAGCATGCAAAAAGTATATCAGCAGCGGAAAGTAAAGCATGCAACTTGCAAGAATGTAAAGGGAAGGGTTTTGGAGGATTCAAATGCAATTGGAGACACAGATGTTTTTGTCGTGGTTCCGATAGGTGGTGCTATCGTACATCCACGTTGATGGAGACTTCAACCCACGAAGGTTAACGGTTGCGCGAGTCCACGAAGGGCTCCACCCACGAAGGATCCACGAAGAAGCAACCTTGTCTATCCCACCATGGTCGTCGCCCACGAAGGACTTGCCTCACTAGCGGTAGATCTTCACGAAGTAGACGATCTCCTTGCCCTTACAAACTCCTTGGTTCAACTCCACAATCTTGTCGGAGGCTCCCAAGTGACACCTAGCAAATCTAGGAGACACCACTCTCCAAGAAGTAACAAACGGTGCGTTGATGATGAACTCCTTGCTCTTGTGCCTCAAATGATAGTCTCCCCAACACTCAACTCTCTCTCATGGGATTTGGATCTGGTGGAAATAAGATTTGAGTGGAAAGCAACTTGGGGAAGGCTAGAGATCAAGATTCATATGGTAGGAATGGAATATCTTGGCCTCAACACATGAGTAGGTAGTTCTCTCTCAGAAAATGTATGCTGGAAGTGTAGGTTCAGTCTGATGGCTCTCTCCACGAATGAAGAGGAGGTGGAGGGGTATATATAGCCTCCACACAAAATCTAACTGTTACACACAATTTACCAAACTTGGTGGGACCGAATCAACAAACTCGGTCAAACCGATTCAGTAAACCTAGTGACCGTTAGGATTTCCGGTGGGACCGACATGCAACTCGGTAGGACCGATATGATTAGGGTTATGGCATAACGTAATCTTGGTGAGACCGGTTACACAAACTCGGTGAGACCGATTTTGGTAATTAGCTAACCAGAGAGTTGGTCAAGCAAACTCGGTTGGACCGATTACTCAAACTCGGTGGGACCGATTTCGGTTAACGAGTCAACCAGGAAGTTTGCATTGTAATCTCGGTAGTACCGATTGCTCAAACTCGGTGAGACCGACTTTGATAATGGACATACACAGAGAGATTACAATCCCATCTCGGTGAGACCGAGATCCCTATTGGTGAGACCGATTTGCCTAGGGTTTGTGGCAGTGGCTATGTCATCTGAACTCGGTGGCGCCGGATAGAAAGAATCAGTGGGGCCGAGTTTGACTTTAGGTTTAGGACATATGTGTGGAAATGGGAAAGTAGTTGAGGGTTGTGGAGCATATCACTAAGCACTGTGGAGCAAGAAACTCATTAAGCAACACCTCATCCCTCCTTGATAGTATTGGCTTTTCCTATAGACTCAATGTGATCTTGGATCACTAAAATGTAAAAATGAAGAGTCTTGAGCTTGAAGCTTGAGTCAATCCTTTGTCCTTAGCATCCAGAAGGAGTTCCCACATCCTTTAGTCCATGCCACTCCATTGTTGAACTTATCTGAAATATATTGGATAAAAGTGTTAGTCCAACAAGAGATATGTTGACATTAATTACTAAAACCACCTAGGGAGCACTTGTGCTTTCAGCATGTCAGAAGGTTTCCATGCAAAGATGTCCCGGTTCTCATGGATGAACTCGATGAGCATGCTTTCCTATTTTAGATCCAAATTAGCACTGATACTAAACTGCTTGGATGAGTCGACAGGAACAAAATTAACTAGCTTGGTGTCATTGACCGACTTAAACATCAGCACCAGATCATGCTCTATAGTTGGCTTTTTCGAAGATGTCATATTCGCCGGGTCAACATTGTCCTTGTAAAACTTCAATTCCTCCGTTGCACAAATGGACTCAGCATATGCAGCATCACCTTATTCACATTCCAGGGCTATCTTCCGACTCCCATCCACTGTGATGGTCCCCTTATAACCCGGCATCTTGAGCTGTAGATAAACATAACACGGTCGTGACATGAACTTGGCATAAGCCGACCGTCCAAATAGAGCGTGGTACGGGCTCCTGATTTTGACCACTTCAAATGTTTACTTCTCAGCCCTGGAATCATGCTCATCTCCAAAGGCCACCTCCAGCTCAATCTTGCCCACCAGGTATGCCCACTTACCAGGCACCACTCCATGGAAAACAGTGTTGGGTGTCTTGAGATTTTTATGAGTTAACCCCATGCGATGGGAAGTCTCATAAAAAAGGATGTTGATGCTACTACCTCCATCCATGAGTACCTTAGTGAATTTGTATCCACCAACTTGAGGCACCACCACCAAGGCCAAGTGACCCAGATTGTCAACCCGGGGAGGGTGATCCGCTCTACTCCACATAATGGGCTGCTCAGACCATCGCAAGTAATGAGGAACTGCCGGCTCAATGGCGTTCATGGCCCGCTTGTGGAGCTTCTGGTCCCTCTTGCATAAACTTGTGGTGAAAACATGATACTGCCCACTATTCAGCTGCTTTGGGTTACTCTGATATCCGGATTCCTGCTGCTGCTGACCCCCCTGATTACCTTGGTGGCCCTGGAAGCCGGAATTAGAATTGCCACCTCCTTAACCCGGGCCATGAGAACTTCCACCGCCTGAGCCATCGCCTGGCCCATGATTGCTGTGAGACGAGTCCAAATTTTTGAAAGCCCTCATAATGGAACAATCCTTCCAAAGGTGAGTACCTGGTTTCTCCTGCGTGCCATGCTTTGGACAGGGCTCGTTAAGCAACTGCTCAAGAGTAGGACCTGGTCCACTGTTCTGAGGAGGCGGCCTCCCCTTATGACGTTGATTATTGCCTTGTGCGTTGGTGTTAGCCACAAACTCCGAGCTACCATCCGCCTTGCATTTATCGTTGCCCCCCTGGTTCGCCGGGTTATGCTGCTGACCCTTGGCCCTACCGTTCTTCTTTCCCTTCTTTGTCTTCTCATCGTCAGACTCGGGGTCCTTGGTACTATCAGAGTCGGCATATTTGATTAGAGCCGCCATCAGCTGCCCCATATCATTACAATCGCGCTTGAGTTGCCCCAGCTTTTGTTTAAGAGGCAAAAAAGGGCATTTTTTTCTCCAACAATAAGACCGCAGAGCCGGCATTCATGTTATTAGATGAATGTATGATAGCTTTGACCTGGCGCACCCAATGGGTCGTTGATTCACCCTCCTCTTGGGCGCAAATCGTCAAGTCCACGATCGACATGGGCTGCTTGCATGTGTCCTTAAAGTTCTGAATAAATCGGGCCTTTAACTCAGCCCATGACCCGATGGAATTAGCCGGCAGCCCCTTTAACCAAGTACGGGTCGTTCCATCCAACATCATGGTGAAGTACTTGGCACACGCAGCGTCACTGACTTCCAATAATTCCATGGCCATCTCATAACTTTCAATCCACACCTCAGGGGTAAGTCGGCTGTGTAATTAGGCACCTTTCAAGGTCCTTTGAAATCCTTGGACAAACGCTCATTACGCAGAGCCGGCACCAAACAGGGTACACTTGTAGATCTAGAGGTCATGCCTGCCTCAACCGAAGTCGTTGGATAAACCGGAAGGGGCTAGTGAGCCGCCTGCTGAGCTGCCTGCTCGGCTTCTTGACGCACTCTGTCCTAATCAACCAAGTTAAGAGCTCCATCACGCGCCGGGTCATGCCCATGCGGCTGGACCCAGCGCTAGGCATTGCTTGAAACGGCAGGTGAGTCCATGTGCCTGCTATAACTCCGTCTTGGGCGAGGGGTCGAATGAATCATATCTCGACTGTAAGAATATGACTCATGATGCGCCAAGGCTGTCTGAAGAAGTTCTCTGACCCTTCGTGTTTCAATCGCCGTTGGAGAGTCGCCATCCACCGGGAGAGCTGCCAATCATGTCGCTGCAACAATCATGTTCTCCAAAGGATTAGAATAATGACCCGGTGGTGTTGGTACATGCCGAGGCGGAGCGGTATTCAGACGAGGCGGTTCCGTCACGTGTGGTTGAACCGGCATCCCAACCTCGGGTGCCGCAGCCCGGTTTATCTCCGGCGGGTTATTGGGCCCTGCACCAGGCATGCGAAAGAGGTTTCTAGCCTCGTAAACTGGAGGTAGACAGGACTGGTGCCACCTCCTCATGATCTCATTTGACGCGTTTTGATCCATCGTAAGCTGGAAAGCCTCCAACTAAATCTGTTCGGCCTGAGCATCCAACACAGCCCGTTCCATGGCTATCTTGACGTCCTCTGCCGCTAGGTCTTCCTTGGCTAATGCTACCTCATCACGTAGCTTTGCCACCTCCGTATCATGCTGAGCTTGATTCGTCGGGTTGACCACGGCTGTTAACAGAGCCGTCAATTTATCCATTAAAGCCATCAAAACCTGAGCCAGCGGGCGCGCGGGGCCTCCTGCCCTGGCTGCCGTCACCGCTGCTGACCCGGAGATCATCGCCATTGCGGTTGAAGAATTTTGCCCAGGCTGGGTACCAGCCATGAAGATCCCGACTCTGTTTGGCGACTCATAGGTGTCCGAAATACTGTCGCCATCGGAATAGCCCCCAAGCACACCATCTTGCAGTTGATACAACAAAGTAGTCTCGCTCGTGGACGACTCACCATTAGAGTAGATGGCCGTCTCACCGCCAGACATAGACCCTTCATCAAATTCCGCTCCATAGATGCACCCCACGAAGGCACGCTTCACAGCGGGCTGAGCTCGGGCGGGTCTTGCATGCTGAGCCGTCTCGATGATGTCGGTGCAGATGTCCAGCTCAGGGCCCGACTCACCGATCTTGCCGATGAAGACGTGGATTCCACCGAAGGGGACCCGGTACCCGTACTCAATTGAGCCGGCCTCGGGGCCCTAGCCTGCATCGTCGACGTAGAGCTTGCCGTGACGACTCTTGGTCATCCGGCCCACAGCATATCCCTTGAGCCCTTAGAAGCTGCCCTTTAGGAACTCGAAACCACCATGCGCTGGCCCCACGGTGGGCACCAACTGTCGTGGAAAGGTCACGGCAGATGTCCTAACAAAAGGACTTAGTTGTGGAGCCGTCACAACTAGGTAGCTTAAAGGGGTTAAACGGGACAAAGGACACGGGAGTTTATACTGGTTCGGCCCCTTGTGGTGAAGGTAAAGGCCTAATCCAGTTTGAGGTGGTATTGCTTATGTCTTGATTACCAGGGAGCGAATCCGCTTGACCTAGCTTTCGATCTATTGTTTCTTGTCCTGAACTGCCGCCGGGTCATCCCTTTATATACACAGGTTGATGCCCAGCGGCTCATGGAGTCCCGACCGGCTCATAGATAACGTGTCCGGCTCGGTGACTATCTTTACATGCCTTACAATACAAGTCTTTACATATATGGCGGTTTACCCCTACGGGCCGTAAGTCGCCACTCGGCCTTGGGCCCCTTAACTAAACTGCCATCTTCAATGTCCTCGTGGGCTTTATATGATGAATCGCCATAGGTATAACCCGGCCCCTCCTGGGCGGGTCATACCTAATAGTTATATCCCCAACAGGTCTCGAAGGTGACGAGGAGGCGGATTTTCCCCAAGGGGCTGGCAGAACCGTTGCCAACCCCGGAGAAAGGCTTGGTGTGGCGGAGCCGGCCGTAGGGCACGTGAAGCAGGCCAAATGCCTCCATGGAGAGTATGTTGAGGCCGGTTTCTCCATCGACGAGGGTCTTGGTGACCGCCACATTGCAGATGGTGGGGGTGTAGAGCATCGGGAGCGCACCTGCTCCCGTCGTGGTAGCTGGGTGAACTTCTGGGCTGAAGGCGAGATCGGCCTTGGGCACTGCCCAGCCCGAGGGAGCCCCTCACTTCACTTGGGTGGCGCTTACCTGACAGTAGAATTGCTTGATGTGGCAGTCGGAGGGTGGTGCCTGCGAGCCACCTAGGAGAGCTGCGACAGCAAGAGGCGTCGGTGTCGCGAAGTGCACGATGAAGAGGTTGCGAAGCTCCTCCCCGGAGGCCACGGAAGACTCCGGCAAGTTGAGCAGCCAGGCGCGCGGCACACCCATGAGGGCCATGGGGAGCCAGTTGGCCATCACCTTGTGATCTCCACCGGCCGCCCAGACTACCTCCTCGTACGCCTGGAGGAAGCCAACTAGATCTGTTGCACCGTCGTAGAGGGGCGGCATCTCCGGTCTGAACTTGTGTGGCCACTCCACCTGTCGCAAGGCGGGGGTGAAAGTGCAGAGGCGCATGGCTCCCCCAAAGGCGCACGACGGCCCAGTCAACGGAGGAGCGCCTGCCATCGGAGCCGGTGGCGGGATCTGACAGACGAAGCGGCAGATCTCCGACGCACCCCTACCTGGCGCGCCAAATGTCGGATTTCGAGTTCGCAAGCCCTTGAGAGGTTTGAACTCTGGGGTGCGTGTGCGAAGATATCAACCTACCCAGTCTGCTACTCATGAAACCTCACAGCCTAGCGCGTCAAGCTCAAAGGGAAAGAAAGACACGGCAGTTTATCCTGGTTCGGGCCACCTTGCGGTGTAATACCCTACTCCAACTTTGTGGTGGATTGCCTCGAGGGGCTGAGGATGAACTAGTACAGTGGTCGAATAGCCTCAGGAGGTGAGGTGTTCTTGAGCTCAAGTGAGCTGGTGAGATGGTGAGGGTGGAATGGACTCGATGGATCCGGCCCGGTTCTCTCCCCTCTATGTGGTGGCTAGGTCCTATTTATAGTGGCTTTGGTCCTCTTCCCAAATGTTGGCGGGAAGGGATCCCACAACGGCCAGATTTGAAGGGAGATAAAAGGTACATCCTATCCTGACTAAAGTGGTCTACGCCTGCAAAAGCCTCTGGCCGTGACGCTGCGGTGGGCTCAACGATGACCTCCGTCCTGCCGTCCTGGCGGTCTTGGTCTTGTTGAACCAAAATGGAAACCATTGGTTAGTTCCTCGGGACTCCGCGCTTGCTGCTTACCTCCTTTGCACCAAAGATGAAACTGGTACACTACGCCCATTGGCGCCCGCCTGGCCTTGGTCGTCCTGGCTCACGTCAGCTGAGCCTTGTGAGGTGCACCTTGCATAGAAATCTCCGCTCCTCGGGAGACAGCCTGAGGAGGCCTATCCCCTTGGACGTCTTGGTGTCGTTCGCCTCGTGAGGCTTGGCCCCTCGCGAGGGTCTTGAGTTGTTGATGCTGAAGCTGGGTCGTACCAGGCCGTCGATGGAGCCAGCCGTGGGCCGCAGGCAGGCAAGTCTGGGTACCCCCATATCCAGAACACCGACAATTCGCCTTTGGCAGCATCGATGGCAGCCTTGAGGTCCTTGATCTCTTCCTCCAATTTGCCGAATGAAGCCAGCTTCTCGTCGGCGAGCTAGGTCTTGGTCCTGGCTTCCTTATGAGCCAACGCTAGGTCCTTGTACTTGCTCTCTAGGGCCTACTTCATGGTTTCTAAATAAATAGAAGTCCCGGGCCTCGTTATGAGTTGCGTGTTCTCGCTACGAACATCTATCGGAGCGGAATGACTCAGATCAAAAGGGAAAAATAGTATGCAACTACCAAATGGAGGAAATGACCTACCTCCCAGGGCTTTCTTCTCTTTCTCTAGTCAGGCGCTCTTGAGCTTCTCAGCTTCCAGGTCCAGTCGAAGGGATATCACCTCCTTCTCCACCGCAACATAGTGGGACCCCAACTCACATGTCCTCTGCAGCATACAAGAGATAATCAGTCAGGAAACCTGGAGGAAAGGACGAACTACTAACACACAAACAACTAGTCGAATACTACCAGGAGGAACAAGCTGGATCAGTACCAGATACTCAAGTACCCTCTGACTACCGAGTTGGTGGCGTACTACCGAGTGGAACAAGATGGATCAGTACTATATCTTGAAGTACCCTTGGAATACCCACTCGATCATGCCCCCCAGGACGAACAAGTTGGACCAGTACCAAATCCCCAAGCACCCTTTGGTTGCTGGGTCAGTCGAGTACCCCCGAGAGGAACAAGCTAGATCAGTACCAGATCCTAAAGTACCCACTGATCTGCCTTCACTTGGCTAGTTTTGAGTCAGCAATGAAGAAGATACAGGACAGAAACACACACTGATCTTCGGCTAACTTCCGAGTCAGCAATGAAAAAGATCCTACCCGGTATCTCACCAACGTACAAGTTATGCCGAGCACCCCTAGTGCCCAGCAATGGTTCCAAAGACCGTCGTTGATTTCCTGCAATCGACGGCAGTCTCGGGGACTACACCCAGTTGGCGCACTCAGTGTGCCCCCACTGGAAAGTGACTCATCGACGAGCTAGAAAAACACAAATTCTAAGACTACCATCGGCTGCTTCCAGTCAGCGGTAGCCTCGGGGACTACACCTAGTGGGTGCACTCAGCGTGCCCTCACTGGATCATGAACACTCGAATATGCTGAAAGCACAAGTGCTCTAGGTGATTTTAGTAATTAATATCAACATATTTCTTATTGGACTAATAGTTTTATCTAGTGTATTTCAGATAACTTCAACAATGGAGTGGCAAGGACAAGAGGATGTGGAACCCCTTCAAAATCCTAAGGACAAAGATTGGCAAAAGCTCAAGACTCTTCATTTCTATTTTGGTGATCCAAGATCATATTGTCCGTGTCCTGGGAACGGGGGTCCCCAGACTTGCCTGCCTGCGGCCTGCAGCGTGGCTCACCAGTGGCCCAGTATGGCATGTCTTCATCAGCAAACACTCAAGACCCTCACGAGGGGCCAAGCCTCACGGGGCGGACGACACAAGGCCTCTTCAGGGGCAGCCTCACTAGGCAGGCTCGCGAGGAGGCGGAGAGATCAAGGCAAGGGGTACCTCGCGCGATGCTCATGACGCAAGACATGACGATCAAGACCAGGCGGGCGCCAGCCTGCGCAGTGTCCTCATTTCCTCTTTGGTGCAAAGGGAGTGAGCGCAGGCACGGAGTACCGAGGCGTTAAGCAAAGGTTTTCATATCAGTGCAACGAGACCAAGACCAGCAGAGCAGCAGGACAGAGGTCATTGTGGAGCCCAAGACGGCGTCATCGCCAGTGCCTTTGGCAGTCAAAGACCACCTTTAGTCAGGATAGCTTGTACTAGTTGTCCCCTTACAAAATGGCTGTTGTTGGCTCCCTTCCCGCTCAATATTTGGGAAGAGGACCAGGGCCTCTATAAATAGGGCTAGTCACCACAGTAGAAGGCATCTAGAATCTCATCTAGGGTCAACAAAGACGGGATCCGAACCTAGCTGATCCACACACCACCACCACAAGAACACCTCTCCTCGCGAGGTTGTTCTTCCTCTATACTGTTCATCATCAGCCCAAGAGGCAATCCACCACACCACACACTGGATTAGGGTATTACACCACAACGGTGGCCCGAACCAGTATAAACCTTGTGTCTCTTGTGTTGTTCATCGCACTAGCTTAGTATCGCGGTGAGGTTCTGGGCATGTTTCGGTAGGGAGAAGATATTCGTGCGCACCCCAGAGTTCGAGCCTTAAGGGTTTTTGCCGGAACCCGATATCCGACATTTGGCACGCCAGGTAGGGGTGCGCCAAAATATTCTTTCCGCCGATCTGTGTTCCACTGCTTCGTCGCATCCATGTCTAGTGACCCGACGGCCAACGCCGACCGCTCGGCGGCATGGCCAGCCCATGCCGTGCCGCCTTCCCAAGGAGACCTCAACCCCTTGCCTCAGGCAGCCCGTGCTCCGCAGAACTCTGCGGGACGCGAGCGACACGGTCAAGCACTGCCTACCCTCACTCCGCGGCAAGTGTGATCGGCCGC
This sequence comes from Triticum aestivum, assembly GCF_018294505.1. Lineage (NCBI taxonomy): Eukaryota > Viridiplantae > Streptophyta > Magnoliopsida > Poales > Poaceae > Triticum > Triticum aestivum. The sequence goes on along the minus strand of NC_057804.1, from coordinate 444,879,765 downwards.
AAGGGCCTCAAAGCACGCCATAGCCACAGCACAGCACACACGATGGGAACAAGCGAACATGAGGGCCGCGCTCATGGTGGCTCGGGACATGCCACGGTGCAGGTTGCAGGAGAGCGGCAGAGACGTGCTGCTGGAGCATGTTGTCGAGCTCCTGGATACCGCAGCTTCGGGGGCACCTCCCTTCTGCGTCCAGCTTCCACCCCAGGCCCCGGGCGGATCATGCGGCGGGCCCATCCGCGCCCGCGCGCCCTCAGGCGCGCCCCAAGGCTTCATCAACACCAGCTCAACCATCAGCGTCAGGTGTTAAGCTGCATCGGCACCACCCTCGATGAGCGGGGGCATGCACATCGCCGCCTACGGCCCGGGCGGGCCGCCGCCCTATCACCCCCAAGACGGCCTGTTGGGCCAGGCCGCATGGAGCGTGGGACACTACGGCGAAGTCTTCGGGGCGGCGACCTCGGAGGCTTACATGCCCCACATGGTGGATCGGGAATACGCAGTGGAAGACGACCATGGCTCGTTTCTCGGACCAGGCTTGGAGGAAGAGACACCAAAAGCCGAGCCTTTTCAGGAGCCTCAAGGAAGCCTCACCAACCATGTTGGCAGCAGCAGCTATCGGGTGCCGCTAATTCCTCAGGAACAAGCTTATGCTAACCATGGGCCGCAAGAAGTTCAGGTCACTGCAGCAGAAGGCTGCCCCTGCTCGACAGCCTCCCTTCCGCCAGGAGGAGCGCATTGGGGGCTGCAGGAGAGGGGCTGGGAGCTAGGCCCCTCCCCGCAGCACACGGAGCAAGGCGTTTCTCGGAGGTAGTCCCTCTGCCGGGGAGGTGCTGCAAAGCCTGCCCCTGGCAGAGGATGCGTGGTCGTCGGGGGAACCGCTGGCGTCCCCTTTACCCCATTGGTGTCATCCTTGGTTTTCGGCCGCCGTCAATGGTGATCGAGGGTGGCGCAAGGCGGGGGCCTCGTCTGGCGATGTGAACCAAGGCTGATACCTGTGAAGAAGGCCCAATGCCTGCGAAGCTCGCCGCCCATGACACTATCACGTAATAATGAGCTGGGGTTGTACATGCCCCGGAGTCTCTGGAGAGCCGCCCTCGGGCCCCGGGCAGCACTTAGCTCTGCACTGGTGAGAAGATGTCGAAGACTAGACTAGGTGCCGGACGCGGCCTTTTGCTTTTTGCCTCCCTTTCTGTGGTCGAGCTTCCTTGCTTCGGATTTAAGTTGAAGTTGAATTTGCATTTGCGTTGCGGGGGGGAGGTGTCTTGTCTCGTTTGTGTGTTCTCTCGTGTTCTGGTTTCTGCACTAGTTTGGAATTCGCACCAACTGCCTCCCCCTCGCGAGCCTCTCGCGGGCGGGGCTAGGCCAAGCGCACGCGCACATGCCGTCCCGCGGCCAGCACTCTCTCTCTCTCTCTTGCGAGGCTCTCACCACATGGTAAGCAGGCCCCCAGAGGGCCCTTGGAGGATCATGGCCTCGCTAGCCTACTCAATGCTTGCCCGGGCTAAAGGTAAACCAGAGCAGCTAACCCATCACAGGGCCTGTAACATCATGCAGGCGCACATTCAGCACCGCTCCTAAAACATGAGGATAACAATCTTTTTTACAAGAGGGGCTTCCCCTCCCAAAATGCTCTTACAACCTTCAGGGCCACGCCCGAGCTTTTTGTGTGTAGGATAAACAACAGGAGGACATAGGATTAGTCAGACATATCACTCACCACATCCCTTTGGTCGCCTCTAGAGGCATCACTGGCATCGATGTCGTTGTCACTGGCACCACCATCGCCATCATTGGCATCATCTTCACTGCCATTCACCACATCACCTTCATCCGCAGCGACTATGACCCCGTCATTGTCAGGAGCAAAGGCCCTAACAAGCGCATCCACGTTGTCCTCCACCCACTGTGATAGGTCACTTTGGATGGCCTTGGGCACCGGGGCGATGACGGCATCGAACTCAAAATGGGGATCTGCGTTTTGAAGGTGGCTGAAGACGCGGGAAAATGCATGCCTGAGCAGGCTGCGGCTCCTTTCCTCGACAAGATGGCGAGCCCTCTCGGAGCGATTCTCCAGATGCGTCACCGCATCAGTGAAGAATTGGAGATGGCCGGCATAGTTGGTCACGTGAGGGTGCGGAGCGTCCGCATCGCATATATTGCCTAGGGCCGTGTTGGCCCTGTTCCTGAGCTCTTGGAGCATGGGGCCGTGCATGTGCTCCAGCATCTGTCGTTGAAGAATTTCTTCTTTGTTCTGCCGTGCAACGGACTCAGTGTCGTCGACCCTCTATTGAAGAAGAAGCAGCTCGGCACGGGTGGAGGCCAACTCAGTCTACACCGAGACCAGGGCAGCTGTGGCGGCCTCCGCGCGTTGCCCTATTTCAGTCGGCTTCGACCTGAGGGCGGCAGTCCTGCCCGCAGCCTCGGCTTCAATCAGCTCCAACCTCTAGTTAAACCTGCGCTCAAGATCTGCGCGAGCTTCCTCCACGCGGCGGTCGACCTTCTCCTGGATTCGAGCCTCGCGCACGCCAACCTCGTCCTCCGCTTGGGTAACCTGGCGCTCCCTCATCTGCAACCGCTCAAGGTCAAGATTGCATTGAGCAGCCTCCAGCGTCAGCACCCCCTCGCGCCTCCAGAGCTCCTCCTCCTCGATAGGCGTCCCCTTCAATGATGCAAGGGCGGCCTGACGCAGCTCCACCTGCTGCTCTAGGGAAGCGCTCCAAGCTTGGAGCTCCCACGCGCGCTTCTCCGTGATCTCGCGTCGGTGGTCTGCTTCCTGAGCCTCCTCTATAGCTCGGGAGCAGGACTTTCGCGAGGCCACAAGGGACGCTTCGGCCTTCGCGTTGTCAAGCTCACGCTGATGACGCGCGAGGTTGACTGCCACCTTCAGATTGTGCCGCTCTTCAATCAGCCGCAGGCCTTCAGCTTCAAGACACGCGTCCACGTCCGCGAGCTCTCCACCAAGCTGGCCCATCACGTCCATCGCCTTCCGGAGGAACTCTTGGCGAACGACGCTGCGCTCCCGCGCTCGCCTAAGCATGTCGTCGATGTTGTCCTCCACCACTGGTGCTGGCAGTGGGCACTGAAGCGGTTCGCCCCCTCTCGGCAGGGGGCTGGGGGCTGGCGCCCCCACGATCGCCGGACGGGCTCCGTAAGGGACCCAGACCGGCACGGGCTCATTCCCTGAAGAAGAGCCAAGGACCAACTTCAACCATTCACCATCCACGATCAGAGGCGGAGCCCTGGGAAGGCTGGTCACGCCCCAGGCAAGGCTGTGAAGGAAAGGCGGCAAGGGCACAGGCTCAAGGCACCCTGCGGGCCGGCTTACTTCTCCGGCCGAACCCGCATCAGGGCCAGCACGCAAGCTCGGGACGCTCAAGGCCAGCGAGGAAGGCGAGGCCGATAGAAGTTGCTTCTTGGGAGACTCTGCAAGCTTGACAGGAGGGATTTTGAAAAGCCATAGTCAGGAAAGGGAGCAGCAACTGAGGAATTGCAAGAATGAGGTACTTACTCGTCTATGTGAAGTACTTCCTATGCTTCAACGGTCGGCAGGGGCGCCCACTGCCACTCGAAGACTCCTTCCTCTTGCGGAGGGCTGCGAAGTCCACACGGAACCGACCCAGGCGCTCAATGTGAGGACCAGCACGCGGCGCGGATGAAGAAGCACTCAGGCAGCCAACCTCAGGGGCGCCAAGCTGGGAGGAGCGATCATGCACCACCTCCTGATGGCCTGCCGAGGCCTCGGGGGCTCCGGCCTCAAGAGCCGCGGGTTGCGTCCCCCCATCAACGACCACCTCAGGGCGGGCTTCACAAGCTCTGAAGGATGACGCTTTGGGAGACACAAGCGGCGTCAGCACCACGATACCAGAGCCTCCAGCCTCAAGCGATGCTTGCCTCCCCGCACCCGCTCTGGGGCGAGATCGGTGTTGGCGACGGGGAAGGGAGCCACAGCGACAGGATTCTCGTGAGGCCCCGCAAGGCCAGCCGGGCGCAACCCCCATTCATCAAAGAAAGGCATATGTCTCACAAACTCAGCCCTGCCCGAGCAGAGATACAGGAGGCTGCCCCCGTGCCAAATGTCGCTCGGCGAAGGGTCACCAGCCAAAACCTCAAGCACCTTCTTGAGTGTCTCGGGCGCCAGTTCCGTCTCCTGAAGCCTCATGCGGTCCAGGTCGCCCATCAGGGCCCTCATCGGCCGGGAGTGGCGCTGAAGAGGAGCAACGCAACACTGGAGGAACTCGTTCACCACCCGTGGCGCAGTCACACTAAGCTCTCTCAACCTCCCCAGTCGACACCAAATGAAGGAGAGTCGGGGGCTCACGAGCCTCTCGTGGCCCCATCACGGATTGGGGATGGCAGGCAATGTCGAAGGTGAGAGCAGGAGGCTGGGCACTCTGACATCCACATACAGCCACCGCGTCCGGAACCCACTCATGGAAGGCGGGAGGCCAAAATCAATCCCCGAGGCGGCTATCTCTGCCACGGCCTGAAAGCTCACGCACCCCAAACACTGCAAGGGATCGGTCAGGCGCAAGGAGAAGAAGTGGCGCAAGAGGGCAATGGAAGGAGCAATGCCCACCATGGCTTCACAAACAAAGGCGAAGACAGCAGGAAGGGTAACGGATTGAGGATCAAGATGCATCATATGGATCTGATAATGGGAAAGCACCGCATTGAAGAAGGCGGAGAAAGGGGGAACCAGGCCCGCCCACAGGGCGTCAGCGAAGAATCAAAGCTCCATGACAGTCCTGTCGACAGAGGCATGGGACGCAGGCCAAGCCATTGTCTTTCCGCACTCGTTGAAGCTGGAGGCGAGCGCGGGGTAGACCTTGCCCAAGGCCTCCAGATTGAGCACCAGTGATCGGCCGACAGCGGGCTCGATTGCCGGAGGCGAGCTAGATGAAGACAAAGGCTTCTTCTCCTTCTCCTTGCTAGTTAGCGCCATGGTGATGGAAGGGACGGAGCTCAAGTCAGACTGGAAGCGGAAACAGAGGCTTGGGGAAGAAAGGGGAACAGGAAGCACGTGGGCAGCAAAGAGGGAATAACTATGTAAAGCATCGTGGCCGCCTAGCCAGGCGGATATTGGGGAGTGTGGGGAAGTGGAGACGCCCATGTCCAATAAGTCGCCACACGTTGACCAAGGCCGCAGGCTGTTGGGCCCGCGGCACTCCGCACTTGCCCTTTGGCTTCGCTGCTAAGCAAAGTCCAAGCGTGCCTTGGGCCCGGGGGCTACTGTCGGCATTCTGGGAACGGGGGTCCCCAGCCATGCCTGCCTGCGGCCTGTAGCGTGGCTCACCAGCGGCCTAGTACGGCATGTCTTCATCAGCAAACACTCAAGACCCTCGCGAGGGGCCAAGCCTCGCGGGGCGGACGACACAAGGCCTCCTCAGGGGCAGCCTCACCAGGCAGGCTCGTGAGGAGGCGGAGAGATCAAGGCAAGGGGTACCTTGTGAGATGCTCATGACGCAAGCCATGACGATCAAGACTGGGCGGGCCCCAGCCTGTGTAGTGTCCTCGTTTTCTCTTTGGTGCTGTCAAATATCGAGTTCTGGCAAAACCCTTAAGGTTCGAACTCTGGGTTGCGCACGGAGATCTTTTCCCTACCAATCCATGTCCAAACGCCTTGCTGCGAATCTAAGCTAATTGATGAACAAGACAAGGGACACAAGGTTTATACTGGTTCGGGCCACCGTTGTGGTGTAGTGTGGTGCATTGCCTTAGGGGCTGATGGTGAATAGTACAGAGGAAGAACAACCTCGCGAGAGGTGTTCTTGGTTTGGTGCGATGAACTACTTGGGTGAGTTCGACCGCCTCTGGATCTGATGAGAACTCTTCGAGATGCCCTCTACTGTGGTGGCTAGCTCTATATATACAGGCCCTGGTCCTCTTCCCAAATATTGAGCGGGAAGGGAGCCAACAACGGCCATTTTGAAGGGGAGCATCTAGTACAAGTTATCCTAACTGGTCTTCGGCTGCCAAAGGCACTGGCGATGACGCCGTCTTGGGCTCCACGGTGACCTCCGTCCTGCCGCTCTGCTGGTCTTGGTCTTGTCGCACCGAAATGGTAAACTTTGCTTGATGCCTTGGTACTCCACGCCTGCGCTTGCCCCCTTTGCACCAAAGAGGAAACAAGGATACTGTGCAGACCAGCGCCCGCCAGGCGCCCACCTGGTCTCAATCGTCATAGCTTGCATCACGAACACCTTGCGAGGTACCCCCTGCCTTGATCTCTCTGCCTCCTCGCAAGCCTGCCTGGTGAGGCCGCCCCTGAGGAAGCCTTACCTCGTCCGCCCCGCGAGGCTTGGCCCCTCGCGAGGGTTTTGAGCTTGAGTTGATGAAGATGGGCCGTACTGGGTCACCACTTGAGCCACGCCGCAGGCCGCAGGCATGCAAGTCTGGGGACCCTCGTTCCCAAAACGCTGATAGTAGCCCCCGGGCCCAAGGCGCGCTCGGACTTGGCTTAGCGACGAAGTGAAAGGGAAAGTGCGGAGCGCCACGGGCCCCAACAGCCTGCGGCCTTGGGCGCCGCGTGGCAGTTGATTGGACGTGGGTGTCTTCGCTTCCCCATGCTCCCCCATTATGCACCTAGCTAGGCGGCCACGAGACTGTACACGGTTATTCCCTCCTTGCTACCCGCGAGCTTCCTATTCCCCTTCCTTCCTTGAGCCTCTGTTTCTGCCTCCAATCCGACTTGAGCTCTACCCCCTTCCCGTCGCCATGGCACCAACAAAAAGGGAGAAAGGGAAGAAGCCTGCGCCTCCGGCAGCTGCGCCCGTCGTCGACCAGTCGATCATACTCAATCTGGAAGCCTTGGACAAGGTCCGCTCCGCCCTCGCCTCCAGCTTCAACGAGTGCGGAAGGACGACGGCTTGGCCCGCGTCCCATGCCTCCTTCGACAGGATCATCACGGAGGTCCGATTCTTCACCGACGCCCTGTGGGCGGGCCTAGTTCCCCCCCTTCTCTGCTTTCTTCAATGTGGTGCTTTTCCACTATGAGGTCCATATGATGCATCTCGGTCCCTAATCCATTACTCTTCTTGCTTTTTTGCCTTCGTCTGCGAGGCTATGGTGGGCATCCCTCCTTCCGTTGCTCTTCTGCGCCACTTCTTCTCCATGCGCTTGATCGACCCATCACAGTGCTCGGGTGCGTGAGCTTCCAGGCCATGCCAGAGACGGCCGCCTCGAGAATTGATTTTGGCCTTCCCTCTTCCATGAGCGGGTTCCGGGAGCGGTGGCTGTACGTGGATGTCGGGGTGCCCAGCCCCCTGCTCGTGCACCCGACATTGCCTGCTATCCCCAATCCAGGCTGGGGTCATGAGAAGCTCACGAGCCCCCAGCTCACTTTTAACTGGTGCCGATTCGAGAGGTTGAGGGCGCTTGGTGTGACGTCGCCCCAGGTGGTGACGGAGTTCCTCCAGTGTCGCATCGCTCCTCTCCAGCACCACTCCCATCCGATGTGGACTTTTACTGGGCATCAAGACCGCATGAGGCTCTAGGAGGGGGATCTTGCGCCTGAAACACTGAGGAAGGTGCTGAAAGTCTTGATGAGTGACCCCTCTCCGGGCAGTGTCCGGCATGGGGGTGCCCTCTTGTATCTCTGCTCAGGCAGGGCCGAGTTCGTGAGGCAGATGCCCCGCTTTGACGAATGGGGGTTGCGCCCAGCTGACCTTGTGGGGCCCCGTGAGAATCCAGTTGCCGTGGCTCCTTCCTCGGTCGTCCACGTCGATCCTGCCTCAAGAGGTGGTGTGGGGAGGCAAGCATCACCGGGAGCTGGGGGGTCTGATGTCGAGACGCCGATGTCGCACGGGGCTCTCGAGGCGTCATCCTCCAGAGCTTTCGAAGCTCATCCAGAGGTGGCAGCTGATGAGGAGACGCGACATGCGGCTCCCGAGGCCGAGACTCCTGAGGCCTCGGTAGGCCATCAAGAGGTGGTGCCTGATCGCTCCTCCCAGCCCGGCGCCCTTGATGCAAGTCACCTTGATGCTTATCCGTCCATGCCACGCGCCGGCTCTCACGTCGAGAGCTTGGGCCGGTTCCACATATACTTCGACGCCCTCCGCAAGAGGAAGGAGGCTTTGGGTGGCAATGATCACCCCTGCCGCCCGTTGAAGCACAGGAAGTACTTCGCCACGGACGAGTAAGTTCCTACTTCTTGTAACTTCTTGTTCGATGTTCCCTTCGCTGACTGTGGCCTTTCAGGATCCCTCCTGCCGAGCCTACGGAGCCGGCCAAGGTGCCACCTCCTCAGGCCCCATCTTCATTGCCGACCTTGAGCGTCCCGAGCTTGTGCGCCACTCCCGACGTGAGTTTGGCTGGAGAGGTAGGCCATCCCGCGGCATGCCTTGAGCCTGCGCGCACGCCGCTCTTCCTTCGCGAGCATTTCCGGGGCATAGCCAGCTTGCCCCGTACTCCTCCCTTGATCATGGACGGTGAATTGTTGAAGTTGATCTTCGGCTCCTCTTCAGGGGATGGGTCAGTGTTGGGCTGGGTCCCTTGTGGGGCCCTTCCGGTGATTGTGGGGGCACCAGCCCCCAGCCCCCTGCCGACAAGGGGCGAGCCACTTCAGGGCCCTCCGCCGACGCCGATGGTGGAGGACGATGCTGACGACGTGCTTAGGCGTGTGCGCGAGCGCAGCATCGTCCGTGGAGACTTTCTCTAGAAGGCGATGGATGTGGTGAGCCAGCTTTGTGTAGAGCTCGCGAGCGAGGATGCGCGTGTTGAAGCTGAAGGCCTGCGGCTGGCTGAGGAATGGCATAGGTTGAAGGTGGCCGTTAGCCTTGCACATCATCTACGTGATCTTGACAATGCAAAGGCCGAAGAATATCTGGTGGCCTCGCGGAAGGCCTGCTCCCGAGCCATCAAGGAGGCTCAGGAGGCTGACCGACGACGGGAGATCGCGGAGGAGCGTGCGTGGGAACTCCAAGCCTGGTGAAATTCCCTGGAGCAGCAAGTGGAGCTGCGCCAAGCTTCCCTGGCATCGCTGAAAGGGGCGCTCGTCGAAGAGGAGGAGCTTCGGAAGCATGAGGAAGCGCTGACACTGGAGGCTGCTCAGCGCAACCTCGATCTTGAACGGCTGGAGACGAGGGAGCGCCAGGTTACCCAGGCAGAGGACAATGTTGGCGCGCGAGAGGTCTGAATCTAAGAAGAGATCGATCGTCGCGTGGCGGAAGCCCGCGCGGGTCTTGAGCACGAGTATGAAGAGAGGTTGGAGCTGATCAAGGTCGAGGCTGCTGGTAGGACTGCCGCTCTTAGGACCAAGCTGACCGAAGCAACACAGCGCGTTGAGGCCACCGCAGCCGCCTTGGGCACGGCGCGGGCTGAGCTGGCCTCCTCCCGCGCCGAGCTCCTTCTCCTCCAGTGGAGGGTTGATGATGCCGAGTCCGGTGCGCGGCAGAACAAAGATGAGATTCGCCAGCGGCAGACGCTGGAGCACATGCATGGCCCCATGCTCCGCTCACTCGGGGAAAGGGCCAACGCGGTGTTGGGCAACATCTGTGAAGCAGCCGCTAAGGAGCCTCATGTGACCAACTACGCTGGCAATCTCCGGTTCTTCACGGACGTGGTGACGCATCTGGAGAATCGCTCTGAGAGAGCTCGCCAGCTTGTCGAGGAGCGGAGCCGTGGCCTGCTCGCACGGGCACTCTCCCATGTCTTCAGCCATCTTCAAAACATTGACCCCCTCTTCGACTTCGACGCCGCCATCGCCCCGGTGCCAGAGGCCATCCGGGGTGACCTGGCACGGTGGGTGGAGGACAACATGGATGTTCTTGTCCGGGCCTTCACTTTTGATGATGACGAGGTGGTTGTCGCTGCTGATGAAGGTGACGTGGTGAACGGCGGCGAAGACGGTGCCAACGATGGCAAGGGTGAGGCCAGCGACAGCACCAGCGGCGCCAGCGACGCCTCCGGAGACAACCAAGAGGATGCAGTGAGCGACATGTCTGATTGATCCTACGCCCCCTTGCTGTTTATCCTGCGTAGAAAAAGCTCGGGCGTGATTGATCCTACGCCCCCTTGCTGTTTATCCTGCATAGAAAAAGCTCGGGTGTGGCCCTGAAGGTTGTAAGAGCATTTTGGGAGGGGAAGCCCCTCATGTAAAAAGGATTGTTGTCCACGCGTTACTAAGGACGGCACCGAATGGGCGCCCATATGATGTCATGGTCTCTACGACGAGTTGGTCGCTGTGATTTTACCTTTATCTTCGCGAGCTTTGAGTAGGCTTGGGGCGACTCTCCGAGGGTCCCTCGGGAGGCCTGTTGACCATGTGGCGAGAGCCTAGCGAGAGCGAGCGCCGGCCACTGGACAGCATGCGCATGCGTGCTGGGCCCATCCCTGCCCGCGAGGGGCTCGCGAGAGGGAGGCAGCTGGTGCGAATTCCAACTTGAGCAGAAACCGGAACACGAGAAAGAACTCGAACAAGACAAGACACCCCTCCCCGCATACGCAAACACAAATTCAACTTCAACTTAGATCTGAAACGAGAAAGCTTGACCACACAAAAGGAAGCAAAAGCAAAAGGCCGCGTCCGGCACCTAGTCTAGTCTTCGAGGTCTTCTCACCAGCGCGGAGCTAAGTGCTGCCACTGGGCGTGGGAGGGAGCCCCCGAGGCCCGAGGGCGACTATCTGGAGACTCCGGTGCGTGTACAACCCCAACTCATTATTACGTGAGAGTGTCACGGGCAGCGAGCTTCACAGGCACTGGGCCTTCTTCACAGGTACCGGCCTTGCTTCATATCGCCAGATGAGGGCCCCGCCTTGCGCCACCCTTGACCACCATTGACGGTGACCGGAAACCAGGATAACACCAATGGGGAAAAGGGGACGCCAGCGGTTCCCCCGATGACCATGGGTCCTCTGCCAGGGGCAGGCCTTGCGGCACCTCCCTAGCAGAGGGCCTACCTTCGAGGAACATCTTCCTCTGCGTGCCATGGGGAGGGGCCTGGCTCCCGGCCCCACTCCTGCAGCCCCCAGTGCCCTCCTCCTGAGGGGAGGGAGGCTGCTGCACTGGGGCAACCATCCGCTGCAGTGACCTAGACTTCCTGCGACCCATGGCTAGCATAAGCTTGCTCTTGAGGAATTAGCGGTACCCGATAACTGTTGTTGCCGGCGCGGTTGGCGAGGCTTCCTTGAGGCTCCTGAAAGGGCTCGGCTTCTAGCGTCTCTTCCTCCCATATGCTTCCGGGGTCGCCGCCCCAAAGGCCTCGCTGTAGTGACCCATGCTCCACGCGGTTTGGCTTGACGCACCATCTTGGGGGTGGTAGGGCGGCGGCCTGCCCGGGCCGTAGGCAGCGATGCGCGTGCCTTCGCTTACCAGGGGCGGTGCTGGTGCAGCTTGTCGCCCGGCGCTGAAGGCCAAGCTGGTGTTGATGAAGCCTTGAGGTACGCCTGGGGGCGCGCGGGCGCGGATGGGCTCGCCGTGTGATCCGCCCGGGGCCTGGGGTGGAAGCTGGACGCAGAATGGAGGTGCCCCTGAAGCAGCGGCATCCAGGAGCTCAGCGACGCGCTCTAGCAGCACATCGCGGCCGCTTTCCTACAGCCTGCACCGTAGCAGTTCTCGAGCCACTGTGAGCGCGGCCTTCATGTTCTCCTGCTCCCGTCGGGTGTGCGGTGATGTAGCCACGGCGTGGTTTGAGGCCCTTGCTGCTGATCACACCTGCCGCGGGGTGAGGGCAAGTGGCGCTTGACCGCGTCGCCCGCGCCCCGTAGCATTCTGCGGAGTGCGGGCTACCTGAGGCGCGGGGTTGAGGGCACCTTGGGCAGGCAACACGGAATGGGCACGCCATGCCACCCAGCGGTCGGTGTTGGCCGTCGGGTCGCCGGACATGGAGGCGACGAAGCGGTGGAACGCAGGACGACGAAAGAAAGATTTCGGCACACCCCTACCTGGCGCGCCAAATGTTGGATATCGGGTTCCGGTAAAAGCCTTAAGGTTCAAACTCTGGGGTGCACGCGAAGATCTTTCCCCTACCGATCCATGTCCAAACGCCTCGCTGCGAATCTAAGTTAATCGATGAACAAGACAAGGGACACAAGGTTTATACTGGTTCGGGCCACCGTTGTGGTGTAATACCCTGATCCAGTGTGTGGTGTGGTGGATTGCCTCAGGGGTGATGGTGAACAGTACAGAGGAAGAACAGCCTCGCGAGAGGTGTTCTTGGGCTGGTGCGATGAACTACTTGGGTGAGTTCGACCGCCTCTGGATCTGATGAGAACTCTCCGAGATGCCCTCTACTGTGGTGGCTAGCTCTATATAGAGAAGCCCTGGTCCTCTTCCCAAATATTGAGCGGGAAGGGAGCCAACAACGACCATTTTGAAGGGGAGCATCTAGCACAAGTTATCCTGACTAAAGTTGGTCTTCGGCTGCCAAAGGCACTGGCAATGACGTCGTCTTGGGCTCCACGGTGACCTCTGTCCTGCCGCTCTGCTGGTCTTGGTCTTGTTGCACCGAAATGGTAACCTTTGCTTGATGCCTCAGTACTCCGTGCCTGTGCTTGTCCCCTTTGCACCAAAGAGGAAACAAGGACACTATGCAGGCCGGCGCCCGCCTGGCGCCTGCCTGGTCTCGATCATTATGGCTTGCATCACGAGCACCTCGCGAGGAACCACTGCCTTGATCTCTTCGCCTCCTCGCGAGCCTGCCTGGTGAGGCCATCCCTGAGGAAGCCTTGAATCGTCCACCCCGCGAGGCTTGGACCCTCGCGAGGGTCTTGAGCTTGAGTTGATGAAGATGGGTCGTACTGGGCCACCACTTGAGCCACGCCGCAAGCCACAGGCAGGCAAGTCCGGGGACCCCCGTTCCTAGAACGCCGACAAGTGCAAAGGGAGTGAGCGCAGGTGCGGAGTACCGAGGCGTCAAGCAAAGGTTTCCATATCAGTGCAACGAGACCAAGACCAGCAGAACGGCAGGGCGGAGGTCACCGTGGAGCCCAAGACGTCGTCATCGCCAGTGCCTTTGGCAGTCGAAGACCACCTTTAGTCAGGATAGCTTGTACTAGTTGTCCCCTTACAAAATGGCCATTGCTAGCTCCCTTCCCGCTCAATATTTGGGAAGAGGACCAGGACCTCTATAAATAGGGCTAGTCACCACAGTAGAAGGCATCTAGAATCTCATCTAGAGCCAACAGAGACGGGATCCGAACCTAGCTGATCCACACACCACCACCACAAGAACACCTCTCCTCGCGAGGCTGTTCTTCCTCTGTACTATTCATCATCAGCCCAAGAGGCAATCCACCACACCACACACTGGATTAGGGTATTACACCACAACGGTGGCCCGAACCAGTATAAACCTTGTGTCTCGTGTGTTGTTCATCGTGCTAGCTTAGAATCACGGTGAGGTACTGGGCGTGTTTCGGTAGGGAGAAGATCTTCGTGCGCACCCCAGAGTTTGAACCTTAAGGGTTTTTGCCGGAACCCGATATCCGACACATATTGAGTCCATAGGAAAGGCAATACTATTAACAGGGGATGAGGTGTTGCTTAATGGCTTACTTGCTCAAATGCTTAGTTATATTGCTCCAAAACCCCCAGCCACTTTCTCCATCCAAATATGTCCTAACCCAAAACTCAAACTCGGCCCCACCGATTCTTTCTACCCGGAGCCACTGAGTTTACTTGACATAGCCACTGCCAGAATTCCTAACAGTTTGGCTCGCCGATACGGATCACGGGTATCACCGAGATGGCCTTTCCAACGCTCTGCTACTTGTTGTAGTTATTTTGGTCTAACCGAGAATTGCAATCGGTCTCACCGAGATGGCTTGACCAACTCTTTGTTGCCTTATTGCTTCACTTTGCTCTCACCGAGTTGACGCAATCGGTGCCACCGATACGAGGTTTGCCCTAAGCCCTAGCACATCGGTCTCACCGAGTTGTTCCAATTGGTCCCACCGAGATTCCTAAGTTCACATTTTTGAACTAATCGGTGCCATCGAGTTTAACCATTCGGTCCCACCAAGATGAGTCAAATGTGTGTAAAGGTAGGATTTTGTGTGGAGGCTATATATACCCCTCCACCCCCGTCTCCATTTGAGAGAGAGCCATCAGAATGCCCCTACACTTCCACCATTCATTTTCTGAGAGAGAACCACCTACTCATGTGTTGAGATCAAGAAGTTCCATTCCTGCCATTTGAATCTTGATTTCTAGCCTTTCCCAAGTTGCTTTCCACTTAAATCACTCTTCCACCATAGCCAAATCTGAGAGACAGAATTGAGTATTGGGGAGACTATCATTTGAAGCACAAGAGCAAGGAGTTCATCATTAACGTACAGTCTATTACCTTTTGGAGAGTGGTGTCTCCTAGATTGGTTAGGTATCGCTTGGGAGCCTCCGTCATGATATGGAGTTGAACCTAGAAGTTTGTAAGGGCCAGGAGATCGCCTACTTCGTGAAGATCTACCCGAGTGAAGCCAGTCCTTCGTGGGTGATACGTCTCCAACGTATCTATAATTTTTGGTTGTTACATGCTATTATATTATCCATCTTGGATGTTTTATATGCATTTATATGCTATTTTATATGATTTTTGGGACTAACCTATTAACCTAGAGCCCAGTGCCAGTTTCTTGTTTTTCCTTGTTTTTGAGTTTTACAGAAAGGTATACCAAAGGAGTCCAATTGACCTGCCAATTTACGGTGATTTTTTATGGACCAGAAGAATCCCCCGAAGCAAAAGAGTTGGGCCAGAAGAGTCCCGAGTCATCCACGAGGATGGGGGGCGTGCCCTACCCACCAAGGAGCGTGCCCCTACCTCATGGATGACTCGGAGACCCCCCCCCCCCACTGACGTGAAACCGACGCCAAAAATTCCTATAAATACAGAAACCCCCGAAAAGAAACTCGGTGGGACCAATTGGAACAACTCGGTGGTGGAGGGGTATATATAGCCTCCACACAAAATCGGGCCCTGTTCCGCCACCCTTCCGGATGGGGGGATCAATCACCGGTGGCCATCTTCATCATCTCGGCGCTCTCCATGATGATGAGGGAGTAGTTGACCCTCGGGGCGGGGGTATGTACTAGTAGCTATGTGTTTGATCTCTCTTTCTCTCTCTCTCTCTCTCTCGTGTTCTTGATGTACCGCGAGCTTTGCTATTATAGTTGGATCTTATGATGTTTCTCCCCCTCTACCTTCTTGTAATGGATTGGTTTTTCCCTTTGAAGTTATCTTATCGGATTGAGTCTTTAAGGATTTGAGAACACTTGATGTATGTCTTGCATGTGCTTATCCATGGTGACAATGGGATATTCACGTGATCTACTTGATGTATGTTTTGGTGATCAACTTGCGGGTTCAGTGACCTTGTGAACTTATGCATAGGGGTTGGCACACGTTTTCGTCTTGACTCTCCGATAGAAACTTTGGGGCACTCTTTGAAGTTCTTTGTGTTGGTTGAATAGATGAATCTGAGATTGTGTGATGCATATCATATAATCATACCCCGCGGATACTTGTGGTGACATTGGAGTATCTAGGTGACATTAGGGTTTTGGTTGATTTGTGTCTTAAGGTGTTATTTTACTACGAACTCTAGGGCTGTTTGTGACACTTATAGAAATAGCCCAATGGATTGATCGGAAAGAATAACTTTGAGGTGGTTTCGTACCCTACAATAATCTCTTCGTTTGTTCTCCGCTATTAGTGACTTTGGAGTGACTCTTTATTGCACGTTGAGGGATTGTTATATGATCTAATTATGTTATTATTGTTGAGAGAACTTGCACTAGTGAAAGTATGAACCCTAGGCCTTGTTTGGAAGCATTGCAACACCGTTTTCGCTCACTTTTGTTACTAGTTACCTTGCTGTTTTTATATTTTCAGATTTCAAAAACCTATATCTACCATCCATATTGCACTTGTATCACCATTTCTTCGCCGAACTAGTGCACCTATACAATTTACCATTGTATTGGGTGTGTTGGGGACACAAGAGACTCTTTATTATTTGGTTGCAGGGTTGTTTGAGAGAGACCATCTTCATCCTACGCCTCCCACGAATTGATAAACCTTAGGTCATACACTTGAGGGAATTTTGCTACTATCCTACAAACCTCTGCACTTGGAGGCCCAACAACGTCTACAAGAAGAAGGTTGTGTAGTAGACATCAAGCTCTTTTCTGGCGCCATTGCCGAGGAGGTTAGTGCTTGAAGGTATATCTTTAGATTTTGCAATCAAATCTTTTAGTTTCTTTTTTTGTCACTAGTTTAGTTTATAAAATAAAACTATAAAAAATGGAATTGAGGTTGCCTCATATGCTTCATCTTTTTAATGTTTTTCATGAAAATAAGGATTCCGATAATTGTGCGAAAGTGTTAGAAGAAGAATGCATTAAAATGTTTGGCACTAAATCTTTGAATGATGAGCATGATTGCAATGTTGTTAGTATGAACTCTTTGAATATTCATAATACTAATGATGATTGCACTAGTCATGATAAAAATGTCTCTTATAAGCATGTCAACTTTTGTGGAGTGCATAGAGTTTGCAAGTACACACCAAATAGGGAAGATAGATTTTGCAAGAGGCATAAGTATTTAGAAACTAAATGGTTGCAAGCGAGGGTAGATGCTTGTGCTAAAAATTTAAAATTTCTTTGCCATCCTTGTGAACTTTGCAATGAACGTGATCATTTAAATCTCCCATGCAAATTGTTTCATGATCGAATCGTGTCCAAAAATTGTGATGACTTGATTTCCCTTGCGCGTCATAATGAACTTAGTTTGCTTTTGGGTTATGAATAAATGAAACGTATAACTAAGGATCTTCCAGAATTTGTCTTTGATAAAGTTCTTGATTTTGATCTAGAGGAAATTTATATGTATTGTGCGGTGAATTGCATTGAAAATCCTTATATTTCCAATCACATAAAGACAGAAAACAAATAGAAGATGAAGAGAATACTAATGAAAGCAAAGAGATTTCCCAATATCCTCCTATTCTTTCTTATGATGAATCAGGTAACGAGGAGGAGCTTTCTATTCGACCAATCTCATTAATAAGGAGATCCAAAAAGAGGATTAAACCCACACATAATGTGAATAAGAAAAAGAAAAGACAGAGAAGCAAAGGTAAAAAGGTATCCCTCCCAAATGATGTTGCTCCTATTACTCATTTGATGATGATAGTTGCTATACTATTGATGCTATCCATACTATTAATGATGATAGTGATTATGCTTATGATATGCAAAGGCCCAAGCTTGGGGATGCTATGTTTGATGAGAATGAGATGTTTGAGAATTTATTTGCTGCAATTAATGTTTTTCCCAAGCTTGGGGATGCTATGTTTAATGAATATGATATTTTTAGTCTCCCAAGTTTTGATATGCAAATTTATTATGATGATAGCATGCCTCCTACTTATGATGATTATATTGATGAAAGTGGGTTTGGAAGAGTGTCAACTTTAGGAAGTAATGATCCCACTATTTTGGAGGGTGTTGAATCTTATTGTGATAATTATGAAAGTGGATTTGGAGAGCTCATGACTTTATTTAGTGATGAATCCTCTATTTCGGAAGAGGTTCCAATTGATTATGAGAACAAAGTTGTTATCTATGATGATTATTTTGATGACATGTATGCTATAGAGAATAATAATAACCAACTTGTCATCATTATTTTAATTTTCAATTGGATTATGCCTCACATGATAGTTATTTTGTTGAGTTTGCTCCCACTACTATTCATGAGAAGAAATTTGCTTATGTGGAGAGTAATGAAAATTCTATGCTTATGCATCATGAAAAGAGTGCTTTATGTGATAGTTATATTGTTTAATTCATTCATGATGTTACTGAAAATTATTATGAGGGAGGAATGTATGCTTGTAGGAATTGCAATAATATCAAGTTTCCTCTCTATGTCTTGAAAATCTTGAAGTTATGCTTGTTTTGCTTTCCTATGCTAGTTGATTCTTGTTCCCATAAGTTGTTTGCTCACACAATACCTATGCATGGGAAGTGGGTTAGACTTAAATGTGCAATTCATATTCTTCATGATGCTCTCTTTGTGTTTCAATTCTTATCTTTTTATACGAGCATCATTAAAATCATCATGCCTAGCTAAAAAGGCATTAAAGAAAAGCGCTTGTTGGGAGACAACCCAATATTTACCCCTACTATTTTGTGTGTTCACATGATTAAGATACTGTAGTAATCATGTTTTATAGCTTTTGTTTCAATAAAGTGCCAAGTAAGACCTTTGGGATAGCTTACGGTGATAGTTGTGTTGATCCTGCTGAAAATCAGAAACTTCTGTGCCCAGTAAATTAGTTTTAATAATTCACAGAAACGTGATTTTGATCTTATTCTTTTTGATATATATTGGTACACAAATTGCTCAGGTTTTACTAATTTGGCTAGGTTTTTGAAGTTACAGAAGTATTCGGGAGTTACAGATTACTACAGACTGTTCTGTTTTTGACAGATTCTGTTTTCTATGTGTTGTTTGCTTATTTTGGTGAATCTATGAGTAGTATCGGAGGGAATGAACCATATAGAAGTTGTAATACAGTAGATATTACACCAATATAATTTAGAATGAGTTTATTACAGTACCTAAGTGGTGACTTATTTTCTTATACTAAGGGAGCTTACGAGTTTTCTGTCGAGTTTTGTGTTGTGAAGTTTTCAAGTTTTGGGTAAAGATTCGATGGACTATGGAATAAGGAGTGGTAAGAGCCTAAGCTTGGGGATGTCCAAGGAACCCCAAGGCAATATTCAAGGACAACCAAGAGCCTAAGCTTGGGGATGCCCCGGATGGCATCCCCTCTTTCGTCTTCGTTCATCGGTAACTTTACTTGGAGCTATATTTTTATTCACCACATGATATGTGTTTTGCTTGGAGCGTCATTTTATATTATTTTGTTTTTCTTGATGTTTGAATAATATCCCAAGATATGAAATTCTTAAATGATAGAGAGTCTTCACATAGTTGCACAATTATTCGACTACTCATTGGTCTTCACTTATATCTTTTGGAGTAGTTTGTCATTTGCTCTAGTGCTTCACTTATATCTTTTTAGAGCATGACGGCAGTTTTATTTTATAGAAATTGTTGAACTCTCACGCTTCACTTATATTATTTTGAGAGTCTTTCAGAACATCATGGTAATTTGCTTGGGTTATAAAACTAGTCCTAATATGATGGGCATCCAAGAGGGATATAATAAAAACTTTCATGTAAAGTGCATTTAATACTATGAGAAGTTTGATTCTTTATGATTGTTTTGAGATATGAAGATTGTGGTATTAGAGTCATGCTAGTGGGGTAATTGTGAATTTGAGAAATACTTGTGTTGAGGTTTGTGAGTCCCGTAGCATGCACGTATGGTGACCGTTGTGTAACAAAATTGAAGCATGAGGTATTTCTTTGATTGTCATCCTTTGTGTGGAGGTAGGATCGCGCGATGGTTAACTCCTACCAATCGTTCCCCTAGGAGCATGTGAGTAGTGCTTGGTTTTGATGACTTATAGATTTTTGCAATAAGTATGTGAGTTCTTTATGACTAATGTTGAGTCCATGGACTATACGCACTCTCACCCTTCCACCATTGCTAGCCTCTCTTGTACCGTGCAACTTTTGCCAGTACCATACACCCACCATATACCTTCCTCAAAACAGCCACCATACCTACCTATTATGGTGTTTCCATAGCCATTCCGAGATATATTTCCATGCAACTTTCCACCATTCCGTTTATTATGACACGCTTCATCATTGTCATGCTGCTTTGCATGATCATGTAGTTGACATCGTATTTGTGGCAAAGCCACCTTTCATAATTCTTTCATACATGTCACTCTTGATTCATTGCACATCCTGGTACACCGCCAGAGGCATTCATATAGAGTCATATTTTGTTCTAAGTATTGAGTTGTAATTCTTGAGTTGTAAGTAAATAAAAGCGTGATGATTATCATTATTAGAGCATTGTCCCATGTGAGGAAATAAAAAAAAGAGGACAAATAAGCCAATAAAAATAGAGGCCAAAGAAGCCAATAAAAAACAAAAAAATTAGAGAAAAAGATAGAAGGGGCAATGCTACTATCCTTTTACCACACTTGTGCTTCAAAGTAGCATCATGATCTTCATGATAGAGAGTCTCTTGTTTTGTCACTTTCATATACTAGTGGGAATTTTTCATTATAGAACTTAGCTTGTATATTCCAACGATGGGGTTCCTCAAGTGCCCTAGGTCTCCATGAGCAAGCAAGTTGGATGCACACCCATTTAGTTTCTTTTTGAGCTTTCATACACTTATAGCTCTAGTGCATCCGTTGCATGGCAATCCCTACTCACTCACATTGATATCTATCGATGGGCATCTCCATAGCCCGTTGATACGCCTAGTTGATGTGAGACTATCTCCTAGTTTTTGTCTTCTCCACAACCACCATTCTATTCCACCTATAGTGCTATGTCCATGGCTCACGCTCATGTGTTACGTGAAGGTTGAAAAGGTTTGAGAATACTAAAGTATGAAACAATTGCTTGGCTTGTCACCGGGGTTGTGCATGATTTGAATATTTTGTGTGATGAAGATGGAGCATAGCCAGACTATATGATTTTGTAGGGATATCTTTCTTTGGCCATGTTATTTTGAGAAGACATGATTGCTTTGTTAGTATGCTTGAAGTATTTTGAGAAGGCATGATTGTTTTCATGTCAATATTAAACTTTTGTTTTGAATCTTATGGATCTGAATATTCTTGCCACAATAAAGAATATTACATTGATAAATATGTTAGGTAGCATTCCACATCAAAAATTCTGTTTTAATCATTTACCTACTCGAGGACGAGCATGAATTAAACTTGGGGATGCTTGATACGTCTCCAGCGTATCTACAATTTTTTTATTGTTCCATGCTATTATATTATCCATCTTGGATGTTTTATATGCATTCATATGCTATTTTATATGATTTTTGGGACTAACCTATTAACCTAGAGCCCAGTGTTAATTTATGTTTTTTCCTTGTTTTTGAGTTTTACAAAAAAAGGAATACCAAACAGAGTCCAATTGACCTCCAATTTACGGTGATTTTTTATGGACCAGAAGAAGCCCTCGAAGCAAAAGAGTTGGGCCGGAAGAGTCCCGAATCATCCACGAGGGTGGGGGCATGCCCTACCCTCCAGGCAGCGTGCCCCTACCTCGTGGCTCACTCGAACACCCCCTGACGTGAAACCAATGCCAAAAATTCCTATAAATACAGAAACCCCCGAAAAGAAATCTATATCAGGAGTTCTGCCACCGCAAGCCTCTGTAGCCACCAAAAACCAATCGGGACCCTGTTCCGCCACCCTGTCAGAGGGGGGATCCATCACCGGTGGCCATCTTCATTGTCCCAGTGCTCTCCATGAAGAGGAGGGAGTAGTTGACCCTCGGGGATGGGGTATGTACCAGTAGCTATGTGTTTGATCTCTCTCTCTCTCTCTCCTGTGTTCTTGATGTACCACGAGCTTTGCTATTATAGTTGGATCTTATGATGTTTCTCCCCCTCTACCTTCTTGTAATGGATTGATTTTTTCCTTTGAAGTTATCTTATTGGATTGAGTCTTTAAGGATTTGAGAACACTTGATGTATGTCTTGCATGTGCTTATTTATGGTGACAATGGGATATTCACGTGATCTACTTGATGTATGTTTTGGTGATCAACTTGTGGGTTCAGTGACCTTGTGAACTTATGCATAGGGGTTGGCACACGTTTTCGTCTTGATTATCCGGTAGAAACTTTGGGGCACTCCTTGAAGTTCTTTGTGTTGGTTGAATAGATGAATCTAAGATTGTGTGATGCATATCGTATAATCATACCCGTGGATACTTGTGGTGACATTGGAGTATCTAGGTGACATTAGCACTACTAGGAAAACGGCTACAGCTAATATGGACATTAATGGCGCATCATGTATGTGGTGCGCCATTAATGGCCATATTACTAATGGCGGACCTGGTGAAAAGTGTGCCATTACTAAGTTTGACCAAGGTTTGACCCAGTCATACACATAGTAATGACGCACTTTGTATAGGTGCGCCATTACTAAGTTGACATAGAAATGGCGCACCTTCACAAAAGTGCGCCATTACTATTTGTATAACTGGGTCAAACCTTGGTCAAACTTAGTAATGGTGCACTTTGCGTAGGTGCGCCATTACTATGTCAAACTTAGTAATGGCACACCTATACAAAGTGCGTCATTACTAAGTTTGACCAAGGTTTGACCAAGTCATACACATAGTAATGGCGCACTTTGTGAATGTGCGTCATTACTAACTTTGACCTGTTCAAATGCACCCACCCCCCTGTGGACCGCCTTTTCAATTTTAAAAAAAATGATGGAAATGTCAAAAAAATAAAAGAAAATAAGTTTCCCATGTGATATGTGGTCTAGTTGTTGGGAAAATTTAAAAATATGAATTTCGACTTTATTTGCAAAATCTCTCCGTAATTTAGTAAAATGGGCATAACTTTTGCATACGAACTCGGATTAAAAAGTTTTTTATATGAAAAATCATCTACTCAAAAAGTTACATCCCAATTCAATCGGGGGAACCCCGTTGAAGAGTTTTAGAATCCCCAAAAACCTAACAGAATAAAAGATACAGGGCTTTTAAGATCTAGAGGGGGGATGGAAAATTTTCAAACTTAGTAGTGGCGCACCATTTGCTAGGTGCGCCACTAGTAACAGAAAAAAAAACTTTTGAATTTTTTTGTCAAAAATGTTCAAAATATGATATGTAATATGAACGGAAGTTTGAAATATTTTTTCAAAATTTCATCACACTCATGAACATGAACAAAGTCCTAGACATCAACAAGGTTTAATAGGATTGATATGCTAGATATATCAACAAGTGCCTGTTAAGTGAGCTGGTGCTGAGGTTGGATGGGTGACCTTTCAGGAAGTTAGACCACTGAGTACAATTTGACTTGAGATTAAGCATATTGACCCGAGATTAAGCCATAGTGACCCGAGATACAAAAAAAATTCTAAATAAATTGAAAAAAAATCTGATTTTTTTTCAAAAAAAATGTTAGTAATGGCGCACTTCTATGTGGTGCATCATTACTAAGTCAGATAGTAATGGCACACCTCTAGGCATAGTAATGGCGCACTATAGGTGCACCATTACTATTTGTGATAGTAATGGCGCATCAAATGTGCGTCATTACTAACAATTACTAATGGCGTGATAATAGTGGCGCACCTATAGTGCGCCACTAATGGCAAAAATAGGTGCACCACTAACAGGCCTTTTTCTAGTAGTGTAGGGTTTTGGTTGATTTGTGTCTTAAGGTGTTATTTTACTACAAACTCTAGGGCTGTTTGTGACACTTATAGAAATAGCCCAATGGATTGATCGGAAAGAATAACTTTGAGGTGGTTTCGTACCCTACAATAATCGCTTCGTTTGTTCTTCGCTATTAGTGACTTTGGAGTGACTCTTTATTGCATGTTGAGGGATTGTTATATGATCTAATTATGCTATCATTGTTGAGAGAACTTGCACTAGTGAAAGTATGAACCCTATGCCTTGTTTGGAAGCATTGCAATACCGTTTTCGCTCACTTTTGTTACTAGTTACCTTGCTGTTTTTATATTTTCAGATTTCAAAAACCTACATCTACCATCCATATTGCATTTGTATCACCATTTCTTCGCCGAACTAGTGCACCTATACAATTTACCATTGTATTGGGTGTGTTGGGGACACAAGAGATTCTTTGTTATTTGGTTGCAGGATTGTTTGAGAGAGACCATCTTCATCCTACACCTCCCACAGATTGATAAGCCTTAGGTCATCCACTTGAGGGAAATTTGCTACTGTCCTACAAACCTCTACACTTGGAGGCCCAACAACGTCTACAAGAAGAAAGTTGCGTAGTAGATATCAGTGGGTGATGGCCATGGTGGGATAGACAAGCTAGGTTGCTTCTTCGTGGACCCTTCGTGGGTGGAGCCCTCCGTGGACTCACGCAGTCGTTAACCTTCATGGGTTGAAGTATCCATCAACGTGGACGTACGGTAGCACCACCTATCAGAACCATGCCAAAAATTCTCCCGTCTCCATTGCGTTTGCACTCTCCAATCCCATCCCTTACTTTCTTGAGAATTGCATGATTTACATTTTCCGCTGCCTATACTCTTGTCATGCTTGCTTGAAATGTATTGTATGTGCTTTAACTTATGCTAAACTCCGCCTTAACTTGAAGAAATTAAAAACTGCCACTTTTGCTTGTTAAGGGTCTAATCAACCCCCCTCTAGACCCTCTTCTCGATCCTTTCAATTGGTATCAGAGCATTAGTCTCCATTGCTTTGGTTTAATCCCCATTGGAGGAGGATGGATGAGTCTATGTTCGGGAGTATTAGATGTAGAGTGCCTATTCTTGATGGGGAGTTTTATGGTTCATGGAAAAATGAGATGCTTGAGATTTCCAATGAATATTACTTGAACAAGTATATCCTTAGCCCTTACGTGCCCCCTATTCATTCTTTGCATCCTACCCCCGATGAGTATCTTGACATGGTTCACAATATTAGGACTACTAACCTTATCATTAGAGGACTGCCTAGAAAATTGCTTATGTGCTTGCCTACTTTTGAATGCACATATACTATATGGAATTATCTTGAAGAGCGCTTTCCGAAGTATTCCTTGAAAAATCTGAATGAGATTCTTCAAAAGTCCATTGCTTTTCAAAAAATGGAGCCTAGTGATCCCAAGTTTGATGAATGTCCATTTGAGCTCCGCGATCTTATGCGTGCCAAAGGAAATGTTGGAGTCATTAGTAGCATCATCTCGGAGAAAATTAGAATTCATAACTTGCACGTTGTCATGGTCATAAATCTAATGAATCACTTGCTCTAGGTGATGATCACATACATGATGATGACATTGAGCATGGCTATTATGGTGAAGACAAAGAAAGTGATATTGACTTTGAGGAGACTATGATAAATCTTAGTCTCATGGCAAACTTTCATGACTACATGGCCAGAGGGAAAGAGTGGATTCTCGATAGTGGATGTACTGATCATATGATCGGAGATAAAGACATGTTCCATGAGCTTGCTAAAAATGATGGCCCATGCAAGTATGTAACTTTTGGAGATAACTCCAAGGGTAAGGTACTTGGCCTTGGTAAGGTGGCCATATCCAACGATATCTCTATTCCAAATGTTATGCTTGTCGAATCTCTTGGTTACAATCTCCTTTCCATATCTAGACTAGCCGACTTTGGTTTCAATGTTCTATTTACCAAAGTAGATTTCCAAGTGTTTCATAGAGTTAATCATAATATGGTCTTTATAAGTATTCATAGAGGTGATATATAAATTGCTGATTTCACTAAGAGAGCCCAACCTCGTACTTGCTTAATTGCTAAATCTTCTAAAGGATGGTTATGGCATAGAAGGTTAGGTCTTGTGGGCATGCGGAATCTTGATAAGCTTATTAAAGGTGATCATAGGTGTTAAAGATGTTACATTTGACAAGGATAGACTTTGCAGTGCTTTTCAAGCAGGAAAACAAGTTGGAGGAAGTCATCCCGTGAAGAACATCATGACCACGAGAAGACCACTTGAGGTAATTCACATGGATCTCTTTGGTCCCAATGCTTATAAGAGCTTTGGTGGTAACTCTTTCGGTTCGGTCATTGTTTACAATTTTTCAAGATTTATGTGGGTGTTCTTTCTTAATGAAAAATCGCAGTTCCAGATGATCTTAAAGAACTTCACCCAGAAGGCCCAAAACCAATCTGAAGTGAAGATCAAGAAGGTTCGAAGTGATAATGGAACGGAGTTCAAGAACGCCAATGTGGATACCTTTCTTGATGAAGAAGGGATTTCACATGAGTTCTCGGCTACGTACATGCCTCAGCAAAATAGAGTTGTTGAGAGGAAGAATCGGACACTTATCAAGATGGCGAGAACGATGATTGATGAATACAAGATGCCAAAACACTTTTGGGCGGAAGCGGTCGAGATAGCTTGTCATGCTACGAATCGACTATATCTTCACAAGCTCCTCGGCAAAACAACATACAAGCTACTCACCGGTAACAAACCCCAAGTTTGATACTTTAGAGTATTTGGCTCAAAGCACTGCATTCGTGATAAGCATCGTCGTTCAAAATTTTCTCCTAAATCCTATGAGGGTTTCCTACTCATGCAGTCGTTACCCTTCATGGGTTGAAGTCTCCATCAATGTGGACGTATGATAGCACCACCTATCGAAACCACGCCAAAAATTCTCCGCATCTCCATTGCGTTAGCACACTCCAATCCCATCCCTTACTTTCTTACAAATTGCATGCTTTACCTTTTCAGCTGCCTATACTCTTATCATGCTTGCTTAAAATGTATTGTATGTGCTTTAACTTGTGCTAAACTCCACCTTAACTTGAAGAAATTAAAAACTGCCACTTTTGCTTGTTAAGGGTCTAATCACCCCCCTTCCAGACTCCTCTTCTCGATCCTTTCACCTGGCTAGACCCCATGTGAATACGACAAAGGAAAAACACACAAAAAGTTCAAAGACTCCCGCCGACTGAATCCGGACGACAGGAGCCTCGGGGACTACACCTAGTGGGTGCACTCAGCGTGCCCCACTTGAGAACACCCAGTGGGTGTGCCCTGTGCAAACCCACGGACAAAATCCTACCACGGGAAAAAGAAACAACTTTGACTGGAATTCATACTCACAATGGTACTTACTCGGACTTTGGTCTTCAACACCTCGCTAGCATCATAGGCCTCCTTTAGTTTGGCCGCACATCAGCCCCACCTGGATCAGAGCCTCCTTGCTCGCCCCACTTGATCTTCAGGGACATGGTACAGGGGGAAGGAGGTTGCTGGGGGATGATGGTGACGCGGAAGCGGGCCTCGGAGCTGGAACCACCGCCGACCCACTTGGAGGAGCTAGGGTAGACCCTGTGGCCGGGACCACTGCAGTCAAAGATGACGAACCGCCCTGTGCCAGAGGACTCGGCCCCATGGCTCTCGCAACGGCCTTCATCGGAGAAACACGAGCCACTCGGCAAGAACAAGCGTCCTGCATCAACATGTTGACACCCGACGTTTTCTCCTTGATGGCCTCTGGGTTAGGCGGGTCAGTTCTCTCGTCATCATCCAGCTGAATGATCTCGGGTGGGGCTACACAAATACGTGAATCAGGAGAGTCACTGGAGTTTAGTCGGGGGAAACCTGACCATCCTAATCAGTCGGTGCAAAATAACTTTGGAGGTGGCAGCGTCCGACGCGTCAGCGTCACTTGGACCCGACTTACGAGCGTGCGCGTCCGCTGAAGTCGTCGAGGTGTTGTTGCTACAAGGATCAAATGACACTCGGTCATCAACCGAACCAGCACAAAAACAGGCAAAAGATTGATGAGAACACTCAGTCGAAGTCACAGGCACTACCACCTTGATCCGAGGCACCGCGGCCTTCCGAGGTTTAGCGGAGATCTGTTTTGGCTACTTCTCGGTCGAGCTCTCAGCTTTGTCATGCGCTTGCTAGGAGCTGCGAGTCGTCCATCCCGAGGCAGTTGGCTGTGGAGCCCCACTCGCCTTGCCGCTCGGGTCATGTTGTGCCTTCCTGCGGGGTTCCTTGGGGGCCTCGTAGGACGGAGAAGACTCGGCCTCGTCTCCATCCTCAGAGCTCTCGTCCTCATTGCTCTCGTCATCATCGTCGTCATCGTCATCGTCGTCTTCAATTTGATAGAGGCAAAGGTGTCCCGTCTTTTGATGAGATGGTGGCTATCGTTTTGGTGGAAGTCGACTTTGACGATCCGACTACGAACGTGCGAGGACGTCGCGCCTTAGCAATCGCTAAACCAGCCCTGAGAGGTTATTGACCACACCGGAGCACAATCAACCTGACCACAAAGATCTATTTCCTACAAGCAAACGAAGAACAAGCAAAAAACTAAGATTGCAATCTGGATATTGCGGATAACAGAGGAAAGCTTTATTAATGAAGGTGGGGTTCTGTGACGCCTTTGTCTGGTCGTTGCACACAAACGAAGTATGTGAAGTTGCATCTATGGCAAACTTCTAATCTAAACAAAACCCAAAGTCTAACGGTGCCCTAAGGGCTATATATATGGAGGAAGAGGGGGGGAATTTCGTGGCCCTTGGTGGAGGGGTCTGAAATCAACCCTATCTCTTGTTTCCCCACACATACGGACTCTAAAAATAGTCTATACTTATGTATTTCGAAATTACATGGGCCTGGCCCAATAATAAGGTGACGCAGCACCTAGAATAGCCTCGGGACGAAATTTATGAAGTGGCATCTTGTATATTTTGTCCAAGGCTTCATGCATCCATTATGGTGGCTTCAAAGTCCTGAAATCATCACTTGTAACTCCGTTCTTGTTCCCCTTGTGCATGCCATCATCTCCATGCTTGTTCTTGCTCCAATGTTCATCCTTCTCCAGCTAGGCCCTTCATTTGTAAGCAAAACAAATGTATCCAATTTAGGCAGCATCATATTCTCATGAACATTAGAATCATTACCAAGAAATGAAAGTACCTGATAATTTAATTGGCGTGCGCGAGCTCTAGTAATTGGTCCAGTATATGTAGCAGTAGGGGTTGTGGGTGTAACAATGGTATTGATGTCCTCATCATCCTCCCCTTCTTGAAATGAAGTCGTCCTCGACAGAAGCTCATCTTCCTCACCCAAATAAGGCTTCAAATTTGCAATGTTAAAAGTGGTACTAACCCCAAAATCTGCAGGCAACTCAAGTTTATATGCATTATCATTTATTTTCTCCAACACCTTAAAAGGACCATCAGCACGAGGCATTAGCTTTGATTTGCGCAAATCAGGAAATCTATCCTTACGCAAATGTAACCAAACAAGATCTCCAGGTGCAAACACAACATGTTTTCTACCCTTATCTCCAGCAAGTTTATATTTAGCATTCATACGCTCAATGTTTTCCTTAGTTAACTCATGCATTTTTAAAATCAATTCAGCACGTTGTTTAGCATCAAAATTAACCTTCTCCGAAGATGGAAGAGGCAACAAATCAATAGGTGCACGAGGTAGGAAACCATACACAATTTCAAAAGGGCACATCTTAGTAGTAGAATGCAATGAACGATTATAAGCAAATTCAATATGAGGCAAGCATTCTTCCCACATTTTCTTATTATTCTTCAAAACAGCCCTAAGCATAGTAGACAATGTTCTATTGACTACTTCAGTTTGTCCATCAGTTTGGGGGTGACAAGTAGTACTAAAAAGCAGTTTAGTCCCCAACTTAGCCCATAAACATCTCCAAAAGTGGCTAAGAAATTTAGTATCACGATCTGAAACAATAGTATTTGGCACACCATGCAAGCGAATAATTTCACGAAAGAACAAATCAGCAACATTAACAGCATCATCGCTTTTATGACATGGTATAAAGTGTGCCATTTTCGAGAATCTATCCACGACAACAAATATGCTATCCCTCCCCTTCTTTGTTCGAGGTAAACCTAAAACAAAGTCCATAGATATATCCTCCCAAGGAACACTAGGTACAGGCAAAGGCATATATAAACCATGAGGATTGAGTCGTGACTTAGCTTTTTGACATGTAGTGCAGCGAGCAACAAAGCGCTCAACATCCCGTCTCATCTTTGGCCAAAAGAAATGTGTAGCAAGTACGTCCTCCGTCTTCTTCACGCCAAAGTGTCCCATTAGTCCTCCTCCATGCGCCTCCTGCAACAACAAAAGACGAATGGAGCTAGCTGGAATGCATAGCTTGTTAGCACGGAACACAAATCCATCATTAACGATGAACTTGTTCCATGTTCTTCCTTCTTTACAATTCTGCAATACATCTTTAAAATCAGCATCATGCACATATTGATCTTTGATGGTCTCCAAACCAAATATTTTGAAGTCAAGTTGTGAAAGCATAGTATAGCGACGAGACAATGCATCAGCAATAACATTTTCTTTACCCTTCTTGTGTTTAATGACATAAGGGAAAGTCTCAATGAATTCAACCCATTTAGCATGTCTACAATTAAGTTTAGCTTGACTTTTAATATGTTTCAAAGATTTATGATCAGAATGTATAGCTAATTCTTTGGGCCATAAATAATGTTGCCATGTTTCTAAAGTCCGAACGAGAGCATATAGTTCTTTATCATAAGTAGAATAATTCAGACTAGGCCCACTCAATTTTTCAGAAAAGTATGCAACAGGTTTGCCATCTTGTAATAACACACCTCCTAATCCAATTCCACTAGCATCACATTCAAGCTCAAATGTCTTATTAAAATCAGGAAGTTGGAGTAAAGGAGCATGTGTCAACTTATCTTTCAACACCGTGAAGGCTTCTTCCTGTGCGGTACCCCAAACAAAAGGCACATCCTTCTTTGTAAGCTCATTGAGAGGTGCAGCAATGGTGCTAAAATCTCTCACAAAAAGCCTATAGAATCCAGCGAGGCCAAGAAAACTCCTCACTTGTGTGACCGTTTTGGGCTGCGGCCAACTCTCAATAGCTTCAATCTTGGCTTTATCAACTTCAATTCCCTGTGGAGTAACAACATAGCCAAGAAAAGACACTCGGTCGGTGCAAAAGGTGCACTTCCCAAGGTTACCAAACAAACGTGCATCACGTAGAGCAATAAAAACAGCACGTAAATGTTCCAAATGTTCCTCCAAAGATCTGCTATAAATCAATATGTCATCAAAGTAAACTACCACAAATCGTCCAATGAAAGCACGTAAAACTTCGTTCATTAATCTCATGAAAGTACTAGGTGCATTAGTTAACCCAAAAGGCATGACTAACCACTCATATAATCCAAACTTAGTTTTAAATGTTGTTTTCCATTCATCCCCCAATTTCATACGAATTTGATGGTATCCACTACGCAAATCAACTTTGGAGAATATTGTAGAGCCACTCAATTCATCAAGCATATCATCTAGCCTAGGAATAGGATGACGATAACGAATAGTAATATTATTAATGCCTCTACAATCAACACACATACGCGATGTACCATCCTTTTTCGGCACTAGAATAATAGGAACAACACAAGACTAAGGGATTCACGTATATAACCTTTGTCGAGAAGCTCTTGTACTTGACGCATAATCTCCTTCGTCTCCTCTGGATTGGTACGGTATGGCGCACGGTTTGGCAGTGAAGCACCGGGAATTAAGTCAATCTGATGCTCAATCCCTCGAATATGCGGTAATCCCGGTGGCACGTCTTGTGGAAAGACGTCAGCGAACTCCTGCAAAATGTTAGTGACAGCAGGAGGCAAAGAGGAAGGCACGTCCTCGAATGAAAATAATGCCTCTTTGCACACAAAAGCAAAGCAAACAGATTTGCTGAAATCTAGCTCATCAATATCAGATTTGGTGGCAAATAAACATGCACTTTTCAATTTAATTTCAGAAGCAACACTAGATGGTTTATTATTAGGCTTCATTTGTTTCTCAAATTCTTTTGCCACAATCTGATTTTCACTCTTATTCTTCTCCTGTTTTGCTTTGTTAGCTCTATTAATATCATCTTTCAAAATGGAATCAGGAGTCATAGGAAGCAAAGTAATATTTTTATCCTTATGAACAAGAGTATACTGATTGTTTCTACCATGGTGTACAGAATTTTTATCAAATTGCCATGGTCTACCAAGTAATAAGGAACATGCTTGCATAGGTACCACATCACAATCAACATAATCAGCATATGTAGAGATACTAAAATGCACACGAACAGTACGTGTTACCTTAACCTTGCCGCTGTTGTTGAACCATTGGATGTAGTAAGGATGTGGATGTGGTCTTGTGGTGAGAGAGAGCTTCTCCACCATCTCCATGCTAGCCAAGTTGTTGCAGCTCCCTCCGTCTATGATGACGCACACAGAACATTCCTTCACAACTCCCTTTGTATGGAACAAATTATGCCTCTGATTTTGCTCAGCTTGTGTGACCTGCACACTCAAAACACGTTGAGCAACTAAACATTCATACCTGTCAGCGTCTTCAGGAGCCATGTATTGCGTCTCATGATCAGAATCATCTCCACCGTGTTCTTCACGTGTAATAAGAGCCAAAGTCTCCTCATCATAGTCACTAGCGGACTCATACCCACCATCCTCAGTAGCAATCATCACATGCTGAGATTTGCATTCTCTCGCATAATGACCTCTTCCCTTACAACGACGACAAATAATATCACTTGTGTGCCCAGTTGATGCCATGGAAGAAGAAGAGCTCTGTGCAGGCCCGCAGGTGCGCTCTTGGCAGATAGTGGTGGTTGTGCCTGCTTTCTTGTATCACGGCTGGAGGTGGCACCTAATGGAGGTGCTGGTGCAGTGGAAGTAGAAGATGCACACGGTGTCCATGATGAAGGTCGACCTGCAGAAAAGTTAGTTCGCGCCAATGCTTGTCGATCCTGCACTTCACATTCAGCTTTGCAAGCAAGATGGAATAAACGAGTGATATTATTATACTCCTTATACTCTAGAATGGTCTGAATCTCTCTATTTAATCCACCCATAAAACGTGCAAGCATAGCTTCATTCTCCTCAACAATACCACATCTAATCATGCCAGTTTGTAATTCCTGATAATATTCTTCTACAGATTTTTTCCCTTGTCTTAAACGCTGCAATTTTTGAAGCAATTCACGTTGATAATATGGTGGAACCCAACGAGTACGCATAGCAGTTTTCAAAGCAGCCCAAGTAGTTGGAATAGGATATAATCTACAATGTTCAGACCACCATACATATGCAAAACTAGTGAAAGCACAAACAGCAGCAGCAACATGTCTCTCCTCAGGATATTGTAAACATGTAAATCATTGTTCGGTTTCTAACTCCCAAGTAAGATATATATCAGGAACATATCTACCCTCAAATGGTGGAATATTCAATTTCAGTTTAGGAAGATGGTCATGATCTCATACCTGAGGGAGAGCCCTACCATTGTGATTATTTGCATGTGGACGACCTGGTGGTTGTGGTGCTGGTGGTTGCACATAGTTCTAATTTTGATCAACCTCATCCTCGTAATCTTCCGCATAATCATCCTCCGCATCAGCAGCAGGAGCCACCGAAGTATCAACAGTAGCACCA
Organism: Triticum aestivum; assembly: GCF_018294505.1. Lineage (NCBI taxonomy): Eukaryota > Viridiplantae > Streptophyta > Magnoliopsida > Poales > Poaceae > Triticum > Triticum aestivum. The sequence continues at coordinate 444,846,651 of NC_057804.1, read as the reverse complement.
ATAGTTTTGGCCAGGCTGAAGAAGGACACGGCTCGCTCGGTGGAGGGCTGTTTCGCGACGTGGAGGTAGTATTTGTTGTTGTGGCAGAGGTGCGGCAGGTGCAGTGGGTGGAAGACGCGCAAGCAGTTCATTAAATCTGTTATCGAGATTTGTTTCAAACGTCTTCTCAAGGCCAGTGATCTTCTCCATGGCCTTTTCAAAATTGTTCAGCACATCTTGCACCTGTTCATTCATCATTTGCTGAAACTTATCATGAAGCTCCTTGTTCGTTAAGTTCTCCCAGTCAATCTCATTGGCTTGTGATCCTGGCATGGTTAGCAGCAACAGAAACACACAAGAATATGATCCTACAAACTACTAACAAGTGGTGGTGGTGGGTGTCACAAATCTGTCAAGCAAAACACAAATTCTTACCAGTTCTTACCCAGCAGCAGGCGGTGATCGGCAATCGTTGTAGTCATAACTCTCAAAGCTTGGATAGAGCGATTACCAGGGAGAGTCAAACACACAACGTAGATGTATGTGGAGCTGGGAAGACTTATAATATGGTAGCAAAAAGGATCAGCAATAATCAATTCAAAGATGCAAAGTTGAATAAACGCTCAACGACGGTACTGTGTTGGTCCTAGGCTAGACCGTGCTAGAGACGCGAGCCTAGAACACTAACAAAATTACGGCGCTGCACGTAAACAAGGGAGAAGCACACTCTGGAAAAAAACCGCTCTTTTTTTATGCTCTACTTTTTTTTGCGCTCCTCTTTTTTTTGCAAAAATTCACTATAATGGCGAGTGTCTCAAAACTCTTCCCAGGTCAAACTGACAGGATGGCACGAAATTTTTTTGACAATTTTTTTTCCGGAAATCAGGGCAGCGACGACGAAAAAGTGCGACAAGAAATCACTATGATGGCGAGTGTCTCAAACACTCCCTGGGACCTAAAAATAGGATAGGGAAAAAATATTTTCAGTCGCCGAAATTTTGGCCTAAAAACTGCCCGGGGGTCTCCAGACTCTTTTTTCCGAAACCTACTCAGGCAAGGAAACACGAATCGGAAATTAGATGGATCTCGAAAATAAACCTAATATGCAAGGAACTCGGATTGGTGGTGGATATATGGTGGTGGTATATGGCAGCGGTGGTGGTATATGGCAGCGGTGGTGGTAGCGGTGGTAGTATATGGATATGGATCGGTGGTGGTATATGGATACGGATTGGTGGTGGTATATGGATACGGATTCGGAGCGGTGGTGGTAGGTGGCAGGGGCGATGATGATGGTGCGGTGGCGGCATGACAACTTATGACCAGAACTCGAAACTCTAAAAGACTAGACGCTAAGACCAGCAACTTGACGCGACGATGCAACCGCAAATTCAACAAAGCAAAATACTGAAAAGACTATGCAAAGGCTCAGACTGGTTCGGATAGGATGAACTAACCCTAATTTTTTGTTGGCTTTTTCGTGGACTATAGGTATGAAGAACAGACTCGATCTAAACTACGAAAAACTGTAAAATCTCACCGAGCAACCTGGAAATCTGATACCACTTGATAGAGGCAAAGGTGTCCCGTCTTTCGATGAGATGGTGGCTATCGTTTTGGTGGAAGTCGACTTTGACGATCCGACTACGAACGTGCGAGGACGTCGCGCCTTAGCAATCGCTAAACCAACTCCGAGAGGTTATTGACCACGCCGGAGCACGATCAACCTGACCACGAAGGTCTATTTCCTGCAAGCAAACGAAGAACAAGCAAGAAACTAAGATTGCAATCTGGATATTGCGAATAACAGAGGAAAGCTTTATTAATGAAGGTGGGGTTCTGTGACGCCTTTGTCTGGTCGTTGAACACAAACGAAGTACGCGAAGTTGCAGCTATGGCGAACTTTTAATCTAAACAAAACCCAAAGTCTAACGGTGCCCTAAGGGCTGTATATATGGAGGAAGAGGGGGGGAATTTCGTGGCCCTTGGTGGAGGGGTCCGAAATCAACCCTATCTCTTGTTTCCCCACACATACGGACTCTAAAAATAGCCTATACTTATGTATTTCGAAATTACATGGGCCTGGCCCAATAATAAGGTGACGCAGCACCTAGAATAGCCTCGGGACGAAATTTATGAAGTGGCATCTTGTATATTTCGTCCAAGGCTTCATGCATCCATTATGGTGGCTTCAAAGTCCTGAAATCATCACTTGTAAATCCGTTCTTGTTCCCCTTGCGCATCATCTCCATGCTTGTTCTTGCTCCAGTGTTCATCCTTCTCCAAGCTAGGCCCTTCATTTGTAAGCAAAACAAATGTATCCAATTTAGGCAGCATCATATTCTCATGAACATTAGAATCATTACTAAGAAACAAAAGTACCTGATAATTTAATTGGCGTGCGCGAGCTCTAGTAATTGGTCCATTATATGTAGCAGTAGGGGCTGTGGGTGTAACAATGGTATTGATGTCCTCATCAATATTCTTTCGGGTGGTGGCGATCCACGTCACTTGCTGCATCCTCGGGCGAACGGTCGACTACTGGGATGTTGGAGATCATGTTCTGGAATTCGTGAAGAGCAAACACATCGAGACACCGGAATCAGATATGAAGAAAATAACATACCAGCGAGTTGATTAGGCATAAGCTCTTTTCCTCGACGGTCGGCGGGAGCTCTCTAGAGTAGGCCGACACCAGCCTGGCTCCCCGCGGGTTGTCTCGAGTGTAGGCGATGGCCTTGATCTTGGCCCCCACATCTTTCTCGGCGAGCTCCTCTGGGTGTACTCGGGTGGGGTCACTCGGCCCCTCATATAGCCACATGGGGTGAGCCCTGGCCTGCTGCAGCTAAATCCGCCGAGTGAGAAAAGTCTCCAGCAGATCCATGTCATTCACGCCGGCGTTAACGACTCCAACCAGTGCAGTGGCCAAGATGACAACCTCTGTCTTCTCCTCCTTCACCACTGAAAGGGACTCGGGGGCCCTCACTCTCTCCACCGAGTACGGTGGAAGGCCTGACTGGTTGGGGCCGCTGGGGACATCCCTGCGATAAAACCATGTCCCCTGCCACCCCTTGAAGGAATCGGGGAAACTCATCTTTGGGAAGCCGCTCCCCTCCCCCGGACTTTGACGCCCAAGCCCCTGCTCAGCTGGGTGACGCGGGTCTTTGCGCCGGCTGACGAGTCCTTCTTGATGGACATCGATCGACAAGTGAAGATATGCTTGAAAAGCCCCCAATGGGGTTGGCAGCCGAGGAAGTTTTCGCAGAGGGAGATGCAAGCTGAAAGATAGATGATGGCGTTTGGGGAAAGATGGTGGAGTTGCACTCCGAAATAATCAAGAAATGCTCTAAAAAAGGGGTGGGGAGGCATGGAGAAGCCCCGTGCGACGTGGGTGACGAGTAGGACGCGCTCATCCTCCTGCGGCGCCGACTCGATCTCCCCCGCACCCGGGCGACGCCACCCGTCATGCGGGATGAGGACCTCCTCCGCAAGCTCCTCTAGCCGCCAAGCCGTGACGCGCAACGGGATCCAATCCCCCGCCGCACCTCTGACCGTCACACCGGAGCCGGAAGAGGAAGCCTTCCTCGCCTTCTTCGCCTTTTCAGCCTTGGCCGTGGAATCCCTCGCCATCGCCACGTGCTCAAGTGGAGAGGAGAAGCGGAGGAGGCGGAGGAGGAGAAAGGGGATCTAGGGTCCCAGCCTCTGCCTTCAAATCTTTTATACCATGGGGCGAATTTCGAGCCGGATCCCACGCCGCAGATCTCTGGATCGACGGTCCGTGCGATGGGGCTTCATGCAGAGCAGGCACGGCACGTGGCGGATGTCGGGCGCGAAAATCGAGGAGCCACGCCCCCACTTTCCACACTAACGCACGACGTTGCCGCTTCTGTGCGCGAACGCACAAATTCAAATCCCATGATTCCCGGGGTGAATCAATCTGATTGATTACCCGCGATCCCTTTCCTAAAGGACGCATGTGAGCCCGTCTGACCACCCTCCGCGGGGACCCGTGCACTCGGCCACGTTAAACACTCGACTGAAGTCTTCTTTAGGATCGTTATCTGATGAGCTTGACGCCCCTCCGCGGGTTCACTTGGCCCTCTCAGTAGGCTCCAAGGCGCATGACTTGTAAACCTGGACTCGTAGAAGGCCCGTGCTGGCGTTCCCCTTGGATAAGGAGTGGCATCTCTCCGGAGAATCAAACCATGCGCCGGCGTCGTCATTCGAGTTGTAATGGCATGCCCAGACTCGGGACCCTAGTCTATCTCCTCTGAGAGACAAAACGAATGCCACCGTTTTTTTTGTTGACGATCAACAACACTTGGTCATCCGGGTAAACCTGTAGTCCGGAATCCGTTGTGTTTTTATTCAAGGAACAACAAGCCATGACTCGGAAACATATTCTGAATGCTCCCGCAACACTCGGATTTGACCGAAAAATCGGTTTGTTTGTCCTACGAAATCCCAACCGATTCGGGGGCTAATGATGTGGTCACCTATTACAGGTAGGGTCAAGGACCCATCATTTGGGACCCACATGGGGCCCATCACCACCATAGGTAGGTCCCTGGACCATGCCAGCATTCGAATGCTTACATCAGGAAGTTCACTCGGACAGCTCGACGACACTCGGACGACCACACGTCACTTGGCGGATGGTCCACCGCTCGGACATAGAAGGCAAGAGGGCGTCGTGGGAGCAGCAACGGTCGAAGAATTCTAAGTCGTCCTTTAACAAGAGTCAAGGCTACCGTTGCCAGTAACTGCTGTAGTATAGGCTCATCACACCTGTAACTGAAGCATTCAGTGCCATTTAATGCCTCGGCGACGTGGGAGACATGGGTTGCGGCACACTGTATATAAGCCGTACCCCCCCTCCATAGCCAGGCACGAGCAACCTTTGTAACCATACACATCAAATCAAAACAAGCCCCAGGACACGAGACGTAGGGCTTTTATCTCCGCCGAGAGGGGCTTGAACTCGTTAAACACCGAGTGTTACACCTGCGCCGTAGCAAGGTTATGCCCCTTATTCGTACCCCTAGTACTCATTGTTAGGATGGTAACCCCCACATGTGATTCATGCCATGAAGCTTCATGCACATGAAGAATCCGCTAGAGCTGTTTCTTTTTTGTTGACACTCCATACGACGGTAAAAAAGAGAGCAGTTTGAATGAATTTGGCGATTCTGCCAAAGTTGCTCTAAAATTATAACTCAATACGGGCATCATCATGTGGACGATTTAAGACGAGACCATGCACCTCCACCAGGTTAGGATCCTCTGCAGTACTGTACAGTGCTGTACAGTCACTGTATGTCAACCCCCTTCCACCACATGACGCACACGATCTGAAACCGCCAAAAAATAAAAAACGCCTTTTTCGCTCTCGAGCTCTTCTTCTCTACTGCTCTCCCCCTTTCCCCCATTCCCCGCCGCTACCCGCGTCCGCGCGAGCAAACGCCGGCTCAACAGGCCTCTCCAATCAGGTACGTGCCTCCTGGAAATCCCGCTCCTTTCCCCGAATCTGTGACTGCCTCTCCCAATTGGGCCCTGAATTCGCGCACCTGCGCGACGAAGCTTCCGGAAGCTTCAGGGTTATCCGGGCGTTTTCCGCGTCGGGACCGCCGGGATTCCAGAAATTGCAGTTTCGGTTGAGGCGTCGCTTCCGCCGCTTGTTCGATTTACATTCTCGGTGCCCTCTTCGGTTTCAGTGGGCGCTGCTACGCGGGCTCGTCAAAGTTTTTGTTGCTGCGAGGGGCAGGAAGGCGCTGCTTGGCGACCCATCTTACACCTGGTGGTAGTGGTGGTGGTGGCCGGTGGACACCATGAGCTTTGTGTTCCGGGGCAGCAGGGCCGACATCGAGGCCGGTGGCTTCCCAGGGTTCGCCACGGAGCGCCGTGCCATGGTGAATTTCTGTTCTGTGCATTTCGGCTGAAATGATTCCGCATTTCAACCTAGACTAGGTTTGCTGTTCTAAATATCTGATCCCATTCACTTGTGTTGTGTGCAGCGGATTCATGCCGGGGGGCGGCCGGTGAACAGCAATTCCTTAGCTTTTCTTGTAACTGGTAATGTGGTGTGTTGTGTGTACAATAAGTTATCTTTAAGCTGTTAACAATTACTTACCAGTGTTCTTAGTTAACATATATGGTCGGCTGTTTTTCCTTGGCCAGTTCTTGTTCTGTTCATGGTACTGAGCTCGCAGCAGATGTCTCCGAACTTTTTGGTTAGTTCATGCACAATGTGGTTATGCATGTGTTATTATGCTTATGAAGCTTCATAGAGTAATTTCGTAACTTTTGTCGGATTGCTCGGAACTGTCTCTTTTTGTAGCTTTGGATGGTCTTAGGTGTGTTCCTATTGGCCACCAGCCTTAGGATGTACGCTACATGCCAGCAGCTCCAAGCGCAGGCACAAGCTCATGCTGCAGACGGCAACGGCTTCCTTGGACGCACTGAGTTGCGGGTGCATGTCCCGCCAACCATAGCCCTTGCTTCGAGAGGCCGGTTGCAAAGCCTTAGACTCCAACTTGCTCTGCTTGACCGCGAGTTTGATGATTTAGGTACACTGATAAGTTTTGTTCGCTCTGCTTGCTGTTTTACTGTTTCGTGCAAACATAATACCATTGTTGGATATTTTGCTTGCAGATTATGATGCTCTCAGAGCGCTAGATACCGACAACAGCCCACATGCTCCTTCTATGACTGAAGAAGAAATAAATACTCTGCCTGTTTTCAGATACAAATTTCAGGCACAGCAGAGGAGCACCCCTTCTCGAAAAAGGCAAGATTAATTATCCTTTTAAGGTGCATTATGGCCAAAGCAAACTGATTTTAAGTGCCTTCTTTCTTCAGTATGTAACCGACCAACTATAGCGCAGTTTGAGGCTTGCCTACTGAGTTCCTCTAGGAAATATGTAACCAACAATGCATAATTGCCTTCTTGTACAGCGTGCAGCTAACTCTTTTTTTCTTTGATTCAGTAGTGATGGGCCATCTGAACCATTGGTTTCTTCTCCTGAGTCCGGAAAGGAGGTAATGAATAAATGTGTTCCTTTGATATTTCTTGTGTAAATCCGTTATATATCTATTTCCATTTTGGTATGACTAGACAACTAGCAGTGTAGCCTTAGCTTGACAGTTACACTCTGGAATTTCATTAGTCAGCCGTGGTAGTACCATAACAATCACACAGCTAGTGGCTGTGCTCTTTTTATTTCAATTAAGCGCGTATCCAAGAACATGCATGGTCTGGACTGTGCCGCCATGGTATGCAGTCCTTGTTTTCAGTATTTCATGTTTGCTTTTGCTGTACAGAAAAAGCAAGATGCAGATGCAACTAGCAAAATGACAGAGAATGAGTTGACGTGCAGTGTTTGCTTAGAGCAAGTTGTTGCGGGTGATCTATTGAGAAGCCTGCCATGCTTGCATCAGGTAATTATCATACGGATCATCTTGCAGTTGTTTTCTTCATTTTGACAGTAGAGGACTTCAGTTATTATCATGATATGATAATGTGTAATACCTGATAACTGTAGCACTGTGATAGAGCAACTTAGTTGACATAGTGTTGTCCAATTTCCTATAAGCATCCTAGGAATCCAAAACTGTGTTTCATGCTAGTGCATTTTGCGCAGTTTATCCATGATTACAATGAAGCACCAAACGTGAAAGTTTTACCTCACTGCTTATAGGGATATCATATACAGTGCACTTCTCTGATCCATATTACTTGTCGCTCACTTAGTATTGTACTAAGTGAGCGGCAAGTAATATGGATTGAAGGGAGTACATTATTTGTTCCACACTTTCACTTGTTTTTTGTTTTGTTTTTTTAGAACCACTTTCACTTGGTTGGACACTCCCTTCCGTATGCATTTCTGCACTACTCTGAATTGCTGATGTTGTACATGCTGCTAGCCTGCTATTAATCTTGTGTCATGACATGAGATGAGCCTGCAAGATTTACTCGATCCCCCATCTTGTTTTGCAGTTTCATGTGAACTGCATTGATCCATGGTTGCGCCAACAGGGAACATGCCCGATCTGCAAGCACCAGGTCAGCAACGTGTGGCGTGGCGCCGGCAGCGGTGAAATGGATGACATGGTGTAACATTACATGAGCTTCAGTTCTTAACCTAATATTACTAGGCGGTAGTACTAACGGAAAACCCATGGAATCGGGCACGAGCTGTTTAGTCATGCCGAGAGTTTCTGTACATGATGTGTTCCCAGTTCCTTTCTCTGTGATGTTTATGCATCCAAAGGCTGTTTGCTATTTTCTTGTTGAGTTTTATTTATCCTGACGGTTAAGATCATGTACAGTGCAAGGTGCGTAGAAAGGTGCCTGTCAAAATAAACCAGACTAGAGTGTATGCGCGGATGAAATGAGGTTGTCCTCATTTCATCTCCACGTAGCGCACAACCTCATTTTATGTGGGGATGAAATGTGGTTGGCCGCTATGTGGGCCCAACAGCCTGGCCCCATTCTTGTATATATATGCCTTGCATACTCTCATTCCACTCCCCCTCCTCACCGCCCAATTCGGAGCGGGAAAGGCCAACTTCACCGCGCGATCCCAAATGGACGTCCGCTTTGGCTGGATTCTGTCCCTTTGGGTAGGGCGATGGGGTTGTGTCCGGGTCTGTCCTGGGATGCGGTGGCCGTGCTGGGCGGCCGCATCCGTTTGCCCCATCCCGTTCGCCAGGGCCTAAAATGCCTATATTTTCATATGAAAACAAGTTTGCACGTCCAAATATTAATTGTTTGAAAATTAAAATAGTTTTACAATCCAATTAAAATTGTTTCTAATAAAAATAGTTTTACAACCAAATCGAAATTGTCTTGAATGAACATAAAATGAACAAACACATCTATCGGTTGCCATTATGATCCCACACGTGCTCAACCAAGTCATTTTGAAGATCCACATGAGTGTGCCAATCACACAGCTCACGATGAACTGGACAAACTGATCAAACGTGGCCGGTTCTTGGTGCATGGGCTCAACATTGTCACCTTGAAAATCAAATCCTTGGTCGAAGATACTGTCATCACGCTCGTCCTCGACGATCATGTTGTACAAGATCACACAAGCAGTCATCACCTCTCAAAGCTTCCTTTCATCCCATGACAGTGCAGGGTATCGAACAATGCCCCATCGGGGTTGAAGCACAGCAAAAGCACGTTCCACATCCTTTCTAGTACTCTCTTGCATTTGGGCAAATCTCTTTCTCTTCTCACCTTGGGGCTTCGAGATTGTCTTTACAAAAGTTGACCACTGAGGATATATACCATCAGCTAGATAGTATCCTTTGTTGTACTGGTGGCCGTTGATCTCAAAGTTGACAGGTGGGGAGCGGCCTTCTGCAAGCCTCACGAAGACTGGAGAACGCTGCAGCACGTTGATATCATTGTGAGAACCTGCCATGCCGAAGAAAGAATGCCATATCCAAAGATCCTGCGATGCCACCGGTTCTAATATGACAGTGCACTCGTTGACATTCCCCTTGTACTGGCCCTGCCAAGCAAATGGACAGTTCTTCCACTCCCAGTGCATACAATCTATGCTGCCAAGCATGCCTGGAAAGCCTCTAGCTGTGTTGGTCGCCAACAATCTCTTTGTATCAGTGGCAGTTGGCTGCCTCAAGTACTCTGGGCCAAACACCTCGATCACAGCCTGGCAGAACTTGTACATTGATGTCAGACATGTTGTCTCACTCATACGAACGTACTCATCCACCAGATCGCCTGGAATTCCATACGCAAGCATGCGGATGGCCGCAGTGCATTTCTGGTAAGAGGAGAATCCAAGCTTGCCAAGGGCATCCGTCTTGCACTCGAAGTATGGGTCATGAGCAACCACTCCCTCTCGGATACGATTGAACACATGCCTTGCCATTCGAAAACGGCGACGAAATTTATCTGGCTTGAAGAGCGGTTTGTTGGAAAAGTAATCGGCATAGAGCAGGGCGTGGCTTCTCTCCTTGTTGCGGTTCAGGTTGGGAGCACGGCCAGGGACTGACCCCCTGTACCGAGGAAGCTGCCGTTGAATGTGGTCGTGAACAACCAGTGCAGCCACCACAAGATCTTCATCATCCGACGACGAATCGTCCGATGAACAAAGGAAGTGGTGGGACAAAAACTCATCTCCACTGTCCATACCTTTGTGGGCAAAATGTCGAACACCTTGCGGTCGTGGTGGCGAAGAGGCCGCGATGATCACCTCGATGCAGCAGGGGTGGTTGCCGGCCCGCTACTGGCCGCTCTGGAGCGGAAGCTGCCGCGGCCGCCATGGTACGTCGCCGGCGGTGGTGTCCCCTCTGCCACCGGCAAAGACGTCGACGGCCAAACCTCCTCCGATTGACGGCCAAAACTACGACGAAAGCGCGGGCATGGTGGCGGCCATGTCGAGACGTGGTTTGGTATGGACGGCCGGGGGCTGCGCGGTGAGGAGGCGGCCGGAGAATAGCGGTGGCGCCGGCGGCGGGGCGGGGCGGGAGAGAGAGGGTCGAAGCATTGAGAGCGGAGGGACTGCTAGTGTCCCCGACAGGCGGGCCACAGGGGAGGGGGCAAGGGCGTGCGTCGCGGCCGTCCGCGCGCGTCCATTTCACCCCAAACCGAGCGCAACTTTGGGCCGGGGATGGGTCGAAGACGGACGAAATCTGGACATCTGTTCGTTTGAGGCCGCACGTTGGGCCGCGCTATTCGTCCGTTTTACCCCAAACGGACGCACCCGAACAAGATGGGGTCGCACGGTGGAGTTGGCCTAACCACAGAAAACCCACCCCTTGCGATGGGTCGCACCAAGGAGGAGGATGCTTGGCTGAGCCGTGTGCAAGGTCACGGGCAGTCCGCGCAACGCCGGATCCGGCGGTACATCCAACTCTTGACACCACTGAGACAACTCGTCACTGCACACGCAGCCGTGATCGTCCCTGCCTTGTGATTGTCCTCCTTGTGGACATCCTCCTCCCGTCATTGTCCTACTTGTGGACATCCCCCTCCTGTGTTGTGCTGATGTCCCAGGAGAGTTAGGGCTCCAACGACAATGTCGATGGGGAGGATGTCAAGCCAGAGCTTCCGAAGGTGTTGTGATGGTCAGTGTATGACCCGGGGCCATCGCAACTCCTCTCGCGTCCGGGGCCATCACAACTCCTCTCGCGTCTGGGGCCATCACAACTCCTCTTGCGTCGTCCCCGCCTTCGCCACCCTATGTGCGCCCTTAGCTTCTCCAGTTCATTGCGTGATGTCAGCACTCATCCTTGGCGAAGGGAGCTTGTCCTTGTGTGGGATGACATCCTTGTCGAAGTGGACGGGCTCCTCCTCACGCCAGGCGGCGCCGTTGTCGAAGGTCCTCCGAAACGAGAAGCTCCTAGTCCAATGTATGCTCAGTCAGTCGCAGACAATTAGGCAAGTGACACCCGACGCCGCGCTTAAGAAGGGCTTCATCTTCCCCAAGTGATATGCCCGTCGACAAGTTGAAGACGTGTGCGCAAGGCCAAGGCCCTTCTCTATGAGAAACAAGCCACAGCTTGTTGACGATGTCGCCGAAACGACGCCGACGTCCGCGGCCCAAAGTTCGTTGAGCTGCACCTCAACTTCGGGAGGGTGGTCGGTAGTGGTTAGGTCATACTTAGTTTGGTTATGTTTAATTATGTCATGAACACCGTGTGTCCTATGTTTATGTGATGAACTATGTGTTCTCTTCTCTAAAAAAAACTATGTGTTATCTATGTGTATGTGATGAACTATGTAAGTCCTATGTGTTTTTGTGATGATGGTATGTTTAAATTTGGTGGCCCATTTGAAAATGGGGAGGACATATGGGGGGTGTTGCTCGTTTTGGCAGATAATTTGGTGATGTCCGCGAACAGATGGAGGAGAGGTTTTGGTGCTTCCCCTTTGAGTGCCTAGGGCTAAGATGTGATGATTTACATCTGGCGGCGGTTTCAGGTACTCACGGTTGTGGCACATTATAGTCAGCATTACAAAGCTCAAGTGCGTTTGGGGGACTAGAGCCCAGCCGAACCACAGTTCTACTGTCTAGCCTAGCAAAATTCTCTAAGTAATTACGAACTCCGTTTTGACAGCGAGATATGTGGGCAATACAAGATTGACGGAGATATGAAAGATGTTTGATCTCTTGAACCAAAGAGGAGTAGATTGATCTATCAATTTCGTTGCTATTCAAAATTCTAGCCACCTCACTCGAATCCACTTCAATATGCACTGGAAATTCACTCCTAAAGTGTGTAAGTGACAGTCCTTCCGTGCATGCACATAACTCAGCTTCCAGTACCGTGAGGCTATTTTGGGGGCAAACCTTCGGTCCCTGCTGGCGTTCATGCTTGGGCAGCGGATGGATCTGATGGCTCTCCTAGGATCATTGCACACCGGCGATTAGCAGCCCCTGGGAGGTGATCTTCGTCTGGGATTGCACAAGGTCTGGAATCTCTCCCTTTGTTCCCCACCCTCCCCTGTTCTATCTCTCGTTGGTCGGTGCGGCGGCCAGATTCTTGTTGGCCGTGGTTTGGGGTGATTACATGGCAATCTTAGCATTGCTGCCCACCCTTGGCCATTGCTGACTGGGATCTGCCAGCATGCTCATGGCAGGGACAATGGGGGAGAAGGGGAAGAGCAGTGAGGTGGCCGCCCTTTTGACCAAGTGTAGCGGCGGTGTCCCATCAGGGGTCCTGCTTTCCAGCTCGGGGAAGGCGGCGCCGGTCTCTGAACAGGTGCGGGAGACGGGTGGTTCCGGCTCCGGTGCACCTATAGAAGACAAGTTGGAGTGCTTGCGGCCGACAGCAGTCGAGACGCAACCTGTGTTGTTGGACGATGAGGACGATGCCGATCTAGTTGACTCTGATTGTGTGTTAGTAGGGAAGGTGCTTTCTCCTGGTGTTCTTCACATTCAGACTATCATGTCGGTGATGAGGCCGGCTTGGGGCAATCCGAAAGGGCTGCTATTCCACCCTGCGGGGGACAATCTATTCGTTGCAGAATTTGGTACGAGAGAGGACCATGTGCATGTGATGGAAAACTCACCATGAGTGGTCGACAAGCACGCCATCCCGCTCAAGAATTACAATGCGGACATCCAGCAGATGCGGGTTAATTTTGACCGGCTGGCCATATGGGCCAAGATTATGGCACTTCCACCAAGATTGATGATCTCGGATCTGGGCATGGAGTTTGCCAAGACATTCGGAACAATTCTCCGGTTGGAGGCCGACTCAGGAGGGCGCTGCTGGGGAGCCTTTATGCATGTCAGAGCTAAAATTGCGGTATAGGAACCTTTAGTGCGCTATGTGACGGTAACCTCAGCTAAGCTCAAGACCACTAAAACGTATGCCGTGATGTATGAGCGCCTCCCTCTCTATTTCTTTTCATGTGGGCTACTCGGACACTCCTCAATCTTGTGCCCTGCCCCCGGAACACGATGTTAATGGCGACTTGCCCTATACGGCGAAGAGAGTATGTGCTATCATTGACCAAATACAAAAGTCAAATGGTGCAAAGTTAGGCAATGCCTCATCATCAGCTGGCTATGTTTCCCAACCCCTAGTCACAAGGTTCCTTCTAGGGGTTCCCGGTCATCTGTAGCTGGAAGTAGGGCGACAAAATTTGGCACGATTGCTGCTGGAGATGAGGATGAGGAGGTTTCCTCCCCCATCAAAGGTGGTCGAATGGCCAGCCAAGGCAGGGGACACTCCAACCGTAGCTGTGGAAGGGTCCGTTTGGCTGGCACTAGGAAAGAGTTGTTTCTTGTTCAATAATCCAAGAAAGAGATGAATAGGAAAAAAAAGGCAAAGGCCATGATACTACTTCTATGGTAGATGAGCAAATTCCTAATGCGGTGAATGCCCTTGCTCTGGTGGTCTCGGCCAATGCAAGCGATGGGATTCTTGATACTAGGAAGAATGAAGGACATGACCCCAACAAGAAACTGAGAACAACACCCTCTTGATCGACAGACCCGGCGGCAGCTGCGGAGCAGCCCCGCGAGACGCAATGAGCATCCTATGCTAGAACTATCGCGGCTTGGGGTCAAATGCAACAGTGGGTGAGCTTCGCTGGTTAGTGAGGACTTACCGACCCTCGATCCTCTTCTTGTCGGAGACCAAGATGGTGGATCATAAAGCAAAGAACTTTATGTGGTCTTTGGGCTACCCTAGTTCTTTTGTTGTTAGCTCTGAGGGCCTTAGAGAAGGCTTGGCCCTTTTCTGGTATTTGCCAAATTCAATTTCGCTAAAGGGTTTTAACTCGCACTGCATTGATGTGATGGTCTCATCGGATGATCCTACTCCCTGGCGGGTACCTTTGTTTATGGGGAACCAAAGTGTGAGCTCCATAATGAATTTTGGAGCTTGATGTGAAGGTTGTCCCGGTCGTGGAAGGGCCTGTGGATTTGCTGTGGCGATTTCAACGAGACTCTCTACCATGATGAGCACTTTGGGGCTCGTGACCGATCTGATGCTTAGATGGAGCTTTTCCGAAACTTTCTTGATGACCGCGGGCTGGTGGACCTTGGTTTTTCTGGTCCAAAGTTCACCTGGACTAATCGGCAGGACACACAATGCAATGTGCGGGCCATACTTGATCGTGATGTGGCTAATGGTGATTTTAATGCCTTGTTCGAGTTCTATCAGGTGGAAAACATAATTACTACCACCTCTAACCATTATGTAGTGGCCATCTCCCTCAACTCCCAACAAGTGATGGGTGATCGCTCGCCTGTGCAACACAAATTCCTCTATGAGGCTATGTGGCGCCGAGGTGAGGGCTACAATGAGGTAGTGGAGAATGCTTGGAGATCCCATGCCACTGGAGCTCACTCGCTGCATGATACATGGTTAGATTTGAACCATGTGTCGGGTGCTCCGAAGGAATGGAGCAAGGTGGCCTTTGGTTCTATCTGACGTCAGATCCACAAGATCGAAAGGAGATTCAGTTGCTGCGCATGTCACTTGTAAATGTGGCTGGGCTGAAGGAGGAATGTGAGTTGGATGTCAGCTATGTGAATTTTTTGAGCGTGAGGAAATCATCGCACGACAACGGGCTCGGATAGACTGGCTCCATTCGGGAGATCGCAATACTGAGTTCTTCCACGCACGGGCCTCTGCGCGATGACACACCAACCGTATCAAGGCTCTTGTGCAGGAGGACGACGCCAAGTGTGTTTCTCGGGATGGGTTGAAAGAGATGGTACATGATTTTTATGAGTATCTCTTCTCTGCTAAGGACTGCACCTCTATGGAAAGGGTGCTGGATGCTATCCAGAGGAAGGTGGATGATAACATGAATGTTGTGCTATGCAAACCATATAGTAATGAGGAAATCAAGGTGGCTCTCTTCCAGATGGGACCAACGAAGGCTACCATGCCAGATGGTTGCCGACCATGTTCTATCAAATTCAGTGGGATATGATCCAATATGATATTTGCGATGCAATTCGCTCTTTCTTGAGTGGCGAGGCTTTACTTGAAGGACTTTGTGGCTCAATTATTGCCTTAATCCCAAAGGTTCAAAATTCCCAACACCTCTCTAAATTCCGCCCTATTAGCTTGTGCAATGTCTTATACAAACTTGCATCCAAAGTTCTTGCTAATAGATTGAAGGCTTTCTGACTGACATTGTCTCGGAGTTTCAGAGTCATGTCGGGCCGCTTGATCACATACAGTGTGCTTGTTGCTTATGAATCTTTGCACACTGTTTGGAAACAACAATCCAAGAGACATTTCTTTGATCTCAAAGTGGATATGATGAAGGCGTATGACTGCATCGAGTGGTCATACCTCCATGGGTGTCTTGCGAAGTTGGGTTCTGCTCCTGTTTTGATACAAACTGTGATGTGCTGCATTACCTCGACAAGATATGCGATGAAAGTGAATGGTGATCTCACTTTTGTTGTGGTGCCATCTAGGGGGCTCCGCCAAGGAGACCCCACAGCCAATAAATGTTATTGCTGTGCACGGAAGGTTTGTCTAGATTACTGCAAAGGAGGGAGAGCCTTGGCGAGCTACAAGGGATTCAGAATGGTATGCAAGGCCCCCTATATCTCACTTGCTTTTTGCGGATGACAACATATTCTTTGCACACAGTGATAACCGAAGTGTGGAGGCTCTGAATTCTGCTCTCCATCAATATTGCAAGCCCTCTGGGCAAAGGATCAACTTGATAAAGTCTTTGATTTTCTTTGGGAAGCACTACCCTGACAGTGTCAAGGGAACTGTAAAGGGGTGCCTTGGGGTAGATAATGAAATTCTCCATGAATCTTATCTTGGTATGCCCACTGAAATTGGTTAAGCATCCACCAATTCCTTCAGTTTCTTACTGGGTTGGGTTTGGAAGAGGATCAATGGCTGCAATGATAGGCCGATGTCGCGGGCTTGAAAGGAATTTTTTCTAAAATTTGTGGCACATGCCATCCCTAACTATGTGATGAGTTGCTTCCAATTGTGTGTCTCCATTTGTGAGCAAATGAAGACCAGCATCACCAACCACTGGTGAGGTGTCAAAGACGACCGTCAAAAAATGCATTTGCATTCTTGGGAGTGGCTTTCTACCCCAAAGTTCCTTGGCAGAATGGGCTTCTGTGACTTGGTGCTTTTCAACCAGGCGATGCTAGTGCGTCAGTGTTGGCATCTCCTAACCGAACCCGACTCTTTGTGTTCAAGGGTCTTAAAGGAACGCTACTTCCTTGGTGGGGTATTTTGGACTGCCACCAAACCAAGATCATCTTCCTTCACGTGGCACAATTTGCTTTTGGGCATGAACTGATTTAGAAGCGAGCTCGTTGGGGTGTAGGTAATGGCACCCAGATCAAAGTTATGGAAGACAACTGGATTCCAGCTTTCCCTCCTCGAACTTTCAACTCGATTCTCCCTATTCTGGCTGCAACTTCTGTTCAGTTCTTGTTGGCTGAGTCATTGATGACTTGGGATGAATACCTAATGCAAAGCTTCTTTGCTAATCCTATTGTGGAACAAATTTTGCAAGTCCCATAAGTCATTTTGGGGAGATGACTTCCTTTCTGGCCTCATGACAAGCTTGGCATTTACACGGTCAAGTCTGGTTATAATCTTACTAGAAGTGCGAGCTTCTTCTCCTCTACAAGTGGAAAGGTCAAGGGTTTGGCTTCCAATCTTCAGGGGAAAGAAAAGGAGTGGAAGGCCCTTTGGTTATTCAATTGTCCAAATAAAATGAAGATTGTTTTGTGGTGTTTCGTGCATGATTGTTTGCCTACGGGTTTCCAGCTAGTGAGGCGTCACATTCCTGCTGATGATGGTTGTTTCTTCTATAACCGGACCAAGTGTGTGGAGCATATCTTCCTGTTGTGTCCCTTCGCCCGTTCAGTCTGGAAAGGGGTTAAAGAGGACTTCAGTGTCAGGTTGTGTAGAAAATACATGGTAAATGGCCGCCAATGGATGTTTGACTTCCTGGCCCATTCTTCAAAGTTTCAAGCTAGTCTTGGCTATCACTATATGGTGTATTTGGGAAGCTAGAAACGAGCTACGTAATAATGGTACTGATGTGCATCCTAGTAGAATTGCTTCAAAAATTCGTGCCTATGTCCATATGGTGGTGCAACATTGTTCTAAGCCTGAATGTGGTCCCAGGCGTGAGTCTTCTTCTTCAACTTTTATTTGGACTCTACCACCTACTGGTTTTGTGGCTGTGAATGTTGATGCGGCGCTGTTTCCATCTATCCGGCGGATGGGCATGGGCTTTGTGGCTATGAATCATCTTGGGGAGTGCATGTTTGCTGGCAATGGGCAGCTTCAGGACTTCTCTGAATCTGAGTTGGCTTAGGCGCTCGCAATCCGGCATGCACTTGAGGTTTTTTGATCTGAAGGCTGTAGGTCAATTGTTTTGGCATCTGACTGCCTCTCCATGGTGAACATAATCAAGTCTACAACTCAAGATCGATCAATAGTGGGCGTTGTTGTCTCGGACATCAAGTCTCTTGCGTCTGGGTTTACTCAATGTTCTTTCTTACATGTTAGGCGTAGTCTGAATGTAGTGCACACAAACTAGCTTGTAGTTGTGAGCATTCTGTTAATCATTTTTATATTGGTGTAGTCCCGGATTTTATCAGGGATGATATATGTTGTGATGTTCAGTAATCAATGAAGTACTTTTATTCTAAAAAAACTCAGCTTCCAAAGCATCCCGACATGAGAAAAAAATAATGGCGCCGTTACTATCACGGAGCACCATACGAGCACCAGCTCTTCCATCCGAAGAAAATGAACCATCAGTGTTGACTTTAACCCAACCTCGTGGAGGCTTAGACCAAGTAGCCAGCGGGGTTGTACCTAAACAATTATGTTGTTTTGAAATAGGGATTAGAAGAGAAACTACTCCTTTCCCTTCACCGGATCATCAATTGGGTCCTACGGAGTACCAATCAGCGATTCTAGTTAGCTGCAAAGGAATATTTTAGAAACATCCATAGGCGGCACATGTATAAATGCTACTCCCTTCGTGACTCAGAAGAATGCTTAGGGCATCTCCGACGCTGATCTGCAAATTCCTCCAGTATATATCCATTTTTATGTTCGGACATGGTCCGCGGACATGATACCGGAGGGAGCCATTCAATGCTAATCACAAAGTATTCGGTTGTGAAGAGAAAAAGTAGGTGGGGACCATGCATGTGGTTTGTGTTTTAGTGTCCGTTTTGGAGGAGAGAGAGAAGAGGGGGGCCATGCATGTGCGGATGGGAGGAGAGAGAGAAGAGAGGGACCATGCATGTGATTGGTAAGTGCATGTCCGTCTGGCAAAGCCCCACACGTTTATCTATTAGATACTGAAATCCGTACGTCTAGACTGCTAAGACTAGGCATAGTGGAGAGTAAATTAGACTAATAACATGCATATGTTACTACCTATATAGTGGGGGTAAATTAGACTAGTAACATGCATATGTTATTAGTCTATGTTACTACCTCTATAATGGGGAGTAATACATGTGCGGTGTCATACAACACTTCATTTATTAGGTTATAGACTCGTGTGATGTTACCCATAATATGATTAACTAGCTATATTACTCAATTCATCTCTCTCCTCACTAAATCATTGCCACATAAGCAAATTTGTTGAGTTTGACCCTTTGTTACTATTGAAGTTACTCCCACTATGAATAGTCTAAGCAGACATATATAGGTCCCAGTTGGATGGAAAAAGTGGTCCGGACACTGCGGTCCAGACATATAGTGGAGGTTTGAGGGCCCGCCTTGAAGATGCCCTTAAGAGCATCTACAACCGGACCTTCAAAGTCTTCCTAAACATCCGTACTGACAACCTGGTCAGTGTTCAAACACGAGAGAAAGAAAAAGCCAACCCAACCAACCCCCCCCCCCATTTCCTGTCTATAAGTTTGGGGGTGTCGGACAGCCCGGACACATCCCATGTTAGCCCAATCCACCTAGCCCCACCTATAGCCTCACATCTTGTTTTCCTTTCTCTCTTGTCTCTCTTGTTTTCTATGAAAAAGCTCATGCGTCCGCTTCCAAAGAGGAGCTCGTGCTCGTGGTCGGAGAGGAGCTCGCATCCGTCTGAGGCCGGAGAGGAACTCTCGCGCACCGGAGCCTGCACCGGCCTCCGAGGCCGGAAAGGAGCTCGCATGTCAGAGTTCGCGTCCGCATTGGAGAGGATCTTTCTCGCAATCGAAGAGGAGCTCTCGCGCGCATCCAAACAGGATCTCACGCACCGGAGCACACGCGCCATTGCACCCACGTCCAAGGTCGCAGGTGGTCGCGCGAGCTACATGCATGCTCGCGTCGGCCGCCGAGCTACTTGCGTGCGTGCTCAACACTACAAAAAAGCACTTCCTTAATGATACGTCTTTGTCATAGTAGGTCATGTTTTCTGTCATGCATGTACATCCATGACGGTTTTATGATAGAATCAAGAGTCATACATGTGCTGTCGTAGAAGTGTTCCATGACAATACTGAAATTATCATCACGGAAGTGTCCACTTTCATGACGATAAATGTTGCGTCATGGAAGTGTTTTTGTCAAGGGTAACTGACACGTGGCTTCCACCGTAACGGGTCGCCATTAAGCTATCATGTTTCGATTTGCATCCGGTAACCCGTTAACAGCCCAGACCAATGGGGATTTTCCACGTGTAAAATTCTCATTGGCCACAAGAACCACGTGTCAGCTCGCCATTGGGACAAATAGGCACCTATGATATGTCGACATGTGGCACAACCCAACAGTGGCCCATTTAGCTTACAAAGGCCGGCCCGTTTGACTTGGTCAAAAGCTAGCGGGCCGGCCATGAAAAGCCTGTTAACGGTCTGTTTGCATATAGCATATTTTATGGCCGTGTAACTCACGACCCATTATGGCCTTTCCCAATTCGGCCAAATAGCGTCATGTGGGCTGTCCAGGATAATACTAGCCCATCTCACTTTCGGCCCATGTATGGCCCATGACGTATTTGGCCCATATGAGGTCTTGCGTATCTTTGGGCCCTTAAGTGGCCCGTGGGGACATTGGCCCATAATAACAGTAAATTTCTTTGTACCCATTAACGACCCATGATTCACATGGACCATTTCCAGCCCGTGTTAGCTTTCAGCCTACTAAGGTCCCATAAATTCTTGGCTCCTTTCCGGCCCTCAATTACTTCTGGTCCGTTACTGGCGTATTCTCCTAATGGGCCAAATTCAGCCCGTGCTTAGAATCGGCCCATTTGTGGCATGTAAATCCGTTTCGCCATTTCTAACCCGTAATGTATTTTGGCCCAATAACGACCCGTTATGCCAGTGATAGAATTAAGCCTTTGCTATCTTCTGGCCTGTTAACAGCCCATTACCGTGATGGCCCGATACGAGTTACGCCCGTTTACGGCCCATGTCGCGGTCCAATTTTGGCACACGAATTGTGAGCCATGTGCGGCCAACGGATCCTATGGCCCGTTGGAGGCCCGTTTATCTGATGGCCCATAGTAGGCCCATTGATTCGATAGCCCGTAGGAGGCCCATTGATCCTACAGCCCATACGAGGCCCATTGATCCTGTGGCCCATATCAGCCTCAAGGTTACCATGGTCTGTATCTGGCCCATGGTTGTTGCCGCCACTAGACAAAGAAGACTAGGAAAATAAATAAGCCAGAAACTAATGCTAGGCTATTAAGGTGATTGCGCAGATTACATCCACTCGAAGTTCGCCACCAGTGCAAATATAGGGAACACCTGTCGGTCTTTTGGATATGGGGGTACCCAGACTTGCCTACCTGCAGCCCACGACATGGCTCCATCGACGACCTGGTATGGCCCATCTTCAACATCGACAAACTCAAGACCCTCGTGAGGGGCCAAGCCTCGCGAGGCGGATGACACGAAGACCTCCAAAGGGATCGGACTCCTCAGGCTGGCTCCTGAGGAGCAGAGATTTCTATGCAAGGCTCACCTCACAAGGTTCGGATAACGTGAGCCATGATGACCAAGGCCAGGCAGGCGCCAGGCAGGCGTAGAGTACCAGTTTCCTCTTTGGTGCAAGGGAGGCAAGCAGCAGGCACGGAGTCCCGAGGAATCACCCAAAGGTTTCCATTCTTGTGCCACAAGACCAAGACCGTCTGGATGGCAGGACGGAGGTCATCGCCGAGCCCGCTGCAACGTCACGACCAGAGGCTTTTGCAGGCGAAGACCACTTTAGTCAGGATAGGACGTACTTGTTGTCTCCCTTCTAATTTGGCCATTGTGGGAGCACTTCTCGCCTCCATTCAGGAAGAGGACCAAGGCCACTATAAATAGGACCTAGCAACCACCATGGAGAAAGAGGGATCAAGTCGATCAGATCTATTCCACCCTCACCAACTCACCAGCTCGCGTGAGCCCAAGTACACGCCTCTTGAGGCTATTCTTCTCTGTACTAGTTCTTCCTCGGCTCCTCAAGGTAAATCCACCACAAAGCATGAGTAGGGTTTTACACCGCAAGATGGCCCGAACCTGGGTAAACTGCTGTGTCTTTCTTTCCCTACGAGCTCGACGCGTTCGGATGTGAGGTTAGTGAGCGGAAGGCTGGGTAGGTTGAGATCTCCGCACACACCCCGGAGTTTGAACCTCTCAATGGTTTGCGGAACCTGAAATCCGACATTTGGCGCGCCACGTAGGGGTGCGTCAGATCTTCTCTTCCATCGATCGATCCACCGCTACTCCGACGCTTCCATGGCTGCCACGCGCCGGGCTCGCACTAAGCGTCAGGCCGCGGTCGTAGCCCGCGTCGCTCAGACGGCACCGACGGGCACCGGCTGTCCTCGCCGTCCCTCATGGCCAGCAGCGAACGCCGCCACGGGCCCTGCTGGGCATGAGCAGCAAGCTTCATCGCTGCACCCCTCTGTGCGCCGTGACGGGTGCACTGCTACTCCGTCGCTGACTCTGGCCGTTTTGTCCTCCCACGCACGTCGAGGCCCAGCAAACGCGCAGGCCACACTACTCATGGCACGGGAGCTCCTACGCTCCCGCCAGGTCGACGACTTCTATGAGGAGTGGCTCGAACGCATCACCCAGCTCGTCAGCGCCGTCGGAGACTCTGCTGCACCATCCCGCTCGCTGCCCCAGCTGTCGCCTGCTGCGGGCGACGTGGCACACGGAATGCCTCCTTCACCTCCCGTGCAGGGTGCCATCATTGAGCCAAGGAGGGTGGCGCCTCGGCGTGACCCGCAGCGTCAAGTGCCCGCGCGTGATGAAGCAAGCTGTCAAGTGGTGCAGCAGCCCCAAGAAGATGCACATGCACTCCCAGCACCTCCACGTAAAGGCCGTGCACCGCCTATGATGGTTGTGCGCGAGCACCAAGACCAAGCTCCACCACCCAGACGGGCTCCCTGACCACAGCAGGGTGCCGCGCATTCACTCTGGAGCTGTGCAACGTCATCTGGCCAGGGAAGTTCAAGCCTGACCTGCCCCACGCTATGACAGCACCGCCGGCCCTGCCGTGTTCCTGTAGCTCTACTAGCTGAGCATCAAGGCGGCCAGCGGCGACGAGAAAATCATGGCTAACTGGTTCCCCGCCCTTAAGGTCGGTGCACGCTCCTGGCTCCTGAACCTCCCTGTGGGATTGGTCTCCTCCTGGACGAGATGCGTGAGCGCTTCATCGCCAACTTCCAGGGCACATGCGACCGCCGGCCGGCCACGGGTGACCTGTGGCGCATCAAGCAACAACCAAGAGAGACCGTGCAGAAGTACATACAACGCTTCAACAATGTTTGCCTCAAGATCACCAAGGAGTCAGATGAAGCCATCGTCTCAGTGTTCACTAATGGCGTCCGCAATGTCAAGATGAAGGAGGAGCTCACTATACATGCAGACCTATGCACAGCTTTGGAGATGTTCAACATGGCGAACAAGTGTGAAAGAGCTGAGGAGGGACGCCTCTCCCTCCTCGAGCTCCCTGATGCAGACCTAGAAGACAAGAAGGCCAAGGCCAAGGATGTGAAGCGCAAGGGACCGGCTGTGCTCGCGGTCGAGCTAGAGATGAAGCACAGTTGTGATCACCCTGAGTCATTCAAGGGCAGCCGTCCATTCTGCATCTTCCACAACGTGCACAACCACAACATCAACGTCTGTCAGGAGCTCAGGCCCATCCGCGACGGCACCTCGCTTGTCGCCCCGAGCGCAACGATCGAGGCTACGACTGCGGAGGTGGCCGAGGTGGAGCATGCTGGGACAGTCGCGACCATCGTCAGGAGTGGCGTCACCAACCTCGGGAGGACCGCTGGCAAGGCTAGCCTCCTGAGGGGGCCTGGAGAGAACAGCCTCACGAGGACTATCCTTAGGGCAACGCTGGCCTTCCCCCGCTGCCGCCACCGCCAAGAAGGAATGAATACCACCATCAAGACGAGGGGGTTGGCGTCTTCCAGGAGCCTCGTGCCATCACTTGCATCTTGGGCGGCTCCCAGGCTCCAGCCTCTCACCGCATCTTCAAGCAGTTCGTGCGTGAGGTGAACGCAGCCCTCCCCAAGCTCGAAGCGACACGCTCGCTCAGGTGGTCCAAGTAAGCCATCACCTTTGACTCCTCCGTCCATCTCAACTGTGTGGCCACAGCCGGCGCGCTCCCAATGCTCTGTTCATCCATCATCAACAACGTCCTCATCACCAAGACACTCGTCGACAACGGCGCCGGGCTCAATGTCCTCTCTATCCAGACGTTCAACCGGCTCCAAGTGCCATACCACCAGCTCCAGCCTACCAAGCCCTTCTCAGGGGTGACCGATGGCTCCACGCATCCAATCGGGCAAGTCCGCCTCCCCGTCACTTTCGGCAAGCGCGATAACTACCGCACTGAGATCATCGACTTCGATGTCGCTGACATTCGCCTACCATACAATGCCATCCTCGGGTACCCAGCTCTCGCCAAGTTCATGGAGGCAACGCACCACGGTTACAACGTCCTCAAGATGTCGGGGAGCTGCGGCATCATCACGGTCACCTGCGAGGTGAAGGACGCGGTGTGCTCTCTCGAGCGTGCCTACCAGGCTGCAGCGGTTGAGAACCCTGAAAAGACGAGGGCGATGTTCCCCCTCCTGAGGTCGCCCCCAAGAAGAAGAAGCAACTGCTGAGCAAAGGATCTCAGGAGGAGGCGGCGTATGATGGTGCCGCCTTGAGCCTCGCGTATGTGGACGGGGCACCTTCACCTTTCATATAGGAAGTTGCGCCCGGCGCCCCTCTCAGGCTGGGCTTGGGGGCTCTTCTCTAGAGGGCCTCTGACCTGGCCAACGTCACGAGGGAGGCGCTCGGGCACCTTGTGGAGGTATGCTTCACTACACACTTCTGAGGAGAGAGCGCAGGGTGCGAGGCACCAGGCGCTTGGAAATTCATTAGCAAGGCAGTCAAGGAGATTCAGGAGGCGAGCGCTATGCGGGGCGATCACCGCCCACCACTAGGTGCGGCTCCCTGCTCCAGTGAGGACAAGGAGCTGCGCGTCTGCATCGATATTCCAGGGCTCAATAGGGCCACGTCTCAGGAGCTCTTCTGTTCGTCCCATGTTGGCCGATGCGAGGGTCCCCCTCACAACTATGTTTGCATGCCCTTCGGCTTGCTGAGCACGGCTATCGCATCTTAGCGCCACATGCGGGACATCCTAGCAGCTCGGAAGGCTAGGCGCCAGGCAATCCAGGAGGAGATGGCAATGGATCCTCACGAGCCCCCCGGGCCCCCAAAGCCTCCCGAGGCTCAAGGCCAGGGCGGCTCATGAGGAGCAGCTTCAGCAGCGCACGCCTCCTACTACCCCAACATTTCTTCAGCAATGGTGCCGGTGACATCTTTTAGTTCGTTCAGTTGGGGGCGCCCCTCGGGCTACAGTAGTCCTGGCCATCTCAGGCCCGGCCCTGTCATCCCACCCAGGCCCGACCCTAAAATCCAGGGCCTAGGCTCGATGGGCTTGCTCGTGGGCCGGGCTTGGGCCTAAGTTTTGAGCCCACCAGTAGGGCCTGGATGGGCTTGGGCTTGGCATATTGGCATTTTAAGGAAGAGGCCCGGCCCACGGCCCTAAGCCCTAAGGGCTTTTGAGGGCTTTTGACCAGATGGGCCGGGCTTGGGCTTGAAAAATAGGCCCGATGGTAGGGCCTGGGAGGGCCTGGGCCTTAGTTTTCTACCATGGGATTTTTTAGGCCCGACCCAAGCCCGACCCGGCCCGGCCCATGGCCAGATATAGGCTGCACTATCCCCAAGCCGCGTGGGTCCGTCCCTGCGGCATGTATCCTTCTTGCATTCATTAGAACTGGTTTACTTCCTTCTATGAATTTCCTTAAGATTATGAATTGCCTGTTCGGTGCTTCGTCGCCATGAACGTCTCACGCCCTTGCAAGCCCACCCACGACTGCCTCATGATTAAGGACTGGCATGGCGTTTGTGCTTGGGTCCGTCCCTGCAGCGTCGCTAAACCCAAGAGGATGTGCCCTAGCTCATGTGCCAGTTCCCGTGTACGTCACCTCCCATGGCCCTTGGTGCCTTGTTCTCGCACAAGTTTATCGTGGGCGAACGAGTGAGGGCGCGCGACCCGGTGCCTCGTCACCACGGGAGCTGCGCGTTGGTAGTTTTTCTTTAGAACCTTTGCATGAGAAGATTGGGCACGACGTCTGTGCTCGGGCCCGTCCCTGCAGCATCAATAAACCCAGCAGTTGAGCTCAGTCTGGCGGGCCGGCCCCATTCATGTCACCTCCTGGGGTCGTTGGTGTCTGGCCTTCTCATGTAATAACCTCGGGATATTCACTCGGTGTAGGTTGCCTAACCATCTTGTAAGACTGTCACAAGTGTTCCTAATCAAATTCAGGCGCAACCCTCCTTGAGGTAGGGCCTCGTGAGTCCCGCACTGGCTCACGAGTGCCCATACACATCTCCTCTAGCCCTGCCGTGCAAGCCACATGTCAGGGCGGGGCCGTACACGCCCCGGGGGTTCTCCTCAGAGGGAGCCCCCACCCACGTACTAGTGGAAGCACCATGCTCCATGCTGGCAGTCGACACTCCCGAGGAGCGGCTATACCCGTGCAAGAGCAAAAGCGTCATGCTCCGCATAAACAACTGAGGGCGGCTTCACCAACCTGCAACAACCTTAGGGAGCCTCCATGCTCAATGTCTAGCCTCACCATGCCGCTTTCCCTTGGGAGAGTAGCGTGAGGGGGTGGGCATGGGGGCTACGCTTAGGTCACGCCTGGCATACGCCACCCTGCCAGGTCCCACGGACCTGGTCTTCGTGCCCCCCTCCCGAGCGAGAGCCCGGCGAGGAAAGGTATGATGGCCTGTTCGTACATCAAGGGGACTCCTAAGAATTGCGTCTCAGGAGCCTAACTGGCCACGTAACCCCCCACCCCTTTGTCTTGTACTGGCGATCCGGACGACCCAACGGCGGCTGAGGTATGCGCGGGGCCGGGCCCTGCCGACGCAGAACACCAAGGCCTGCTCTCGTGCCTCCTTTCCCAAGCTATTCGTACGTCAAGGGGGACTCCTGAGCATCGCGTCTCAGGAGCCTAACTGACCCTATATCCCCTCACCCCTTGGCCTCGTCCTGGCGATCCGGACGATCCAACGGCGGCTCAAGTATGCGCGGGGCCGAGCCCTGCCGACGCAGAATGCTAAAGCAAACGGAAAAGAGATCGCGAAACTCTAGCAAATTATTACAAAACATATTGTTCCACAAAAGTACCGAGCATGAGTTCTTACGCCTCCGCGAGGCAAGATACATGTTGCAGAGTAAAACCAGGGGGAAGCACTACCACCGGGCCTCCTCTTCAACCTTGGACGCCACCGTCGCCCGCCCGTGGAGTCCCGCCATTGATGATGTCGCCGTCATCCTTGCCGTTGGCCCTGGCCGTAGGGCTGACAGCGAGCAACTTCTTCAGCAGGGCCTCCACGTGACCCTTCACGGCTTCAGCAGCAACGGTGCAGGAGTCTGGGTCCACGGGCTCGAGCAAGGCGCCGAAGTCGAAGTGGGTGTCCTGAAGATAGAGATGGCTGAGGACACACGTCATGACTGAGGAAGATAGCGCGCGTGCCTCTCCCTTCACCATGGGGCCCAGCCCGACGACGACACCCTCCAGCACCACAATGAGCTGGGGAAGAAAAATGGCAGGACCCTGCTCTTGAGTCACCGCTAGCTCCTGGGGCGCCCCCCCGAAGAGCTGCTGTAGCGCCTTGCGGGACCTCGCCTCAAGAGAGACAAAGGTCCTACGTTCCACAGTGGCTACTTCCTCAGCCTTGGCGAGGAGCTTTTCCTTGGCCTCCAACCGAGCCTTCTCGTCGGAGACAAGCTTGAGGGACGCCTGGGCCGCCTCCACCTCCTCCTTCAACTTCTCCAGGCAGCTGCGCTCCATGGCCTGCTCCTACTCCCGCACCTTGAGCTGATTGGCCTGGGTGGCCTGTTGATCCTAGAGGGTCTTCAGTTCGGCCTCCACCGCACGACACCGCTCCTGCGCGTCCTTGGCTTCCTTCAGCGCCACATCGCGTTCGACCGCGGCTAAGCCGACCATCCTCTGGCCCTCCTCCGCGGATGCCACGGCTTGACCCCAGGACGTCCGGGCAGAAGCATTGGCCTGGAGCCACCCCGAGAGCAGCTCTAGGCGCCCCAACGCCCTTTGGAAGTGCAACTATCCCTAGGTGGTTTTGGTAATTCATAACAACATATAGCTCATTGAGCTAATGCTATTCCAAGATTATTATTTCAGGAAAGCTCAATGAATGGCATGGCATGGATGATGAAGGTGGATCCCTCAAAATGCTAATGACAAAGGATTGGCTCAAGCTCAAAAGCTCAAGACTCCTCATTTTATATTTTAGTGATCCAAGATCACATTGAGTCTATAGGAAAAGCCAATACTATCAAGGAGGGATGAGGTGTTGCTTAATGAGCCTCTTGCTTCATGTGCTTAGTGATATACTCCAAAACCCTCAGCTACTTTCTCACATCCACAAATTACCTAAACCTAAAGCCAAAATCGGTCACACCGATTCTTCCTATCCGGCGCCACCGATTTCAAAAGTCATAGCCACTGCCACAAACCCTAAGCAAATCGGTTCTACCGATAGGGATATCGGTCTCACTGAGATGGGATTGTAATCTCTCTGTTTCCATTCGTAACGTTTCGGTCTAACCGAAGTGAGCGATCGGTCCCACCGAGATTGCAATGTAAACTCTCAGTTTCCCTTTTGTAACATTTCGGTCTCACCGGAAAGAGCAAATCAGTCCCACCGAGTTTACCTGACCAACTCTCTGGAAAGCTAATTACCAAAGTCGGTCTCACCAAGTTTGAGTAATCGGTCTTACCGAGATTACGTTATGCCCTAACCCTAACCAAATCGGTCTCACCGAGTTGCATGTCAGTCCCACCGAAAATCCTAACAGTCACTAGGTTTACTAAATCGGTCCGACCGAGTCTGTTGAATCGGTCCCACCGAGTTTGGTAAATTGTGTGTAACGGTTAGATTTTGTGTGGAGGCTATATATACCCCTCCACATCCTCTTCATTCGTGGAGAGAGCCATCAGACTAAACCTACACTTCCAACTTACCATTTCTGAGAGAGAACCACCTACTCATGTGTTGAGGCCAAGATATTCCATTCCTACCATATGAATCTTGATCTCTAGCCTCCCCAAGTTGCTTTCCACTCAAATCTTCTTTCCACCAGATCCAAAACCTATGAGAGAGAGTTGAGTGTTGGGGAGACTATCATTTGAAGCACAAGAGCAAGGAGTTCATCATCAACGCACCATTTGTTACTTCTTGGAGAGTGGTGTCTCCTAGATTGGCTAGGTGTCACTTGGGAGCCTCCGACAAGATTGTGGAGTTGAACCAAGGAGTTTGTAAGGGCAAGGAGATCGCCTACTTCGTGAAGATCTACCGCTAGTGAGGCAAGTCCTTCGTGGGCGACGGCCATGGTGGGATAGACAAGGTTGCTTCTTCGTGGACCCTTCGTGGGTGGAGCCCTCCGTGGACTCGCGCACCCGTTACCCTTCGTGGGTTGAAGTCTCCATCAACGTGGATGTATGATAGCACCACCTATCGGAACCACACCAAAAACATCCGTGACTCCAATTGCGTTTGAATCCTACAAACCCTTCCCTTTACTTTCTTGCAAGTTGCATGCTTTAATTTCCGCTGCTCATATACTCTTTGCATGCTTGATTGAATTGTGTGATGATTGCTTGACTTGTCCTAAGATAGCTAAAATCTGCCAAACTCTAAAATTGGGAAAAGGTTAAGTTTTAATTGGTCAAGTAGTCTAATCACCCCCCCTCTAGACATACTTGAAGGTCCTACAAGTGGTATCAGAGCTTTGGTCTCCATTTGCTTTGATTTCCATAGCTTTTGGTGGTCATAGCCTTGGTTTCACAACCTAGGAGAGTATGGCGTCTAGCGAGGGAAATTATCACCGTAGAGGTCCTTACTTTGATGGTACTAATTTTGCTAGTTGGAAGCATAAGATGAAAATGCATATTCTCGGACATAACCCTGCCGTTTGGCAATTATTTGTATTGGCTTGCAAGGTGAATTCTTTGATGGGAGAGAGCCGAACCGTGAAGCTAATGCGGAAGAATTGAAGATGCTGCAATACAACGCTCAAGCTTGTGATATCATCTTCAACGGATTGTGCCCCGAAGAATTCAACAAAATCAGCCGTCTTGAGAATGCAAAGGAAATTTGGGATACTTTGATTGATATGCATGAAGGTACCGAATCCGTCAAGGAATCCAAGTTGGATGTGCTCCAAAGTCAGCTTGACAAGTTCAAAATGAAGGATGGTGAAGGTGTCGCTGAAATGTACTCTAGGCTTGCACTTATCACAAATGAGATTGCCGGCTTAGGGAGTGAAGAGATGACCGACAGATTCATCATCAAGAAGATCCTAAGAGCATTGGATGGAAAGTATGATACCGTGTGCACATTGATCCAAATGATGCCAAACTACAAAGATCTCAAGCCAATGGAAGTCATTGGAAGAATTGTTGCTCATGAGATGTCACTTAAGGATAAGGAGGAACTTCACAACAAGTCAAGTGGTGCTTACAAAGCCTCAAGTGAAGCCCCCACATCATCAAGTGAGAAACAAACCTTCAATGAAGAATTGAGCTTAATGGTGAAGAAATTCAACAAATTCTACAAGAGTAGAAGCAAAGAAAGAAGCTCCAAGTCAAGGTCTTACAATGACAAAAGATCTTCTAGTCGAGAGCGAAATTGCTACAATCGTGGGAGACCCGGACACTATTCCAATGAGTGTAAGTCACCCTACAAAAGAAGAGAAGATTCTCCAAAAATAAGAAACAAAAGAGAAGAATCACCACCAAGAGAGAGGAGGAGTAGAGATGATCGTTATGAACGAAGACCCTCACGGAGAAGCAAGGACAAGTCATCAAGGAGCTACACAAAACGAAGACATCAAGCTCATGTTGGTGAATGGGTATCCGGCTCCAACTCCGACAATCACTCTGAGAGAAGCTGTCACTCCGACTCCGAATATACTCAAGATGAAGGTGTTGCCGGTCTAGCACTTGTGTCAACCAACTTCTACGACATATTTGATTCACCAAATGAAGGAATTGGAAGATGCTTCATGGCCAAAGGTCCAAAGGTAACACATTCTGAGTATGTTGATTTCAATAGTGATGAAGATGACTTGCTTGTGGATGATGATTTACTTGTTGACAACTCTAGTGATGAATACTATGATGAAACGTCAATTAATCATGCTAATCAAGATAAAACGAATGACAATGATAAGGAGAAGATTGAGCTTCTAACTAAAGAACTAAACACTATTAAGTTGGCTCATGAAACTATCTTCGAAGATCATCGAGAATTTTTAAGGGCTCATGAGAAGTTACGCTTTGAAAATCTCAATCTTGAGCACGAGCATGAGTTCTTAAAAGCAATCAATAATGATCTCCGTAAGAAAAGCTCTTCTTACATTGCCAAGTGTTTACTCTTATCTACTTACATGCCTCAAGTCAAGTCTAGTAACAAGAACAAGAAAGATACTTCCTCTAGTAGTAACAATAATAATGTCAATTCCAATATTGTTGCTTCTAGTAGTTCTCTTGATTCCACTAATGATTCTCTTAGCGAAGTTACACTTGAGCAAGAAAATAGCTTATTGAAGGGAATTATAGAGAAAGGTGTTTACAAGAGCCTTGCCGGGAGTAAGCAATTCAAGGAAATTGTACGCAATCAAGGAAGACACCGGAAGAATCAAGGTGTTGGTTTTGAACGAAAGTTCAATGCCAATGGAGTTGAGTGGGAAGAAGATCAATACCCCAAGACGAAGTTTGTTCCTCAACAAGAGAAGTATGATCCTACTTCCTTCAAGGGAACACAAGCACAAGATGATCTTCCACCACAAGACCACAAGAACAAAGGCAAGGACAAGCTTCAAGAAGAGATTGATGCATTTGAAGAAGCACCTAAGGCCTCGTTCAAGTGGGTTCCCAAGACTACGTCAAGTTCTACTTCATCAAGTACAACTACAACTCCAAGGATTCCCATCAAGATGATGTGGATCTCGAAGAAGAAGAACTAGAGAGTTCTTGAGGGTGACTCCACCAATATTCTTCACTCATATCATTATGGCAAGAACGAGTGCAATCAACCTCCACATCTTGCACTAGTTCAAGGAGTCACAAACCCTCATGTTGGTAAGGCAAGGGACAAGGTAACCTAACGAATCCATAGACATCATCTTGTGTGTGCATCACTCTATGTCTATGGATATTCTTGTTTGTTCCTTGTGGGACTAACCCATGTAGGAAAGTTGAAAGTGCAACTCACTCCAAAGGATTGCTCCAAATGATCTACATCAACATTGAGCATCCACATCTTCAACACCTACATGAAGTCATCATCGACAAAACCCAAGGTTAGTTCATCCCTCTAAAGGGGGATCTCACATCTAGGGGGAGCTTAACTCTAAGAATTGAGTCAAAGCAACTCTAATGGTGTGAACACATCAATGCATTATGTAAAAGTGGTAACCCCACTTGAGCTTAAATGATGAGTATGACCTATGATCAAATGTTTATCATTTGACTCCTAAGTCAATATACTCATATATAGATGACCTAGTCATCGCCAATTGTTTGATAGATGCTAGAATTGGTTGTGCATGCTTTGCCACATATTTCATTTGCCATCTTATTGTGTGAGCATGTTGGTGCATATTTAACTCATTCGAGGACATCCACTTGTTGCTTTGATTGTTTGAGTTTCTTTTCTTTTTTGCCAAGTGGATGGACAAGAATGCCTAAGAACCTTCTCTAGCTATCTATGCTTTTCTCATCTCAAACTCTATTCATGCTACATCACAAAATTTGATCAAGTCAGATTCGAACCACTCTGTGTGAGGAGCACTCGGAGTCCCCGATTCGTCATAGACTTAAACTTCCAAAACTTCTTTGTGATTCTTGGTCTGACCGATTCCTCAATTTAGGTCCTACCAAGATCATTAAGTCGATCTAAGTTTTTGATCTCGGTGCAATCGATTTGAACATTTCGGTCACACCGAGTTGTTGTAACTGAACACAGTTATGCATCTCGGTGCCACCGAGTTGTTCCACTCAGTCACACCGACAGGGTCGGGCTATATATAGTCACGGGCAAAAATTTGGAAATTTCTCCGAACCCCTTCGCCCACGCAATAGCTCGCTCTGCCTCCAAGGTCTCCGGATCGTCTCCTCGTTGCCAGCCGCCTCCTGTCGCTGGTCTCCGCTGCCGTCAATGGATTTCAATCCCGCCATTGCCGCCGTAGCGAGTTCATCACCGAGCTAGGGTATGGACTCGATCATTGTGCTATCCTCATCCGATTCCTAGCACATTGTGTTCTTATTGATTCTTGCCACGATTGAAACACTCCTATCCAGTCAATGCAATCCGTAGATTAGATGAGATCCAAAATTTTAGGGTTAGGTTTCCGCCGAAACCATCTTGGACCCACCGAGTTGAAAAACTCAGTCCCACCGATTTGGCTTATGCCATTGCACTAGTAACTCTCGGTCTGACCGAGAATTGCTAATCAGTGAGACCGATTTTAGTACTTTGTGAAACCCTAGCAGTCTCGGTGCCACCGAACTGTGACTCGGTCCAATCGAGTTCACCAGTTTAGGTTCCAAAACTGCTTCGGTATCACCGAGTTTGAAAATCGGTTGATCCGAAATGCTTTCTGTGGAAAACTAAAACTGAATTTTTGAATCATTCTTTTGCAAAAATCTCTACATTTTGTGATGCTCATCCACTCTATCTCATCTATAACTCTTCACAGGGTCAGCAGTCAGTGTTTGCAACATGTCAGACCAAAGTGACAGCCAGAACAGGTCAAAAGAGCAGATGCACATAAGTGAGGGCACTAGTCCCTCAAGCACTTCAGATGAAGGCAGCAGAAGCACTCCTAGCAATCTGCCTAAGGCTGCTACCAGGCAAAGGAAGAAGAGAACTTCAGACTCTGAAGATGAGGATTATAGAGCTGAAGAAGATGAGGCTACTTCCAAGAACGTAGTGCTCAAAAAGGAGTATGGCTCAGCACATAGCACAAAGCCTGGACTAAATAAGAAGGTTCCTGCCAAGAGGACACCAATGCCCAAGGTCAGAAGGTCCACTCAAGTGTCTGCAGCATCTGAACCCAAAGAGGCACCTGCAAAGAAAATCACATCTTCCAAACTCAAGAAAGTTCCCACTGGTGAAACTATGAAGTTTACCATTGAATCAGAGGATGAAGGTGCTTAGGATAAGAAGAAGAAGAGAGCCAGAACCACAACTGCCCAGGTTCTTGGAAAGCCCTCAATGAGAAGAGATTCTGAAGAGGAAGAAGGGGTTGCTGCACCAGCACCCAAGGCACCAAAGCTTATGGGTGATGCTATTAGATCAGGGGCTTCAACATCTAAGCCCAAGGAAGCACCCAAAGCTGCCCCCAAGGCCAAGGTTGCACCAAAGAGGAATACCAGAAGTATTCCAGCTGCTGAGAAGAACAAGGCCCCAGTGCCTGAGGTTGTTGTGGAAGAAGATGAAGAAGGACAGGTCCTAAGGAAGCTCAAGCCCAAGATACGAGACCACAATGATGCCCATCATGTGGCTGAGGACATGAACATCATAAGAGACTCAGGGTTGAGGCTATGGAGGCTGACAGATCCATATGCCACAAGGAGAAGGACTGCTGTTGATTACAGGTTCCATACAAAGGAACAACATGACTTCTATGAGACAATTTTGTTGGATAAGAAGCCCATAGTTTGTGATATGAGGTGGGTCGACTGGACCTATATTAAGGAAAATGAAGAGCACTATCTTGGAGTGCAAGACAGTTTTGTTGCTTATGGAGTTGCAGATTATGTTGGGCAAAAGCTCACCAACTGGAATGATGAACTTATCATGCAATTCTACTCCACAGCACACTTCTATCCAGATGGGAGGATAGTTTGGATGTCTAAAGGTACAAGGTACCAGTCCACTTTTGAGGAATGGGCAAGACTGATCAATGCCCCAAAGGAAAATGATGATGACCTGGATGTATATTCCAAGAAGAAGATGGACCATAATTCCATGGCACACATGTACAAGGAGATCCCAGACAAAGCCATTGAGACACATAAGTTTGGGTCAGTCCACTTCCTTCTGTCAGGGCTGCCAACTATCAATTGGATCCTAAGGCATACTTTGTTGCCTAAGTCTGGTGACCACAACATGATCAGAGGGCATGCAATCAACATGTTGCATTTGTTTGATGTGCCACAGAAATTCAAGGTCATGAGCCTTATGGTTGAACCCATTAAGAGGACTACAGCAGATCAGAAGAGGAGCTGTGGATATGCCCCTCAGATTCAGGAGTTGATTAACTCAAAGATGGGAACATGCAAATATCTATTGGATAAGGAACATTTTCCACTTTATCCAGACTTTGAGGACAATGAGGTTGTCATGAATGAGAATGATCCATCATCTGTACATGCTCAAGAGAAGAAGGAGAAAGCAAGGAAGGAGAAGGCTGCCAAGATGCCAACTCAAGAGGAGGCATGTGAATATTTCTTGAAGAACAAGCAGGAGAAGCTTGGTTACTTAATAGCATCAACACTGAGGATTGAGAAGGGATTGGCCACCCTCACTCAGAATCAGGAGAGCTTGGAAAGAATCATGGAACTCAAATTTCATGATCTTGATGTAAAAGTAACTGATATTCATTCTGTTGTGGAGCAACTGCAGGATGACATGCAGGAGAGGCAGGGCAAGACTACCACTAATGTTTTTGCCAGAGTGCCAAGAGCCTAGAGGTCAGCTACAGTGCCTGTCACAGACACCAGAGCCACATCATCTGCACCAGCTACAGCTCCAGTGCAACCAGCTCCAGCATCAACTCCAGCACCCTCTACTTCAACTGAAGCCTTCGTTCTTGGAGTTATCCGGACACCACCACCTGAATATCAAGCCTGAGAGTCGATCTAGCACTATGCATTTTCTATGAACTTTTTGGTAACTTGTTGCCAAAGGGGGAGAAAAATGTATAGATCATAGGCTTCGAGAGAGAGAGAGAGAGTGTTGCTTTTGTTCTCTCTTGATTTGGTGGTTAAACTTGTTTTCTTTTGATTGCTTGAGATACTATGCTATTCTTGTGAGACATTGATGATCATGTGTTTGATCATAAGCTACACTTATGCATGTTTGATGATATTATCTTATCTATCCTATGTGATCATTCACTTTTCTTGGTGATGAGTGCATGTATTCAATTTTTATCATTTTGAGCGCTCCACCAAGATGTATGTGACATGGAAGAGTAACCCATGAGCCTAATTCCTTGTGCATTTGCAGTCCAAAGCAAATCTTAAACTATGCACACATTTAGGGGGAGCTCTTGCTTATCACATACTTCTCAAAGCGACGATGTTTTAAATCTTATTATCATTTGTCGAAGCTTTGATCTATATGTTGTCATCAATTACCAAAAAGGGGGAGATTGAAAGTGCAACTATCCCTAGGTGGTTTTGGTAATTCATAACAACATATAGCTCATTGAGCTAATGCTATTCCAAGACTATTATTTCAGGAAAGCTCAATGAATGGCATGGCATGGATGATGAAAGTGGATCCCTCAAAATGCTAATGACAAAGGATTGGCTCAAGCTCAAAAGCTCAAGACTCTTCATTTTATATTTTAGTGATCCAAGATCACATTGAGTCTATAGGAAAAGCCAATACTATCAAGGAGGGATGAGGTGTTGCTTAATGAGCCTCTTGCTTCATGTGCTTAGTGATATGCTCCAAAACCCTCAGCTACTTTCTCACATCCACAAATGACCTAAACCTAAAGCCAAAATTGGTCACACCGATTCTTCCTATCCGGCGCCACCGATTTCAAATGTCATAGCCACTGCCACAAACCCTAAGCAAATTGGTCCTACCGATAGGGATCTCGGTCTCACCGAGATGGGATTGTAATCTCTCTGTTTCCCTTCGTAACGTTTCGGTCTAACCAAAGTGAGCGATCGGTCCCACCGAGATTGCAATGTAAACTCTCTGTTTCCCTTTTGTAACATTTCGGTCTCACCGAAAAGAGCAAATCGGTCCCATCGAGTTTACCTGACCAACTCTCTGGAAAGCTTATTACCAAAATCGGTCTCACCGAGTTTGTGTAATCGGTCTTACCGAGATTACGTTATGCCCTAACCCTAACCGAATCGGTCTCACCGAGTTGCATGTCAGTCCCACCGAAAATCCTAACGGTCACTAGGTTTACTAAATCGGTCCGACCGAGTCTGTTGAATCGGTCCCACCGAGTTTGGTAAATTGTGTGTAACGGTTAGATTTTGTGTGGAGGCTATATATACCCCTCCACCTCCTCTTCATTCGTGGAGAGAGCCATCAGACTAAACCTACACTTCCAACTTACCATTTCTGAGAGAGAACCACCTACTCATGTGTTGAGGCCAAGATATTCCATTCCTACCATATGAATCTTGATCTCTAGCCTTCCCCAAGTTGCTTTCCACTCAAATCTTCTTTCCACCAGATCCAAAACCTATGAGAGAGAGTTGAGTGTTGGGGAGACTATCATTTAAAGCACAAGAGCAAGGAGTTCATCATCAACGCACCATTTGTTACTTCTTGGAGAGTGGTGTCTCCTAGATTGGCTAGGTGTCACTTGGGAGCCTCCGACAAGATTGTGGAGTTGAACCAAGGAGTTTGTAAGGGCAAGGAGATCGCCTACTTCGTGAAGATCTACCGCTAGTGAGGCAAGTCCTTCGTGGGCGACGGCCATGGTGGGATAGACAAGGTTGCTTCTTCGTGGACCCTTCGTGGGTGAAGCCCTCCGTGGACTCGCGCAGTCGTTACCCTTCGTGGGTTGAAGTCTCCATCAACGTGGATGTACGATAGCACCACCTATCGGAACCACGCCAAAAACATCCGTGTCTCCAATTGCGTTTGAATCCTCCAAACCCTTCCCTTTACTTTCTTGCAAGTTGCATGCTTTAATTTCCGCTGCTCATATACTCTTTGCATGCTTGCTTGAATTGTGTGATGATTGCTTGACTTGTCCTAAGATAGCTAAAATCTGCCAAACTCTAAAATTGGGAAAAGGTTAAGTTTAATTGGTCAAGTAGTCTAATCACCCCCCTCTAGACATACTTCAAGGTCCTACACCCTTCGCCGGTCCGGACCCTGAAGATCATCCTGGAGCTGGTCCAGTGCGGAGCAGGCCTCCTCCAAGGCTCCAAACGCGGCAGAAGCACCACGCCCCGACAGCATGGAGGATGGAAGAAGAGGCGCTGCCGACACCAAGACTGGCGGAGCAGCAACAACAGATAGGACCGGGGGCTCCAGAAGCCTCGGTCACCAGCAAGCGAGTCGGGGATAGGCGCCTCCGGGGTCAGCTCGACTGCGGGAGCCATTTCCTCCTGAGTCTGGCCCCAGAGCTTCGAGAGGATGGCACCACTTCAGGATTGACAGGAGCTGCTGCGCCCCTCTGCGCTGAAGCTGCGACTACCATAGCAGCGCACTTGATCTCGGCGGCTCCAGTATCCCCCTTCTTCTTCTTCGCCACCGGCTGCGGCCTGACGACAAATCAAGATATTAAGCACTACATCGAAATCCAAGAGCCAGGGCAAGGAGGATCACATATTGTTCCATGGCGACGTAGTTCCTCTTCAAGCCCATAAGTGCGAACTTCACGGGGCAGCACTGCATTTTTGGGAGCGGGCGAGCACGTGGCCGGCCCCGCGCTGGATGATGGCGGTGAGGCAGGAGCGCTACCCAGGGGAATCAGCGCCGACCTGCCCCTCTTCGAGACCCCTTGCCGCTTCTTCCTCGAAGGGGTCCCCCCGGATCTTGTGGTGACCCTGGCGGAGCGAGTCGACTCCCTGACCGGCTACGCACCAGTGTCGTTGGAGAGGTCGCGGAGGAGGTCGCTCTGCCATGGGGAGGAGCTCTCCCCCTCCTCCTCCTGGGTGGCTTCGGAGGGGAGGTCACCAGAAGACACGTCCACCAGGGGACCCGCCAGC
The DNA here is from genome assembly GCF_018294505.1 of Triticum aestivum. Taxonomy (NCBI): domain Eukaryota; kingdom Viridiplantae; phylum Streptophyta; class Magnoliopsida; order Poales; family Poaceae; genus Triticum; species Triticum aestivum. Next base: position 444,807,680 of record NC_057804.1, on the reverse strand, counting down.
TGGGGAGGCTCCGTCGACACAAGCCCACGCTCGTTGAAGACAGGCATGGTTGTGGCTATCCTCGCCCCGTCGTCTCGGCGGTACAGCGGGAGATGGTCGTCCAGGGCGCGCCATGGTCCTTCCCGAGCAGGGAGTGCATAACTTCACTCAACTCCTCATCAGGCAGGCTGTCTGAATGCAGCTGGAGCTTGTCTTCCGCGCCCCCAAGCTTCCATAAGGGGCGGGAGCGCTCTTGGAGCGGCGCCAGACGCCGAGTCAGGAACTCCCTGACGATCATGGCCCCCGTCAGCTTCTCTTCCTTCAATTCAACCGTCATCTTCTTCAACAACGGTTGCACCAAGGGGTCAGTGAGCTTCTCGTGAGACCACCCGTCCCCAGATGTTGGGAGCCCAGTTGGCAGCTCCAGCAGGGTATGGGAGCTCTTAGCGTCCATGAGGATCCACTTGTTCCGGAAGTCTTCCACCTTCTTCCCGGCACGGGAGATCGCATTGCTGCTGTTAGCCGCGACGAAGCAAGCACACCCTGTGCGCTAGTTGCTATTCACCCGAAGGAAGAAGAAGTGTCGAAGCAACGCGACAAAGGGCATCACCCCCACGAATGCCTCACAATAGAATGCAAAGATTGATAGGAGAAGGACGAAATTGGGGTGAAGATGGAGGGCGTGGATCCCATAATGGCGGAGGACAGCGTAGAAGAAGCGAGAGAAAGGAGGGATCAGCCCAGCATAGACGATGTGCAGGAAGAAGGGGTAAAAGGTGCTGCTCAAGGATTCCAGCTTGGCGGAGTGATACGTCTCCAACATATCTATAATTTTTGATTGTTCCATGCTATTATATTACCTCTTTTGGATGTTTATGGGCTTTATTTTACACATTTATATCATTTTTGGGACTAACCTACTAACCGGAGGCCCAACCCATATTGCTGTCTTTTTTGCCTATTTCAGTATTTCAAAGAAAAGGAATATCAAATGGAGTCCAAATGGAATGAAACCATCGGGAGCGTGATTTTTGGAACGAACCTGATCCAGAGAGCTTGGAGTGCAAGTCAAGAAGCTCCCGAGGGCCCCACGAGATAGGGGGCCGCGCCCCCCCTGTAGGGCGCGCCCCCTGTCTCGAGGGCCCCTCGGGCGGCCACTGACGTACTTCTTCCTCCTATATATACCTACGTACCTCGAAAACATCCAGGGGCACCACGAAACACAATTTCCACCGTCGTACCCTTTTGTATCCGCGAGATCCCATCTTGGAGCCTTCGCCGGCACTCTGCCGGAGGGGGAATCAACCACGGAGGGCTTCTACATCAACATCCTTACCCCTCCGATGAGTTGTGAGTAGTTTACCTCAGACCTACGGTTCCATAGTTATTAGCTAGATGGCTTCTTCTCTCTTTTTGGATCTCAATACAATGCTCTCCCCCTCTCTTGTGGAGATCTATTCGATGTAAACTCTTTTTGCGGTGTGTTTGTCGAGATCCGATGAATTGTGGGTTTATGATCAAGTTTATCTATGAATAATATTTGAATCTTCTCTCAATTCTTTTATGTATGATTGAGTTATCTTTGCAAGTCTCTTCGAATTATCAGTTTGGTTTGGCCTACTAGATTGGTCTTTCTTGCCATGGGAGAAGTGCTTAGCTTTGGGTTCAATCTTGCGGTGTTCTTACCTAGTGACAAAAAGGGTTGCAAGACACGTATTGTATTGTTGCCATCGAGGATAACAAGATGGGGTTTATATCATATTGCATGTGTTTATCCCTCTACATCATGTCATCTTGCTTAATGTGTTGCTCTGTTCTTATGAACTTAATACTCTAGATGCATGCTGGATAGCGGTCGATGTGTGGAGTAATAGTAGTAGATGCAGGCAGGAGTCGGTCTACTTGTTATGGACATGATGCCTATATACATGATCATGCCTAGATAATCTCATAACTATGCGCTTTTCTATCAATTGCTCGACAATAATTTGTTCACCCACCGTAATACTTATGCTATCTTGAGAGAATCCTCTATGAAACCTATGGCCCCCGGGTCTATCTCTTATCATATTTGTTTTCAATCTACCTTTATTTGCTTCTTTACTTTTTGCATCTATGTTATAAAATACCAAAAATATATTTATCTTATCATACTGTCTTTATTAGATCTCACTTTCGCAAGTGGCCGTGAAGGGATTGACAACCCCTTTATTGCATTGGTTGCGAGTTCTCAGTTTGTTTGTGTAGGTGTGTGGGACTTTTGAGGAGCCTCCTATTGGATTGATACCTTGGTTCTCAAAACTGAGGGAAATACTTACGCTACACTTTGCTGCATCACCCTCTCCTCTTCGAGGAAAACCAACGCAAGCTCAAGACGTAGCAAGAAGGATTTCTGGCGCCGTTGCCGGGGAGGTCTTCGCTCAAATCAAGACATACCAAGTACCATCACAAACCCATCTCCCTCACATTTACATTATTTGCCATTTGCCTCTCGTTTTCCTCCCCCCACTTCACCCTTGCCATTTTATTCGCCCTCTCTTTCCCAATCTCCTCCTCTCTTTCTCGCGCCTTGCTTTTGTTTGCCGCTATGTCTAAAATTGGGGAGATTATCATCGATATGGACAATAATGATAACACAGAAAATCCCAAGGCTCCGGCCGATGAACCCCCTATCTTGCATACTAAAAAGTTTCGAATCGGTAGTGGTAACATCATTGTCAAAGGTGTTATTCAAGATTTCTTTGCTTGTGCTGGTGCTTTACCTTCCATGGGGTGTTCTATTCTTCATAGAACTAGTAGTCTTGCGGATGCTGTCGCTATGCTTATAGTTGAGCTTGAAAGACAATTTATGCACATGCATCCTTGCATACAAAGAATTTTTCTAGAATTCTCTAATATTGAGCATTCTTCTGTTAAGCGCGCTGTTACCATCTTTTTGGCTCATGAATTTAGATTTATCATAAGAGAGGACAAAGAAATCTTTGCGCACTATAGGATGGACGCCGTTCGTCCTCCCATAGAGGCGATCCTCTATGATCAAGAGGAAATTAGACGTTTTCAATCTTTGGACTATGTCACTTTTAATGAAAACCTTAGAAAAAAGGTCCCTACCAATTTCTTGGTTGATTGCATTAACGAGCTTAATAATGATTTTGCCCTTCGAAATAATGAGCTAGGATACTCTCTTGATTATAGGCTCACAAGATTTTTCCAAAAGAATGCTTTTAGTGATGAAATAGTTGTGCACTATGAAGGGCCAAAGGAGGAGCCCGTACCTCCTGTTATTGATCTTGGGGATTTTTGTCCCACTAAATTTAGGCCTTTTGATTACTTTTGCTTGCCTCAAAGAAAACTTGCTGCCGAATGTAGATAATATGAGATGAGTTTTCAAGATCTATCTTATTATTATGGCACTAGTTAAATCTATCCTTGCTTTTATGCCTAGCTAGGGGCGTTAAACGATAGCGCTAGTTGGGAGGCAACCCAATTTTCTTTATGTTTTTTTGCTTTTGCTCCTGTTTAGTAATAAATCTTGCATCTACCTTATGTTTAGATGTGTTTTTTCTTTTAATTAGTGTTTGTGCCAAGTAGAACCTATAGGATAACCTACGATGATAGTTGATTTGATTCTGCTGAAAAACAGAAACTTTGCACACACGAATATAATTTTGTTAAATCACAGGAACGTGATTTTGCGTTGATTCTTTTTGATGCTGTTCAATAGACAAATTGTCCAGGACTTCCTATTTTGGTAGGATTTTTAGAGTTCCATAAGTTTGCGTTAGTTACGGATTTCTACAGACTGTTATGTTTTTGACAGATTCTGTTTTTCGTGTGTTGTTTGCTTATTTCAATGCATCTATGGCTAGTAAATTAGCTTATGAACCATAAAGAAGCTGGAATACAGTAGGTTTAACACCAATATAAATAAAGAATGAGTTCATTACAGTACCTTATGTGGTGGTTTTGTTTTCTTTCACTAACGGAGCTTATAAGATTTCCTGTTGAGTTTTGTGTTGTGAAGTTTTCAAGTTTTGGGTAAAGCTTTTATGGACTATAGAATAAAGGGTGGCAAGAACCTAAGCTTGGGGATGCTTATGGCACCCCAAGATATTGAAGAATATCCAAAAGCCTAAGCTTGGGGATGCCCCGAGAAGGCATCCCCTCTTTCGTCTTCGTTCATTGGTAACTTTACTTGGAGCTATATTTTTATTTGCCACATGATATGTGTTTTGCTTGGAGCGTCGTGTATTATATTAGTCTTTGATTTTAGTTTACCACAATCATCCTTGCTGTACACACCTTTTGGGAGAAGCCTATTTGATTAGAATTTGCTAGAATACTTTATGTGCTTCACTTATATCTTTTGAGCTTGATAGTTTTTGCTCTAGTGCTTCACTTATATCTTTTAGAGCACGGTGGTGTCTTAATTTTGAAGAAATTGCTAGTCTCTCATGCTACACTTATATTATTTTGAGAGTCTTTTAGAACAGTATGGTATTTGCTATTATCATAAAGTTGGTCCTAGAATGATGAGCATCCAAGTTGGGTATAGTAAAAACTATCATAGAAAGTGAATTGGATGCTATGATCAATTTGATGCTTGATAATTGTTTTGAGATATGGGGGTAGTGATATTAAAATCATGCTAGTTGGGTGATTATGAATTTAAAGAATGCTTGTGTTGAAGTTTGTGATTCCTGTAGCATGCACATATGGTGAACCGCTTTGTGATGAAGTTGGAGCACAATTTTATTTATTGATTGTCTTCCTTATGAGTGGCGGTCGGGCACGAGCGATGGTCTTTTCCTGACAATCTATCCCCCTAGGAGCATGCGCGTAGTGCTTTGGTTTTTGATGACTTCTAAATTTTTGCAACAAGTATATGAGTTCTTTTGATTAATGTTGAGTCCATGGATTATACGCACCTTTTCACCCTTCCACCATTGCTAGCCTCTCTTGTACCATGCAACTTTCGCCGGTACCATACACCCACCATACTCCTTCCTCAAAACAGCCACCATACCTACCTATTATGGCATTTCCATAGCCATTCCGAGATATATTGCCATGCAACTTTCCACCGTTCCGTTCATATGACACGCATTACTTTTGTCATATTGCTCTTTGCATGATCATGTAGTTGACATTGTATTTGTGGCAAGGCCACCTTCATAATTTTCATACATGTCACTCTTGATTCATTGCATATCCCGGTACACCGCCGGAGGCATTCATATAGAGTCATATCTTGTTCTAGCTTTGAGTTGTAAATCCATAAAAGTGTGATGATCTTAATTATTAGAGCATTGTCCTAGTGAGGAAAGGATGATGAAGACTATGATTCCCCCACAAGTCGGGATGAGACTTCGGACTTTACAAAAAAAAGAGAAAGGCCAAAAAGAAAAAAAAGAAAGGCCAAAGAAAAAGAAAAAAGGGGGGGAGGAGAAAATAAAAATGAGAGAAAAAGAGAGAAAGGACAATGCTACTATCTCTTTTTCCACACTTGTGCTTCAAAATAGCACCATGATCTTCATGTTAGAGAGTCTCATATGTTGTCACTTTCATACACTAGTGGGATTTTTTCATTATGGAACTTGGCTTGTATATTCCAATGATGGGCTTCCTCAAAAGTGCCATAGGACTTCGTGAGCAAGCAAGTTGGATGCACCCCACTTAGTTTCTTTTATTGAGCTTTCATATATTTATAGCTCTAGTGCATCCGTTGCATGGCAATCCCTACTCACTCACATTGATATCATTTAATGGGCATCTCCATAGCCCGTTGATACACCTAGTTGATGTGAGACTATCTTCTCCTTTTTGTCTTCTCCACAACCACCATTCTATTCCACATATAGTGCTATGTCCATGGCTCACGCTCATGTATTGCGTGCAAGTTGAAAAAGTTTGAGATTATTAAAGTGTGAAACAATTGCTTGGCTTGTCATTGGGGTTGTGCATGATTAAATACTTTGTGTGATGAAGATAGAGCATAGCTAGACTATATGATTTTGTAGGGATAACTTTCTTTAGCCATGTTATTTTGAGAAGACATGATTACTTTCATTAGTATGCCTGAAGTATTACTATTTCTTATGTCAATATGAACTTTTATTTTGTATTCATTTGGATCTGAACATTTATGCCACAATAAAGAAAAATACATTATGAATTATGCTAGGTAGCATTCCACTTCGAAAATTCTCTTTTTATCATTTACCTACTCGAGGATGAGCAGGAATTAAGCTTGGGGATGCTTGATACATCTCCAACGTATCTATAATATTTTACTTTTCCATGCTATTATATTACCTCTTTTGTATGTTTATGGGCTTTATTTTACACATTTATATCATTTTTGGTACTAACCTACTAACCGGAGGCCCAGCCCATATTGCTGTTTTTTTGCCTATTTCAGTATTTCGAAGAAAAGGAATATCAAACGGAGTCCAAATGGAATGAAACCTTCGGGAGCGTGATTTTTGGAACGAACCTGATCCGGAGAGCTTGGAGTGCAAGTCAAGAAGCTCCCAAGGGCCCCACGAGATAGGGGGCCGCCCCCCCCCCTTTAGGGCGCGCCCCCTGTCTCGTGGGCCCCTCGGGCGGCCACTGACGTACTTCTTCCTCCTATATATACCTACGTACCCCGAAAACATCCAGGGGCACCACGAAACACAATTTCCACCGCCGTAACCTTTTGTATCCGTGAGATCCCATCTTGGAGCCTTCGCCGGCACTCTGCCGGAGGGGGAATCAACCACGGAGGGCTTCTACATCAACATCCTTGCCCCTCCGATGAGTTGTGAGTAGTTTACCTCAGACCTACGGTTCCATTGTTATTAGCTAGATGGCTTCTTCTCTCTTTTTGGATCTCAATACAATGTTCTCCCCCTCTCTTGTGGAGATCTATTCGATGTAAACTCTTTTTGCGGTGTGTTTGTCGAGATCCGATGAATTGTGGGTTTATGATCAAGTTTATCTATGAATAATATTTGAATCTTCTCTCAATTCTTTTATGTATGATTGAGTTATCTTTGCAAGTCTCTTTGAATTATCAGTTTGGTTTGGCCTACTAGATTGGTCTTTCTTGCCATGGGAGAAGTGCTTAGCTTTGGGTTCAATCTTGCGGTGTTCTTACCTAGTGACAAAAAGGGTTGCAAGACACGTATTATATTGTTGCCATCGAGGATAACAAGATGGGGTTTATATCATATTGCATTTGTTTATCCCTCTACATCATATCATCTTGCTTAATGCGTTGCTTTGTTCTATGAACTTAATACTCTAGATGCATGCTGGATAGCGGTCGATGTGTGGAGTAATAGTAGTAGATGCAGGCAGGAGTCGGTCTACTTGTTATGGACGTGATGCCTATATACATGATCATGCCTAGATAATCTCATAACTATGCGCTTGTCTATCAATTGCTCGATAGTAATTTGCTCACCCACCGTAATACTTATGCTATCTTGAGAGAAACCTCTAGTGAAACCTATGGCCCCCGGGTCTATCTCTTATCACATTTGTTTTCAATCTACCTTTATTTGCTTCTTTACTTTTTGCATCTATCTTATAAAATACCAAAAATATATTTATCTTATCATACTATCTTTATTAGATCTCACTTTCGCAAGTGGCCGTGAAGGGATTGGCAACCCCTTTATTACGTTGGTTGCGAGTTCTCAGTTTGTTTGTGTAGGTTCGTGGGACTTTTGAGGAGCCTCCTACTGGATTGATACCTTGGTTCTCAAAACTGAGGGAAATACTTACGCTACACTTTGCTGCATCACCCTCTCCTCTTCGAGGAAAACCAACGCAAGCTCAAGACATAGCAGGGAGCCAACCCGGAGCACCATCTCCCCACCCTCGCTATCACCGCTCACCGTCAAGAGAAGCGCGGTGTGATGCTTCTCTTCGGCGACGGTGGGTGCGCTCAGGGTGGTCTCAAACCAAGCGGCGGAACCTGCAGCCGAGGACAGAGCTTTAACCTTGTCGGTGGCCATCTGGCGAGAGCTTGGTGGAGAGGGGCGGTAGATTTGGAGGATTTTTCCGGCAGAGGGAGAGAAAGGGGATATAGAGCAAGACAAAAGGAAGGTAATGAAGGCTTAGTGACAGGCGTCAGACTTTTTGTCAACCAGGAGCGGCTGTCAAGGCAGAGTGGGGAAGCGGAGACGCCCACGTCCCATACATCACCATGCGTCGCCCAAGGCCGTAGGCGGTTAGGTCCCGAGGCGCTCCGTACTTTCCCTTTAGCTTCACCCAGAAGCCAAGTCCGAGCGCGCCTTGGGCCCGAGGGCTACTGTCGGTGTTCTGGATATGGGGGTACCTAGACTTGCCTGCCTACAGCCCACGGTGTGGCTCCATCGATGGCCTAGTACGGCCCAGCTTCAGCATCGACAAACTCAAGACCCTCGCGAGGGGCCAAGCCTCGCGAGGCGGACAACACCAAGACCTCCAAAGGGATCGGCCTCCTCAGGCTGGATCCCGAGGAGAGAAGATTTCTATGCAAGGCTCACCTCGCGAGGTTCGAATGACGTGAGCCATGATGACCAAGGCCAGGCAGGCGGCAGGCGGGCGCCAGCAGCCGTCGAGTACCAGTTTCCTCTTTGGTGCAAGGGAGGCAAGCAGCAGGCGTGGAGTCCCGAGGAATCAACCAACAGTTTCCATTCTTGTGCAATAAGATCAAGACCGCCAGGATGGTAGGACGGAGGTCATCACCGAGCCCACCGCAGCGTCACGACAGAGGCTTTTGCAAGCGAAGATCACTTTAGTCAGGATAGGATGTACTTGTTGTCTCCCTTCAAATTTGGCCATTGTGGGATCACTTTCCCGCCTTCATTCGGTAAGAGGACCAAGGACACTATAAATAGGACCTAGCCACCACCATGGAGAGAGAGGGATCAAGTCGATCGGATCCATTCCACCCTCACCAACTCACCAGCTCGCCTGAGCCCAAGAACACGCCTCCTGAGGCTGTTCTTCTCTGTACTAGTTCTTCCTCATCCCCTCGAGGCAAATCCACCACAAAGCAGGAGTAGGGTTTTACACCGCAAGGTGGCCCGAACCTAGGTAAACTACCGTGTCTTTCTTTCTTACAAGCTCGACGCATTCGACTGTGAGGTTAGTGAGCGAAAGGCTGGTTAGGTTGAGATCTCCGCACACACACCAGAGTTCAAACCTCTCAAGGGTTTGCGGAACCCGAAATTCGACAATACCCTACACTATAAAAATGGCTTGTTGTTTTCTTCGGCCGGTCGTTGCATGTTAAGAACAAATTTGTATCGCAACAAAACAAATTACAGCCATATAACAAAAGGAAGGTTAACATAAAAGTTAATAGTCCGGCAGATAAATGCACCATCAAATGTTCGGAAGCTCACTTCATTTGACCTGACCATTACATTTTCATGTTGTACTGTCTGATGGAGCACCGTAACCTTCGCCTTCATTTCTCCTAGGCTCCTGAACAACATAGCAAATGTCTGATAGTCTGGTTTCAAAACCATGCATATCTTGACGACATCGAACAACGACTGTCCTTTTTTCACAATGGGTCTCTGTTAGGGATTGGACTTGTGTCTGGAGCACAGATATAACATTTTTTTGAGCTTGCATATCTTGATCATGAGGCAGTTTGGATGAGATTGCCTTAACAACCAACCCAGTATTACGCAGGAACGCACTTTTGGCACTGTTAGTGAAAAGGTACTGACCCACTACAACAAGAGGTGACGTTGCGGTTATGGTTGCCTCGAGACATTCAGAAGGTGGCAGTTCCACCTTTTCGTTAATAGCTTGCTGAAAAGTTGAGTTTGTACATCAGTAGTACCAGAATAGAAGATAGTAAGGAGGCAGCAAAACCAAACATAATAGCTTTGGTCTATATACAGGACTTATTTTGGTGAACCCTTGTAAAATATTAGTTGTATTTTACTGCAAAGTACATAATAATACTAGGTTCCAAACATATGAACCTATACCATGGCTAATTTATTGTCTATTTCTTCACATTGTATTGACAGCTAAGGATAAAGAGACAAAGTTTATAATACGGTAAGCATAGTATGGCATCATTCATATCACAAAACAACTGAGAACAGACAAACAGTCAATTGTAACATTGTGTGCGCAAGTCCAACACGGAACTGGATTACAGATCAAGATCAAAGGAACATCACTCCTCTCTTTTAAACCTTATAAGGTGCAATGATACACTAAGAAAATTATGTATAAAATTGAAAAGAGCAATAGACATTGGCTGCAAACCGTGCAGTTCAATGCACAAGTCAGAGTAAGTAGTAGTTAAAAGGCATGAGGATTAAGGACTTACAACAGCGGCTTTGACTGGTGTAGTCATGCCCTTCGTCTTGCTGGTGTGACAGTCCTTGAAGATTTCCACAACATTTGGTTCAGATACTTTTTGATCCTTGTGGGCTTGCCTCTGCATATGGAACAATTCAATATAGATCTGATAATATGGCACAACGAAAAGAGTGAACCAATAGCTAGTTACAAGAGCCTTGCAGAGTGCAATATAGCTACGAGATCCTGTCGTCTATTGAAATTTCACTTTCGTACGGTTGGCCCTATTCTTTGAATAATTCACCTCGAAGAAGATAGATTTGTGAGGCACATGCATAAAAAGGAGTTCAACATGTGATCTGCTCATACACACACACACACACACACACACACACACACACACACACACACACAGACGGTCTATTCTACTAATATTAGCAGAATAACTATTCTGCATACCACTTCGGCACTGCATGCTCAACAGAAGCGCACTGCATCATTTTGACGACGAGCACTGCAATAGAGACTAGTGAACTTCGTGTTGAAAAAAATTGCACGCGGTGTTTTTTCGGTACTGTTTTCGCTCTAATTTTTTAACCGTTTATCCGAATGAGGCATGTAATATACCGTTGAAAAGCTATGGATTAGGCGCAACTTTGACATATTGAACACTTTTCAATATTCCACAAGGTTTAAGACCAGTTTTGAAATTTGCGTGTCCCATGACGAGTGGCAGCAAGCGTTTTTTCGCGTTTTTTCCTAAACCGCTCGTCGGAATGAAGCAAATGATACGCCGTTGGATAGATATCATCGAGGCACATCTTTTTAATATATAAATGTTTCTCTAATTCATTACGGTTTAAGAGCAGTTTCAAATTTACTAAATCGCGGAACTCTGTTTTTCAAATTTTTTGAAATTTTCGGTACTGTTTTTGCTCCAGTTTTCTAACGGTTTGTCGAAACGAGATGTATGATACGCCGTTGGAAAGCTACAGACAAGGAGCAACTTTCATATGTTGAAATGGTTTTGAGATTCCTTACGATTTTTAGTTAATTTTGAAAATTGTGCGGCTGACTTCGAGAGGCAGCGACTGTTTTTTCGCGAAATTTTTACGAACGGCTGGTTGGAATAATTCAAATCATACGCCGTTGGAAAGATATCAATGAGACGCAACTTTTTCATGTAGAACACTCTCTCTAATTCCTTACGGTTTAAGAGCAGTTTCGTTTTTACCGAAAAGCGGACACTCTGTTCTTCGCGAGACCAAAATCGTCATATTTACTGCATCGGACAGAAGAACGCATTGATTCAGACAAAATACCGCACTACATCAGATGGGCAAGTGCACTGCATGGTTTCTTTTTGTTTAGACGTATTTTTTCTCGGACTAGGAAAGAAGAACACACTGCTTCAGACGAAATACCGCACTGCATCAGACGGTCAAGTGAACTTCATTGTTTTTTTTCTCAGACGACTTTTTTTCAAACAAACACTAAAATCAACTTGTGCACTTCATCAGACAGAAGAACGCACTGCTTCAGACAGAAAAAACCGCATTGCATCAGATGGTCAAGTGAACTTCATGGTTTCTTTTCTCAGACAATTTTTTTTCCCAAACAAGCACTAAAATCGACGTGTGCACTTCATCAGACAGAAGAACACACTGCTTTAGACTAAAACTGCACTGCATCAGACGGTCAAGCGAACTTCATGGTTTCTTTTTGTTACATGTAAATTTTTGAAGACATGCATTCTTTTATTTTATCGTCTCAGTAACATTTTTTCAGCACTTCACATTGCGAGTAAGTGAACCGCGACACTACCAAGGCTGAGCCGCATGAGTATTTTGTTGTCTTTTTTCATACATTGCACTTGGAGGGGGCTGCATTAAAATTAACTCTTGCTTTTTAAAACAACACGTGGCAACATAATGAACCTCTCACAGAGTGTGTTTTACATGGGCAAACAAGTGAACCCCATGGTCGAGAGAAATGTACCGCGACACTAGTAGTTAACTGCATTGTTTTTTCTATTCCCTAATTTTGTTTTTTCCACTTTTTCACTGACAAGTCTGAACTCTGATGAAAAGGCGAGTGAACTTCTCCGAGTATAATTTTATAAGAGGCAAAACAACCCCCTGCAATTTGACACATAATTTTTTTATACTAAAGCAGTACGCACAATACACACCAAAATCAGCATGAGCAACCTAGCCGAACTGCATCGCCGATTCGAGCGGAAGTGAGCTGAAGCGTCCAGTAGCCAAAAGAGACTAAAAAATGTAATTTCTACAAAAACAACACCAAACTACATCCGAGCCACACACCAATGCCCAGCGAACTGCACAGATAATTTATCAAACTGCATTTTGAGATTTTACTGCACTAAATTCATCAAAATCAACAACAAAAATCTGGAGAACACATAAAAATTGTTCACATTCCACTGCACCCTGCGAAACTGCACGCCACTGCAATGTCAGTACGCGGTCAACTCCGCAGGATGGAGCGGGAGGAGAGATGCCACTACTCTTCGCACTGCAGCTACCCGGCAATCCAACCACATGCAGATCCGGAGCGAACCGCTCTCTCTGGTCGAAGGAGGCATGGCGTGCCGGAGGAGGAGGTCAAGCCGGCAGGGAGGACGGGCACCTGCCCGCGTGCTGTGGTGCAGGCGAGCCCCTGCCGGCGTCTCTCACGCCACCGTTGGGGCAGCATGGAAGTGGACATCGGGACGAGCAGGGGGGTTGGCGACGCCGCAAGAGCCACAAGTCGCCAGTGAGGTGGAGGTCGCCAACGAAAAATGGAGGATGAGGGGATCCAAGAAGGTGCGGGAGTGGTAGTCAGGGAAAAGCCCCTAGGGAAAGGCGCGGTGGTGGGGGTCTGGCTCCTCCCGAGGTGCTGGGTTGGGTTGAGCGGAGCGGTGGCGCGCTGGGTTGGGTGGGGCGGCAACGGTGGTGCGTTAGGAGCAAAAATTAGATCGGGGCGGGGGAGAAGGAAGGTGGAGATGCGAGGGATAGAGATGGCGGCTCAGATCCGGCGGATGGGGCGGCGTCAGATGCGCGGGGAGAGAAGCACCTACCGCTCGGATCTGGCGCCGGAGGTGTGGCTGCTGGGGAGTCATGGTATGGTGGTGGGAGGTGGGAGGTGGGGGCGACCGGGGTGGTGGGAGGCCGGGGTGTCACGGGGTGTCAGGAGGTCGGAGTGGTGGAAGGTGGGATTGGTCGTGGCGGCCCGGCAGCGAGGAAGAAGGTGGGAAGGAGAGGGAGTTGGTGTGCGCTGTGGGGTGGTGGGTTAACCGGGGCGCGTGGGGCGGCGCGCCCGGATCTGCGCCGGTAGTCGCGCGGGGATGCCTGGTGTGGAGGCGGGCGAGGCGCCTAGAGAGGTAGGTGGTGGTAGGCGAGGCACCTGGAGAGGTGGTGGCCGGCGGAGGTGGGGAAGGGAGAGGGAGGCACGATCCCCTGGCGGCGCTGGCAGAGGAAGGTGGAGGGATGGTGGGAGGAGGCAGCTGAGGAAGAAGGTGGGAGGGAGGGGGTTGGGCACGAAGAGAAGGTGGGAGAGGGTGGGTGGTTTCGTTGCGCGAGAGTGTTGTTTTTTTGGGAGAGGGAGGTGGGTGTTATCAGAATAAGAAAGAGGTGTGCATAATAAGACTCTTAAGGGTGTTATCATAATAGACCCACCCTATATATATATATATATATATATATATATATATATATATATATATAACCTACTTGATACTTTGGATCAGACCAGTGTTTACCAAGGCCTCTTCAGTCTTCATTTGTCATATTTTCCATTGGAGATGTTTGGGCAAGTTCACTGTTAGCCTTGCCTTCAAAGTGAGTTTTCCTCAAGTTATACCGATACTGTCGCAGAGCAGACTTGAAAATATGGGTGCATGCTTGTCTGGTTGCATCATCTTGGGTATCCAACTTGAACCTCATTTATTGAAAATTATGAGAGTCTCATTACCAGCAACCTAGAAAGTATGGGATAGAGCAAGACGATATTACAAATTTCCATACATAACCATACTTACAGATAAATGGTCGAGGAAGGTGTTGAACTAGGTTTCATCTTATTCGTTCCTGTTCTGAATCCATGTTGGGAGGATACGTGCATGACACCTAACGGCAACGGATGCCTCTGATACTAACTTGGTTGACTCTGTAGCATCACGTGGCCTTTTTAAACTTGCCTCAAAACGGATCTCCATTCTTCCTCCTCTAGATTTAGTTAACCTGTCGAGCATTATCCCCGATGTTTGTTTCCTCTTGCACCTAGGTGCTAGTTCAATAACAAACATGGGAAGTGTTAGTGTAGATCAAACTGTGAGACTACATATAAAGAAGCATGCAACTGTAACTTGACTCGAGCAACTACCTTCTTGTTGTTGAAGCTCACAAGGTTCATCTGATCTTGCCAAGTCATCTTGTGTCAAGATTGCTTTGGAATAGTGTCAGGTGGCAAGGGAGCTTGGGAACTTGCCGCTAGCAGAGTTGACAAATGAGTAACTCATGCAGATGTTGGTACTGTGGAAGAAGGTGCTGCAACAACTACGGTTGTCGTTGCTTGTTGGGTGGCGGCTTTTCATTTAGGTTTGGATTGTTTTGTACTAGTGTAGCAGGGGATACCATGTTTGTATAATTATTCAGTGGACTTTGACCTTCTATTGCACTATTAGTACCAGCAGAATCTGCATAATTCTTCCGCTTCCGTTTTCATGTGTTCAGAGTACTAACACATATCCCCTACCATTCTGTGTTCCTTCGTCTTTTTCTTTGCCATGTAAAGTCAACCGACAAGAAAAAGAATAAAAATTTAGTTCTTCATAACAAATTGATGCGTGAGACCGACGAACTGAACTTTGATGTTAGACAACCGCATGATATGAGGATGTAATATGTAGAAAAATAGGACGACATGAGATAACCAGATCTATGATGTGTAAACTAGGCAGAAGGAATTTCAATAAATTAGAGGCAATGCAATGGAAGGTAGACACCATATGAAAGATGCTACAAATAGTACTTTGCCAAGTTAACATTGTCTCATCATAACTGGCGTTTAAACAAATGTGAAGCAGTACAAGAAATAAATCATATGCAAGATGCAAACAACACCACACTAACAAGTTAAAGGTGTCTCGTCATAAGTGATTGATGCAGGATAGACAGAAACAATACTTCGATGTTAGAACATGTAATACAGAGATGTAGTATATGCAAAATAAGGAAGAGCCATATTCACATGTATAATGTGTAAACTAAGCAGATATAATTTAATCAAATTAGAAGCGATACCAGCTAGACACCGTATGCAACATGCAAGCAAATATCACACTGCCAAGCTAGAGAAAGCACCTGGGATGCTGGTTCTGCCGGAAGACCGCCATCAGTCCCTGCCTTAATTTTTTCCTTCCTCTTACTTAATTTTATTGCCTTGTCAAGTCAAACCCACAAGAAAAATGAATAAAATTCGCTTTTCAAAACTCATTGATGCAGGATGCTGAGAAGCACTATTTTAATGTAAGGCAACTGCATGATAGGATGATTGAATGTGTAAGAAAAAAGGACAGCATTGCATATTCACAGCTATGATGTGTAAACTAAGCAAAAAGCATTTCAACAAATTAGAAGAAATGAAATCTATACACCATATGTAAGATGTAACGAATATCACTCTACCAGGTTAAAACTGTCTCGTCATTGGTGCCATTTGAACAAATTAGTAGTACAAGCTAGAAAAGAATGCGGGATGTAACCTATATCACACTCCCAATTTAAACGTGTCTTATGATAAGTGATTGTTGCAGGTTACACAACAGTAGTACTTTGATGTAAGAACATGGTGTGATAGACAGATATTGTATGATCTAGAAACAGGAACACGCGTCTTATTCACAAGTATAATGTGTAAAGTAAGCAGATGGAATTCAACAAATTAGAAGAAATACAAGCTAGACATCATACATAACATGCAACCACATATAACAGTGCCGAGTTAGAGGGAGCACCTGTGATGGTGGACTAGGGGAGACATGCTCATCATCAACACAACTACGTTGAGTGTCTATGCATGTGTTGTCTTGTAAATCTTGTTGGGGGGGATGGCGGAGTAGAATCTGCAGAGCTCTCTATTTCAGTTGGTCGGAAGGAGCACCATTATCCACTGCCTTGCTAATTTCCTTTCACTTTATTGATTTTGCTTTGTCAAGTAAAACTACAAGAAAGAGCAATAAAATTCACTCTTGAGAACTCATTCATGCATGATACTGACAATCACTACTTTGATGTAAGGCAAACACATGATACGAGGATGGAATATGTATGAAAAATAGGATGACATGGCATATTCACAACTATTTGTGTAAACTAAGCAGAAGTCGTTTCAATAAATTAGAAGCAATACAAGCTAGGCACCACATGAAAGATGCAACCAATATGACTGTGCCAAGTTAAAAGCATCCCATCATAAATGGCGTTTCAACAAATTAGAAGTAGTGCATGCTATAAATCATATGAAAGATGCAACCAATATCACATTACATATACTAAAGGTGTCTTGTCATGATTGATTGACGGGGGATACAAAAAACAGTAGTTTCATGTAAGGAAATTCTAGATGTAGTATGTACCCAAAACAGGAAGGCATGCCACATTAACAGGTATAATGTATAAACTAAGCAGAATAGCAAATGCAATTTAACCAGATTGGAAGAATTTCAATCTAGACACCATGTGCAACATGCAACCACATATCACACCGCCAAGTTAGAGCAAGCACCTCTGATGGTGGTGTAGGGGAAATCCGGTCATCAACTACAAAGCTACGTTGGCTATCTTCATCTAGCCTTATTGTTTCTTGGGAATCATGTGGGGAGGCTAACAATGCATTCTTTAAAAGAGGATCTTTTCTCACATCGATCCACAAGCATGCCTGTCTCATCACAAGAACATTAGTTTGATGTAAGAACATGGTTAATAGATAGATGTAGTAGTATGTACAAAAACAGGAAGGTATTCAAAGGTATAATGTGTAAACTAAGTAGATGCAATTTAGCCAAATTGGAAGCCATATGCAAGCTAGACACCCGGCTGGACTGGTGAGCATGATCATCGAGCACTTGAGAGCCTGGCGGGAGGTGGGCTGCTTCACCACCACCGTGGCTTTTTAGTTGGCTTGCAAGTGATGTCTGTCTGTATTGGGCTTGTCACTGGCTCGGCTAGTGCCTTGAATAGGTAGTATGCTTTTGGTGCTCTATTGTCTTGTACTCTTTGCGGCCATCGCCGTGATGTAAAATATTTCTTTTCTTATCTTAATAAAGACCGACTTCAGCCTTTCGAATACAAGCTAGACACCATATGCAACATGCAACCACATATGACAACGCAAAGTTAAAGCAAGCACCTGGGATGGTAGTTCATGGCGAACGAGATCATCAACTGCAGAGCTACGTTTACTGTCTCCGGCTTCTCACACTGCACCCTTTAAAGTACTGAGGCATGTCTTGCTTATCCGCGCCTTAAGAAGGAGTGACTTCTCTCTTTTCTTTTGTGTATTTATCAACAGTGTGGTAGAGGCTGAAATACCCATGCATAAAAAAACAATAGTGAGAGTATGGGTGAAGTGAGTGCAGAACTAGTGCACTATAAAAGTAGCAAATAGCAGGTGGTTGAAAAATAAATGACAGGAGACATATGATAGCTCTACAACATGCATGACACACAAAATTAGATTCTAGGATTTTGTAATATGAGCATATGGATGGCTGGGAAATGCAGGTACTCCTCCGGCACACCACCATATGTGGTCCTGTCAAAATAACAGCCCACTAAAAATAAATAGGTCAGCCGATTTTTTTCTAAAACGTCTGACCTACAAAGAACGGGCAAATGGCCTTCGTCTCTCCCGCCAGTTACCATTGACGATCTTTCTCGAACCGCCAGTGACCACCAGCCTAGACTCCTGCCTCCGCCGTCCCTCCCTCCCCTTGACCTCACACCACCACCGTGCTTGGCACCGCCCCTGGCCATCCCTTTAAGCCTGGCCGACCTCCACATCGGGCACCAGCAGCTCCTAGGCCCCAGACACCCCTAAGATAAACACCAAGGCGCTGCTTCCCTGGCGTAACAAGCAGACTAGCGCCTCCGCAGGTGGAGGTTCCTTTAATTGGGAATCAACTGACAAGGAATTGAAATCCAGGGGGCGACGGACCTCTAGCTAAGGTGAAATAGTATATGACAAGAAACCTTGTGCATCGCGAGTTACTAGGAACATCTAGTATTGGGAAGGAGGTGCAGTAAGAAGCGGTCAACTAGTGTCTTCTGTGGGATGAATACTATGCAAGCTAACACATAAGATTTGCACGAATAAGGGAAGAGGAGTACCAGTTCCAGTTGCCAGTGTTGTGTCCTCCTGATTTCGCGGCGATGTTCTTTGTTTTAACAGAGACCCGATGTTGTGGACGACGTTGGAGCCTTGGACGAACCCATGACCAAATTGTTGACTGTGTTGTGGTGGCCGTCTGTTGGTGGAGGGGAAGCAGATCCGAGGCGGCGAAGGACAGCGTAGCGGGAACAACTCCGGTGCAGTGGACGGTGGCGATGTTGGAGCGACAGCGGTGAGGCGCATAACAGCATGGTTGAACTGGCTCGGGTACGGCGCACATCAGCATCCTGGAAGCATCTCGGCCTCTGCTTCAACTACTAGCCGTGGAGGGCATTGCGGTTGCGGTGGATGACGGCGTCGGTGTATCGGCTCCAGCGTGATGGAGGAGGGCGGCGGTTGATTGGTGGGATGGGGTGGCAGATGGAGGATACTGGGGTTTCACGACTGATGGAGGGGTAGTTTTGGCGCCCACTGAGTATGAATCGGGAATCGGACCGGGGGGGGGGAGCTAAGGGGGAACCATGTTTTGGACTGGGACGCGCTTGTTTGAAATTTGGGGAAAGTACAAACTTTGCCCCTGATACGTCTCCAATGTATCTATAATTTTTGATTGTTCCATGGTATTATATTATCTATTTCAAATGTCTTATATACATTAATATGTTATTTTATATCATTTTTGGGACTAACGTATTAACCTAGTGCCTAGTGCCAGTTTCTGTTTTTTCCTTGTTTTTGGCTTTTTCAGAAAAGGAATATCAAGCGGAGTCCAAATGGAATAAAACTTTCGCGATGATTTTTCTTGGACCGGAAGACACCTAGGAGACTTGGAAAGGAGGGCAGAAGACCCACGAGAAGAAGACAAACCATAGGGGCGCGCCCCTGGGTTTGTGGGCCCCTTGAGAGTTCCCTGCATCGCCTCTGATTTCTATAAATATCCAAATATTCTACAAACCCTAGAGGGGCGCCAAAAAAATACTTTTTCGCTGCCGCAAGCCTCTGTTCCTGTGAGATCCCATCTTGGGGCCTTTTCCGGTGATCTGCCGAAGGGGAATTCGATCGCGGAGGGCCTCTATATCAACCTTGCTGCCCTAACGATGTGTGAGTAGTTTACCACAGACCTACCGGTCCATAGCTAGTAGCTAGATGGCTTCTTCTCTCTCTTTGATCTTCAATACAAAGTTCTCCTCGATGTTCTTGGAGTTCTATCGGATATAATATTCTTTTGCGATGTGTTTGTCGAGATCCAATGAATTGTGAATTTTTGATCACGTTATCTATGAATAATATCTGAGTTGCTCTGAATTATGCATGATACTATAGCTTTTTATTCCTCTCTGGTTTATCGATTTGGTTTGGCCAACTAGATTGGTTTTTCTTGCAATGGGAGAGGTGCTTTGTGATGGGTTCAATCTTGCAGTGTCCTCACCCAGTGACATAGTAGGGGTAGCGAGGCACGTATTGTATTGTTGCCATTAAGGGTAAAAAGATGGGGTTTATATCATATTGCTTGAGTTTATCCCTCTACATAATGTCATCTTGCTTAAAGCGCTATGCTGTTCTTATGAACTTAATACTCTAGATGCAGGCAGGAGTCGGTCAATGTGTGGAGTAATAGTAGTAGATGCATAATCGTTTTGGTCTACTTTTTACGACGTGATGCTTATATTCATGATCATTGCCTTAGATATTGTCATAACTTTGCTCTTTTCTATCAATTGCTCGACAGTACTTTGTTTACCCACCGTATGTTTTCTTTCAAGAGAGAAGCCTCTTGTGAAATCTAGCCCCCGGGTCTATTTTCCTTCATATATTTTCACATCTATAAAACAAAAACCCAAAAATACCTCTCTGAGTTTTATTTACTTTTATTTGTTTTATCTCTCTCTATTAGATCTCACTCTTGCAAGTGGCCGTGAAGGGATTGACAACCCCTTTTTCGCGTTGAGTTCAAGTGTTTGTTAGTTTGTGCAAGTGCATATATTGGAGACTTGCTTGTGCCTCCCACTGGATTGAAACCTTGGTTCTTAACTGAGGGAAATACTTATCTTTACTTCGCTGGATCACCCTTTCCTCTTCAAGGGAAAAATCAACGCAAGCTCAAGAAGTAAGAGGAAGAATTTCTGGCGTCGTTGCCGGGGAGGTTCTACATCAAGCGTACCAAGTACCTATCATAAACTCTCATCTCTTGCATTACATTATTTGCCATTTGCCTCTCATTTTCCTCTCCCCCACTTCTAAAACATTTTCAGAAAAATACAAAAATATTTGCCTTTTTATTCGCCCTCTTTCCATTTGCTTTCTGTATGCCTTTTTGCTTGTTTGCTATCTTTGCTTGTGTTGCCATGTGCCTTCTATTTGCTTGCATCTTTGCTTGCTAAAAATCTGTTGATATGGATCCACTTAAAGTTTTCTACTTGGATCATCTTTGATCCATATGTGCTCGTGCTGAAACACCAACTAGTTTAGTTGAGAGAAAATCATTAGACGAGCATGCTCATTTCGTGCGTCACCGTTTATCTCAAAGATGGGGACTTTTATGGAATCAAATAAATTGTTTGCTATGCTATGCTTGGAATCTTTGTGAAATTTATGATTTTACTTGTTGCTCGGAGAACCCTATAAACACCTTCCCTACCTATGTGAGTTTAATGATAATGAAATCTTATCTTCTTATGCCAAAGGTGTTTATAGTTACTATGATATCGAACAAATTGAAGAATCTGTTGCTTTTAAGGGTGCTTATGAAGTTGTTTCTTTGATTGAAAAGTATGATATTACTCTCTACAAATATGAAAAATTTGACATACTTAAATATTGCTATGAAAACTATGCTTCTAATGCCTATGTTAAAGAATTATCGAGAGAATGTCTGCTACTTTGGAAGAAAATAATGATATGCATGAATCTATAGATAATTACGATTTCGTTGATTTGATTGAAATATTCCCCCTTGATGAACATGATGCTTGCTATTCTTATGGCCATGATGCTAATATTAATTATGCTTATGGAGATGAACTTGCTATAGTTCCTTACGTTAAACATGAAATTATTGCTATTGCACCCACACTTGATAGTTCCTTCAATGAAAATCATGATTGCAATGGTATTATTATAAATTCTATTAATGTCAATTGTGCTAATAATGTGCAAAACCCTAAGCTTGGGGATGCTAATTTTGCTATGTCCACTACTTATTGCAATGATCATGATTGGGGTGATAATGCTTTTTATTATCTTGAAAATTTATTTAAGCCTCATGATGAATATGATGTTGGTAATAATGTTTGCAATAATATTGAAAGTGGGTTTGGAAGAGTGTCAACTTTAGGTAATAATTATCCCACTACTTTGGAGAATGATCAATCTTATGAAATGTTTGAAAAAATTGGCTTGGAGAGGCCATGGATTTATTTGATGATAATTCCACTATATTGGAAGAGTGTCAACTTTGCATGCATGAGGATCGTGTAGAGAATATGTTATGTGATAGCTATATTTTTGAATTTGAATATGATCCCACATGCAATTATTATGAGAGAGGAAAATATGGTTGTAGAAATTTTCATGTTACTAAATTACCTCTCTTCGTGTTGAAATTGTCTAAGTTTTACTCTTCTTCCTAATGCGTCCATTTTGCATCATGCTTTTATATTGATATTTATTGCATTATTGGCTGTTATTACATGTTATATCACAATACGTATGCCTATTCTCTTATTTTATAAGGTTTACATGAAGAGGGAGAATACCGGTAGGTGGAATTCTGGACTAGAAAAGGAGCAAATATTAGAGACCTATTCTGCACAACTCCAAAAGTCCTGGAACTCACAGAGATCAGTTTTGGAATATACTAAAAATATTGGGCGAAGAAAGCACCAGAGGGGGGCCACCAGTCATCCACGAGGGTGGATGGCACGCCCTACCCCCTGAGCGCGCCACCTGCCTCGTGGGCCACCTGGCAGGCCCCCGATGTCCATCTTCTTCTATATGGTGTCTTTTTCCCTGGAAAAAATCATAAGGAGGCTTTCAGGATGAAGTGCCCCTGCCTTGAGGCAGAACCTGGGCCGAACCAATCTAGGGCTCCGAGGGAGCTGTTCTGCCGGGGAAACATCCCTCCGGGAGGGGGAGATCAACGCCATCGTCATCACCAACGATCCTCTCATTGGGAGGGGGTTAATCTCCATCAACATCTTCACCAGCACCATCTCCTCTCAAACCCTAGTTCATCTCTTGTATCCGATCTCTATCTCAAAACCTCAAATTGGTACCTGTGGGTTGCTAGTAGTGTTGATTACTCCTTGTAGTTGATGCTAGTTGGTTTATTCGGTGGAAGATCATATGTTCAGATCCTTAATGCTATTCAATACCCCTCTGATTATGAACATGAATATTCTTTGTGAGTAGTTACCTTTGTTCCTGAGGACATGGGAGAAGTCTTGTTATAAGTAATCATGTGAATTTAGTATTCGTTCGATATTTTGATAAGATGTATGTTGTCTTTCCTCTAGTGGTGTTATGTGAACGTCGATTGCATGACACTTCACCATGATTTGGGCCGAGAGGAAGGCATTGGGAAGTAATAAGTAGATGATGGGTTGCTAGAGTGACAGAAGCTTAAACCCTAGTTTATGTGTTGCTTCATAAGGGGCTGATTTGGATCCATATGTTTCATGCTATGGTTAGATTTATCTTAATTCTTCTTTCGTAGTTGCGGATGCTTGCCAGAGGGGTTAATCATAAGTGGTAGGCTTTTCCAAGGAAGGGCAGCACCCAAGCATCGGTCCACCCACATATCAAATTATCAAAGTAACGAACGCGAATCATATGAGCATGATGAAAACTAACTTGACAATAATTCTCATGTGTCATCGGGAGCGCTTTGCTTTATATAAGAGTTCGTCCAGGCTTGTCCTTTGCTAAAAAAGGATTGGGCCACCTTGTTGCACCTTGCTTACTTTTGTTACTAGTTACCTGTTACGAATTATCTTATCACAAAACTATCTGTTACCGATAATTTCAGTGCTTGCAGAGAATACCTTGCTGAAAACCGCTTGTCATTTCCTTCTGCTCCTCGTTGGGTTCGACACTCTTACTTATCTAAAGGACTATGATAGATCCCCTATACTTGTGGCATATCACTAAGCACTTTCAGCAAGCAAGCCATTAAGCAACACCTCATCCCCTTTTTTTAATAGTATTGACTTTTCCTATGGACTCAATGTGATCTTGGATCACTAAAATGGAAATGTAGAGTCTTGAGCTTTTGGCAATGTTTGTCCCTAGCATCTTGAAGGGGGTTCCACATCCTCTTGTCCTGCCACTCTAATGTTGAACTAATCTGAAATATACTAGACAGAGGTATTAGTCCAACAAGAGATAGGTTGACATTAATTACCAAAATCACCCAGGGAGCACTTGTGCTTTCACTTGCACTTGAAGCACTTCATATCTTTTGGAGGCAATCTTCTTCTTGATGAGTCTGGCTCATTAAAATTTTCATTATTTTGTGAGGCAGAGATTGTGTCCTTTTCGATCATTTAGTCTTTGCTGATAATTTCAAGTTCTCTGGTGATGGTGTGTTGATTCTCGACATCTTCTTCTTCAGAACTGCCATAGTGTGAGAGAATTTCTCCTTCACTTTCCGAAGATGATTATTGATTGGAATTTTCTTGTTCCATCTTTTCTTCATGAATAGACAACAGTTTCATGACCTCAACATAGTGAAGCTCTTCATAGTCAGGTCGTTGCTTGATTTCAACTACAATGGAATCGAAAGATTCATCAAGTGAGCTAAGAAGCTTGTTGACTACATCTTTATTGGTGATATCAGTTACTCCTCGCTGATGTAATCTTTTGACAATGTTTGTCAATCGATCAACAAGTTCCATGGAACTTTCTTTACGAAGGCTTCTGAATCCAGTGAAAATAGCGTGAAGCATTTGAGTGTGAGGATCTGATCTGGCAACAAGTTCTTCATGAGCACTGTTGAGAGCATCCCAAATTTGCTTTGATGCGTTGAGCCTGTGAAACCGAAAGAAAATGTCTTTTGGCAGACTTCCACATATGATATCTTTTGCTTGAGCATCCAACTGTAAATTTGCTTTATCATCAGAAGTCAGATCATTTTGTTGCTGAATGGTGTAGCCATCTTCCACAATCTGCCACAAGTCATAGTTGATAGCTTGAATTCTGATTCTCATTCGTTCCTTCCAGTATAGATAGTCATTCCATCGAAGATAGTAAATCTTTCAGAGTGCGAGGATCTACTTGGGAATGACATACTCAAAACTTCAAGGATGTTAGACCTTTAATAAACAGAGATAGGGAGAACCTGCTCTGATACAATTGTTAGGACTGAGAGTATATCGGCCAATGAGGGGTGAATGGGAGATTCAAAATTTTCTATCAAAATCTTTGAAACTAATCCCACTCACAACAGCAAAAGAAGAAACGAAAGAAAATAACTTAATAAGTTTTCTTCGTAAGAAGCATATTCATCGGTGAAAGCATCGACGACAGTGCGAGCATGATGAATCATAGGTTTAACTACGATGAGAGTAACGCAACAAGCAAACAAATGCAGTAGAATGAGATACACCATGGTACGCACGAACGAAGTGATCTAGAACTATCGGCACAGAGCACAAATATAAACTACTGAAATAAAAGTAGTTGAGTAAATAGAACCAGTGGTGCTCGATGGCGACAAGGAGATTTGGTAGACCAGTTCACCCTTCTGCCAAAGGACTACATCTAGTTGGAGGGGTTGTGACTTAACACGGAACATAAACTCTCTTCACCCTATTCTCCTTCAATGTAGAGCTGATTAGACTTAGGTTGAATTCACTCGTGGTAGATCCTTGTCGGCGATCTCCAAACCTTCGGTCGACCTTCACGAACCACAATCACTCTTGGTTGCTAAAGATATGGCTCGGTGAAGACAACAACTCTTCAACACTCGAAGCCGAAACCTATCCGTCTAGAGAGTGCACAACTCTCAAGAGTAATAGGTACAAGAACTCTCACTTAGAACTACTGTGATGTTAAACCACTGCCTAAGTTCGTGCTCTTGGTTTTCTCTCGGTGGATCTTAAACTCAAATCAGTCGGAGAGGGGTTGCTCTTAGAAATATCAAGCAGAGCAGCCAACGGACAATGTTGGAGCAGGTGTCTATTTATAGCCACAGCCTTCCCAGATGGGAAGTGACCAAATTAGACATCGGGTTCAGCCAATGGCCGAACGACATGATTCCAACTGTCGGATTTGAGCACAACGGTAACATTTCTTGTGGATCAAGAAATGCTAACTCCTCGGTTTGAGTCAAATCTCTCACAGCGAAGAAGAACACAGTCTCTTGCTGACAAGTATTTGCTCAGAGCACACAGAGATTTCTCTCGCAGCTTTCATAGGTTATGGCTAAGCATCACAATAGATCTAAGCATCGAGAACCTATACCCCTCAAAATAGTACGGAGGTCCTATGACTCGAAAGAATCAAAGAAGAACAAAGAAATGAATACTATGTCTTCACTTTGTCTTTGACTTCCATCGCTGCATTCAATTTCTTCGGACGACGGTACTGAATCGAAAGCTTTGCTTTAGTAGTAAGATTTCGGGGGAAGATTTCTTCACATCAATCTTCTTGACTCTATTACATCAAAAAATATAGCTTGTTCTTCTCTGCAATGCAGATATACCTCGGTGAAGTTCCTCGAACTCAGCACCAATGACAACATTCTCTTCGGTTGTGTATGGACTTTTCTTTTGTATGCACTAGCAAACAAATCAGTCCATACCTGTTTCTGTCAACAATCTCCAAAACACAAGGTAAGCAAACATTGTACCAACAAGATGACACCAGGGGGAATTACGATTCAGACTGATACACATGGCGAAGATGTTGATGCTGCTGCTGGAGATGATGATTAGATTGCTTTTGTCGTATTTGCCTGTGAGAAGACGACTTTTTATCTAGTATGTGAAATTGTGTTTGCTATGACAATTGAAACCTGATGAAGTTGTTGTTTAGTATTTTGCTGTGTGAACATCACTTTTTATGTATGTTGACTTGTGTTTGGTGATTGTATGACGAATAAACATGATGACATTGTTGTTTAGTTGTACTCATATTTGGATGTGAAACTTGTATTTGATGACATAGTTTGCTCTTCGACTGCAATTTGCTCTATGTCTTCCAATAGGAACAAAGCTGGCCCGATAGGGTCTCTGCTAATTTATATATTTATTAGCAAAAGCGCCGCTGTTATTTATTTATTTATGAGCAAAAGGGGATACCCCCCCGATTTCCGTTAATAGAAATCATTAGATGTTCACAACACTACGCCCAACATGCTAAACAGGTTTCATTCATTACTAGTTTTAGCAAAGTGCTCATGTCATAGCCACTCAATACATCATGAGTGCTACATACACTGCAAACAAAGAGACAATCATCCTACATAGCACAACGATCTTGCCCGTTATCTTCACAAGCTCTTTCATCTCCTCATTGATGTCAAGGTCGTTCAACAGTTGTTGCTTGGCCTTGATCAAATGAACTGCATCTTTAACCTTCTGCTCTGCAACTTCCTCTTCTGTCGTTCCTTCAGTTACTTGACCAACACCCCAACCTGCTGGTATTGGGATTCCTCGGCTAACCAAATAATCAGCGTAGTTCCATTCCCCCACATTAGCAACTTCCCAGAAATACAAATCACATGAATCTTCCCTTTTCTGCATGAATCAAATTGGAAGATCATCAACCAAACTATTAAAAAAATCAGCAACTGAAAGTAGGCAAACAACTTAAACATATTATTACCCCATGATTAGGGCATTTGTACAAGACTCGATCAGGGTTGAGGATTGTAGTTGAGATGTGATGGATGACTCTGCATGATTTGCAGCAGTGGCACCACACCAATGGTAGCGGGTTGCGATGAGCAAGGGTGCGGTGAGTGTGTCGTCGGGGGTGTGATGAGACCCACTGGTGGTGGTACGGGTGGCGACTTGGCGCACATCTGGTTGTTGCCTCGATTGCCTGCCAAAGAGCAGGGGGACGAGCAAGTGGACATGGTTGCTGCGCCCGGAGCTTCTGATGCTAGGCAGAGTAACTAGAGAAGAGGAGAAGCAAACGTTGGATATGTCCGTTTCATTACTTGCAAAGTAGCATAGCACTATATATAGCCTTAGTCCAGGTTTGGATTCGAACCAGCTACAGGAGTACGTCTCTCTTTTTTAGAAAACTCAACAACATCTCTTTATTGGTACACTAGCTTGTTATGTACGCCTTCTCAAGTATTTGAATTTCTAGAATGTTATCTGGAGAACGTTCCGTGGGAGGAGGACGGCAAACGAAAGCATTTTCCTGGTAGTTTTAGTTACGACGCAAGACCAAATGTGCGGTTTCGGGAATATTATTTGGCGACTGAGCCCAGTTTTTCTTTTCTTCCTAAAAAAAGTATGCTACATGGCGTCGGCTTAGTCAAAAACGTTTGTGCGAACCTTGACCATTGGATTGACATCCGGCATTTGTCGTGTTTCTTCATTCTCTTCTTTCTCAAGCTGCCAAAGCTAAACCAGCGCCGGCGGGGTCGCCTGCTCCCGCCTCCCATGGCTGCATGTGCTGCTGCACACGCATCGCGGCACATTGCACCCTAAAACTCTGGTGCATCTTCCCCGACTCCTGTTCGTTCCCGTCCGAGGCCTCACCATCGTCCCCCGCCTTGGTCCGCTCGCCGCGGCGCCGCCCTCGGGTGTTGTCAACATGGTCAACAACCAAGAGAAATAAGGAGATGACTGTGCATGGTGAGGACGACAATAGGGACCCACCAGGATCATGGCAGTATGCAAGCAAGTGCCTCCTTTATTACAAGAAAAAAGTGGTTCCTCCTGATGGTTTCCTGACATCTCGATCGCACGCCACTGTCAACGTAGTCAATAAGCGAGATAATTGCACAAGGAGTAGCTAACACCCGGGACCTAGAAGCCCGTGCAGTATTTTTTTGTTTTCAGAACGGAGCAGGGTATCAAGTAAGTTGTGCAAGAGTTGTGGCCCGTCTAGGCCAGGCTTTTATTTCATATGTTTACCACATGACCAACCCAGCTTTTTTCCATTCAGAAAATGGCTAGCCTAGCTATTTTATCTTTTGTAGATACCCAACGGAGACATACTTGCTTTTCTACGCCCCTGCTGGGCCGGGAATCTTTCAAGAAGAGGAGGAATGCATTCGGCTTGCCCAAAAATGGGCTATAAGTAATAAGAAATGGGCTGTAAATTGAAAAAATACAGCAAATAGGCAATTAGTTCCAAATTACTTTTTCTTTCGGATTTAGATATTTTAATTTCATTATTTTTGTGCGGGTAAAATTTCATTGGATTTTAAATTAAGTTATGTTTAATTTTTAAATTAATTTGAATCTGACTAGAAATTTCGGGTTGTATGATGTTTGCGACAGATTTGGAGGCTGACTTGTGGGTCTACTAGGTTGACGTGTACGCAAGGCTTTGTCAACTTAATCCACAAATAATTCTACCAGCAGTGACCGTTGGATGTTAATCCAATGGCCGTGCTACTTCTTCAATATCTAATCTTCTTGCTCCAGCTACCCAAACCAGCGTCATTAGAACCGCTTGCTCCCGCCTTTTGTGGCCGGCTGTGCTGCCGCGCAGGCCTCACTGCCCCACCCTACTCCCATTGTTGGCCAGGCCATTCCTCTACTCACCAACACCTCCCATTATTTTCCGGCGACGACAGCCAAATCAGTAAACCCTTGTACTCCCCACCGCGTGGGCAACCACTTCCGAGTCTTCCCCGGCTCCGGGTCGTTTGATACGTCCATTTTGCATTATGATTTCCAACTGTAATTTGTATTGTTTTTATGCATAATAATGCCTTTTGGAGTAAGTCTAATTCCTTTTCTCTCACAATATGCAAGGTTTACACAAAGAGGGAGAATGGCGGCAGCTGGAATTCTGGACCTGAAAAGGCTATGTCACAAATACCTATTATGCACATCTCCAAAAGAGCTGAAAATTTACGGAGAATAATTTTGGAATATATGGAAAATACTGGGAAAAATAACTACCGGAGGGGGACCACCTGGTGAGCACAAGACACCAGGGTGCACCAGGCCTCCCAGGCACGCCCTGGTGGGTTGTGCTCAGCCCAGCCCACCTTCGGTGGCCGTCTTCTAGTATATTAGTCATTTTGACATAGAAAAAAATAAGGAGAGGACTTCCGGTATGGAGCGCCACCGTCTCAAGGCGGAACTAGGACATGAGCATTTTTGCCCTTCGGCAGAGTGATTCCGCCAGGGGAACTTCATTCCCGGAGGGGGAAATCGAAGCCATCGTCACCACCAACAACCCTCTCATCTTTGGGAGGCCAATATTCACAAACATCTTCAACAACACCACGTCCTCTCAAACCCTAGTTCATCTCTTGTGTTCAATCTTTGTACCAGAACCTCAGATTGGTACCTATGGGTGACTAGTAGTGTTGATTACATCTTGTATTGATTACTATATGGTTTATTTGGTGGAAGATTATATGTTCAAATCCATGATGCTATTTAATACCCCTCTGATCTTGAGCATGAATACCATGTGTGATTAGTTACTTTTGTTTTTGAGGTCACGGGAGAAATCATGTTGCAAGTAATCATGTGAACTTGATATGTGTTCGATATTTTGATGATATGTATGTTGGGAACCCCTTAGTGGTGTCATGTGAACGTCGACTACATGGCACTTCACCATCTTTGGGACTAAGGGAATGTAGTATGGAGTAGTTATTATATGATGGGTTGCTAGAGTGACAGAAGCTTAAACCCTAGTTTACGCGCTACTCCGTAAGGGACTGATTTGGATCCATATGTTTAATGCTATGGTTAGATTTTATCTTAATACTTTTCTCGTAGTTGTGGATGCTTGCGAGGGGGTTAATCATAAGTGGGAGGTTTATTCAAGTAAGAATAGCACCCAAGCGCCGGTCCACCCACATATCAAATTATCAAAGTAGCGAACACAAATCAAACCAACATGGTGAAAGTGACTAGATGGAATTCCCGTGTGCCCTCAAGAATGCTTTGCTTATTATAAGAGACCGTTTGGGCCTGTCCTTTGCCACAAAAGGATTGGGATACCTTGCTGCACTTTATTTACCATTATTGTTACTTTCTCGTTACAAATTATCTTGCTATCAAACTACCTATTACCGACAATTTCAGTGCTTGCAGAAATTACCTTGCTGAAAACCACCTGTCATTTCCTTCAGCTCCTCGTTGGGTTCGATACTCTTACTTAGTGAAAGGACTACGATTGATCCCCTATACTTGTGGGTCATCAAGACTCTTTTTTGGCGCCGTTGATGGGGAGTGAGGCGCTCTTGGTAAGTGGAAGTTGGTAAGGAAAAAATTATATTACGTGCTGAAATTTATTGTCACTTGTTACTATGGAAAACAATCCTTTGAGGTGTTTGTTCGGGGTATGTTCACCTCAAAAGGAAGGACAATTATTTTCCCTCAACCTACTGCACCTACTAAAAATATTGGCTTTGAAATTCCTTCGGGTATGATAGAGCAACTGCTAGCTAATCCTTATGCAAGAGATGGAACTGAACATCCTGATATGCATCTTATACATGTGGATGAAATGTCTGGATTATTTAAGCTTCCAGGTTTACCCAGAGATGAAGTTAAGAAGAAGGTTTTCACTTTATTTTTGAAGGGAAAAGCATTGACATGATATAGGCGATGATATTGGGTCTTGGAACTGGAATCGATTGAAAATGGAATTTCACCAAAAAAATTATCCTATGCATCTAGTTCATCGTGATCGGAATTATATATATAATTTTTGGCCTTGTGAAGGAGAAAGTATCGCTCTAGCTTGGGGAGTCTTAAGGCAATGTTATATTCATGCCCCAATCATGAGCTCTCGAGAGAAATTATTGTTCAGAAGTTTTATGCTTGGCTTTCTTATAATGATCGATCCATGCTCGGTACTTCTTGTGTTGGTTCGTTTATGAAGAAGACTATTGAACTCAAGTAGGATCTTTTGGAAAGAATTAAATGAAACTCTAAAGATTGGGAACTCGACGAAGGTAAAGAGTCAGGTACTAAGCTTGAGTTTGATTGTGTTAAATCTTTTATGAATACTGATGCTTTTCACAAGTTTAGCACTAAATATGGACTTGACTCTGAGATAGTAGCCTCTTTCCGTGAACCATTTTCTACTCATGTTGATCTCCCTAAGGAGAAGTGGTTTAAATATCATCCACCTATTAAATAAGAAATTAAAGAACCAGTTAGAGCTAAAGATGAAACTATCATTTACAATGTTGATCCAGTTGTGCTTAGGATAAAGGAACATGATAAGGTATGAACTATTGTTCACAAAAGTAATATTAAAGCACCTAAACCCCCTGAGAAAATTAAAGTAGAACCTAGTGTTGCTATGGTTAAAGATCTCTTGGTATAAAATATTGATGGGCATGTTATTTACTTCTGTGATGAAGCTGCTAGAATTGCCAAACTTGATGAAAAAGATAAACATAGACCTGTAGTTGGCATGCCTGTTGTCTCAGTTAAAATAGGAGATCATTGCTATCATGGTTTATGTGACTTGGGTGCTCGTACGAGTTCTATTCCTTTTACCTTATACCAAGAAATTATGAATGATATAGCACCCGCTGAAATAGAAGACATAAATGTTACTATTAAACTTGCTAATAGAGATACCATCACACCACTTGGGATACTTAGAGATGTTGAAGTCTTGTCTAGGAAAATAAAATACCCTACTGATTTTCCAGTACTTGGTTCCCCACAAGATGACTTTGGTCCCATTATCTTTGGTAGACCTTTCTTGAACATCGTTAATGCTAAGATAGATTGTGGAAAACAAACTGTCGTGTTAGTTTTGGTGATGTGTCTCATGACTTTAATTTCTCCAAGTTCCATAGACAACCTCGTAATGAAGAACTGCATAGTAAAGATGAAATAATTGGTCTTGCTTCTATTGTCGTGCCTCCTACTGATCCTTTAGAACAATATTCGTTGGACCATGAAAATGATATGCACTTACGTGAAAGAAATGAAATAGATAAAATATTCTTCGAACAACAACCTATCCTAAAACATAATTTGCCTATTGAAACTCTAGGAGATCCTCCTCACTACAAAAAAATACACTTCCGTGATGATACGTGTTCGTCATAGTAGGTCGCGTTTTTTGTCATGCATGTACATCCATGACAAATTTATGACAGAATCAAGATAGTCATACCTGTGCTGTCGTAGAAGTGTTCCATGACATTACCAAAATTATCATCACGGAAGTGTCCACTTCCATGACGATAAATCATGCGTCACAGAAGTGCTTTCATCAAGGGTGACCGACACATGGCATCCACCGTAACGGAACGCCGTTAAACTATCGGGTCGGGTTTTGGATCCGATAACCCGTTAACAGCCCCAACCAATGGGGATTTTCCACATGTAAAATCATCATTGGCTGGAGGAAACACGTGTCGGCTCATCGTTGGGACAGATGTCATCCACTCATTGGACAGAAGGCGCCAATGATACATCGACATGTGGCACGGCCCAACAGAGGCCCATTCCTATGAAAAGGCTGGCCTAGTAAAAATTAGTAGGCCAGCCCATATAAGGCCTACTTGTGTCAGGTCCATTTAAGCCCACGGCCCATACGAGATGTGCCAATTCGGCCCATCAACGGCCCGTTAAAGATTTGACACCATTGCAGCCCATAGTCAGTTCGAGCCCGTTAACAGCCCGCTATATATCTGGGCTCAATATCGGCCCGATGAGATTTCGACCTGTTAACAGCCCATTTAATGGATGGGCCAATTTTCAGGATGTACATCTTTCGGCCTTTTAGCGACCCATTTAAATGTTGGGCCAGTTTCCGACCCGGTGTGTCTTCCAGCCTATTGACGGCCCATAAATCTGATGGGCCATTTGTTGTCGGACCTGAATTTCGACCTTTTAGCGGCCCATTTAAGTGTTGGGCCAATTTTCTGGCCCGGTGTCACTTTCAGCCTGTTGACGGCCCATAAATCAGTTGGGCCATTTGTAGTCGGACCTAAGTTTTGGCCTTTTAGCGACCCATTTAAGTGTTGGGCCAATTCCCGGCCCTGTCTGCCTTTTGGCCTGTTAACGGACCATAAATGAGTTGGGCCATTTGTAGTCGGACCTTAGTTTTGGCCTTTTAACGGCCCAAGCCCTTCATGGTCCAATACCAGCCCGGTTTCTCTTTCGGCCTGCTAAAGGCCCACAACACAGTTGGGCCATTTACAATAAAACCTAACTTTCGGCCTCTTAGCGGCCCATGGTCTTCATGGTCCAGTACAAGCCCGCTGTCTCTTTCGGCCTGCTAAAGGCCTACAGTATAGTTGGGCCATATGTAGCACAAACTTAGTAACGGCCTGCTAAAGGCCCGTGAAATAAACTGGGGCCACCTATTGCCCGCTTCGATGTCGGCCTGTTAACGACCCGGGAGGTAAGAGGGCCGACCATTAACTTTCAGCCTAGTAACGGCCCATTATCTTAATGGGCCCACTAAAGTTTGTACATGTCTTTAGGCCAAATTAGATAATTTGAGCCCATTACGACGAGCAATTATGCACAGGACCAAAACCGATCACGCAAAGGTACGGCATGCAGGGAATAACGTTGCACATCCAGCATATATTACAAGAAATTACATCCACTAGGCAATCAAAGATTGATGCTAGTGCAAATAAATGAGCAGAACCTAACCATCTACAACATCACAATTTGCAACCTTAGCACGGATGACGCCCATAAGCATGTGGGCAAGTTCTTTCTGCTTTGCTACACTGTCTCTGAAAACATTGATCAGTTGTTGTGTCGCATGACTCTGCACCTCTGATTCATTCACCATTTCCATCATTGCTTCAGCCATTAATTGGTTCACAAACATACATTTATTCCGTTGCATTCGAGACAGAGGATACTGAACAGATTCAGATGGCGATTTTGGCAGGCTTGTATTATTGATAGTGGAGAGTGTCTCGACCACTGCATCATAACATAAATTAGGACGGGAACCAAACGGATTAATCATGAGTTATTGCCATATTACCTGGCCTAGATTTACTGGAAAGAAACAATGGGGTTGCCTTGTTGTTTTCAGAGTTTGTCTTCTTATCTTCAGCAGCCTACACAGAATTAACACACTAGCATTGCTATCATTGGCCAAGTCAGATAATAGGAAAGAAACATTGACACAACGAACGTTTGGGCAACTAGCCTACACCAAATTAACACAATATGACACAGCTATCATCAGCCAGGTAAGGTAGTACGAAAGCAACATGGACACAATGAATGAATGGGCAACCAGAGAAGCACTACAATTCAGTAATGTGCGTGATATGAGATAGTACATTCATGCAGCTCAGTATGCAAAACTACCAGGCAGTTTTCCTTACAAAAATCAACATTGGCGCCTTTAACATTTTGCTACAACTAATTTTAGATCAGATAAAGGTTAGATTCACGCCGATTAACAAAATACATGTTGATGTAAAAATATAGTGATATACAACAGGTACTTACATCAGCATTGGAGCACAAAGAATTCCCGCAAGATATTTTCCTCGAATACGATCCCAATGGAGGAAGTCTTCTATCGTTTAACCTTATTTCCTAAAAGAGAGATGGGTAAGAAACATGTAGAAAATATGATCAGAATGCTATAAAATTTCATGATGCGAGGATACGCACATGCTTCTTAGAATGGAGTTGACATTCTTTTGCTGGACTAGAGCGGACTAGTTCTTTGGCCACTGGAATCTGCTTATTATCAGTGGGAGTTGGGTTTCTCTGTGCTGGAGCAGTATCTATGAAAAATGGAGTTGGTTTATTATCTCCTGGCGTTTGGATCTTTTGCAAAGACCTGGTTTGTAACCCTTCAGATTCTAACATAGCCGTCTTCCCCTTGCATGCCTTATATAGAAGAATGGTGATTCAGTTATAAAACATGCTACAACAGAGTTGGAATAGGTACTAAAGAATAGAAAGGCATGACATATTGACATGTATTCCCTCCATCCGGAAATAAATGGATGAATCTAGGCGTATTTCAGTTCTAGATACATCTAGTTTTATCCATTTCTGCGACATTTAATCCGGACGGAGGGAGTATGATGCAAGAGCTAGGGATACAACAGGACAACACAGTAAAAAACACACTGAAAAACCCACTGCAGAACCAAAGTATTCAAACCCACTAATATGAGATAGTACACACATGCAGCTCAGGATGCAAAACTACCAGGCACTTTTCCTTACAAAAATCAACATTGCGGCCTTTAATCATAAATTTTGCTACAACTAAATTTAGATCAGATAAAGGTTGGATTCACGCCAATTAACAAAATACATGCCGATGTAAAAATATAGTGATATACAACAGGTACTTACATCTACATTGGAGCATAGAGAATTCCTGCAAGAATCTTTCCTCATAAACGATACCATTGCAGAAATTCTTCTATCTATTAAGCTTATCTTCTAAAAGAGAGATGGGTAAGAAACATGTAGAAAATATGATCAGCATGCTATAAAATTTCATGATGCAAGGATACACACACGCTTCTTAGAATTGAGTTGACATATTTTTGCTGGACTGGAGCGGACTAGTTCTTTGGCCACTGGAATCTGCTTATTATCAGTAGGAGTTGGGTTTCTCGGTGCTGGAGCAGTACCTATAAAAATTGGAGTTGGTTTATTATCTCCTGGCATTTGGATCTTTTGCAAAGGCATTGTTTGTAACCCTTCAGATTCTAACATAGTCGTCTTCCCCTTGCATGCCTTGTATAGAAGAATGGTGCTTTAATTATAAAACATGCGACAGCAGAGAGATGGAATAGGTACTGAAGAATAGAAAGGCATGACATATTGACATGTATTCCCTCCATCCGAAAAAATGGATGGGTCTAGGCGTATTTCAGTTCTAGATACATCCTTTTTTTATCCATTTCGGCAACATGTAATCCGGACGGAGGGAGTATGGTGTAAGAGCTAGGGATATGACAGGACAACCAACAAAAAAAACTAGTTGAATGTAAAACTATATGCTAGCAGAATACATACAGAAATAACTAAGGCAACATACACGTGTATGATTGGGAAAATAAGATGGCATTGCAACAGAGCACTAGAACAACACTTCAATGTAAAAAAAACATGGTATGGAAAACAGATGAAGTACATACTGATGAATAACAATGCATAAGATATTCAGAAGCATGATGTCCAAATTAAGCAGATGGCATTGCGATAGAATAGAATGACAGTACTTGAATTTGAAAACATGTTATCATGAATGGAATAGGTACTGAAAAACAGGAAGGCATGACATATTTACATGCATGATCAGCATACTAAGCACACGGCATTGCAACAGAGTAGATACACTCCAGGACATTATATGCATGTTGTACCCATATCACCGGCGAAGTTAGAGCAAGGACCTTGTGGGGTGAAGAGGATTCATCATCTTTCTGCAAGTCTTCTGAAGAACTTCCTTTACATGTTCCATCATATTGGGTATCATTGACATCAAGTTTATTGGCCTTTACATTGCTCTGTGAGGTTCTTGTGGATATATCAGTGTGTGCAATTATATCTGACATGCATGGAAGACAACTAGTAGTTAGATTTATGTAAATGAGTGCCTGTAGGAGACGACATAAATAGTAGGACTGGGGTTAACTAGCAGCAATAGGTCTCATAAACTAAAGGGAGAACACAGATGAAAGCTACAGAATATGTATCATTTGTACTCGAGATTAACTAGATGGCACACAAAAGTATTAAAGAACAACATAGGTAATACTAGAAGTGGTATAATACTATAATCACCAGCCTATGGGATAGCATTGGCTGATGGATGATAAGTATGGAATAGCGTTACCTAAAGAACAATTATCTTAGCTTGTCGGATTTCGGGTTCCGGCAGACCCTTGAGGTTCGAACACTGGGGTGCGCGCGGAGATTACGCCCTCTGCCTACCTGTTCCTCACCGAATCGCTAGGACCTAAAACTATGAAGAGATCAACACGAGAGACCCAGTGTTTATACTGGTTCAGGCCACCATTGTGGTGTAATACCCTACTCCAGTGGGTGGTGTGGTGGATTGCCTCTTGGGCTGATGATGAACAATACAAGGAAGAACAGCCTCACGAGGGTCTGTTCTTGGCTGGTGTGATGAACTGCTAGGAGGAGTTCAGTCGCCCTATCTCTCTCTTTCTATCCTGGATGTATGCCAACTACCAGCTACCAGATGCCTCTACCCTGGGGGTGGCTAGTCCTATTTATAGGCAAAGGCCCTGGGCCTCTTCCCAAATATCGAGCGGGAAGGGCGCCAACAATTGGCCATTTTGAAGGGGAACAGCGGGTACACTTATCCTGACTAAAGTTGGTCCTCTCCTGTCAAAGGCTCTGGTGGTGACGCCGGCTTGGGCTCCATGGTGACCTCCATCCTGCCGTTGGACTAGTCTTGGTATTGTTGCACCGAAATGTATGCCTTTGCTTGATGCTCTCGCCTGTGCTTGCTCCCTTTGCACCAAAGAGGAAAGGAGGACACTGCGCGGGCTGGCGCCCGACTGGCGCCCCTGGTCATCATGGCTTGCGGCATGGGCACCTCGCGAGGTACCCTACCTTGAACTCTCCGCCTCCTCGTGAGCCAGCCTGATGAGGCCGTGCCCGAGGAAGCTCCTTGTCGTCCGCCCCGCAAGGCTTGGCCCCTTGCGAGGGTCTTGAGCTTGTGTTGATGAAGATGGGCCGTGCTGGGCCCCCTTTGAGCCACGCTGCAGGCCGCAGGCAGGCAAGTCTGGGGACCCCTGTTCCCAGAACGCCGACAGTAGCCCCCGGGCCCACGGCGCGCCCGGACTTGGCCGATCAGAGAGGCGAAAGGGCAAGTGCGAAGCATCGCGGGCCCTAACAGCTGCGGCCTTGGGCGCCGCATAGCGTTTTATTGGATGTGGGCGTCTCCACTTTCCCATGATGCCTCGGCAACCGCACGGATTCGACTACTCCCTGCATGCAAAGCGGGTCATGATTACCTGCAATCGTGGTGGTCGACGGTTGGCCTCCTCTGGCTATAAGTACGGAGCGCCGCGAGCCACTCCAGCTCATCTTCCTCTGCTACTTCTCCACTTCTTCATCTTCGCTACTGCTCCGCCTTGCTGTCATGGCTCCGATACGCCGGTTCTCTGCAGAAGAGAAGGGGAAGGCCCCCCGAGAGGGCCCCGACCCACTTCCGCCAAAGAAGCGGTTGGTCCTCTGCCGCCGAGATGATGGCGCGCGGTAGGAGGTGTCGAGGCCTTGGTGCGAGCGGCCACCGCCAGGGTTTCCACTGTTGGGGAATGTTGTAGAAAATTAAAAAATTTCCTACGGTTTCACCAAGATCCATCTATGAGTTCATCTAGCAACGAGTCATGGGAGAGTGATTGCATCTACATACCACTTGTAGATCGCGTGCGGAAGCGTTCAATGGAACGGGGTTGATGGAGTCGTACTCGCCGTGATTCAGATCACCGATGACCTAGTACCGAACGGACAGCACCTCCGCATTCAACACACGTACGGAGCGGATGAAGTCTCCTCCTTCTTGATCCAGCAAGGGGGAAGGAGAGGTTGATGAAGATCCAGCAGCACAACGGCGTGGTGGTGGATGTAGCAGAACTTCGGCAGGGCTTCGCTAAGCAACTACGGAAGGAGGAGGAGGTGTTGCAGTGAGGAGGGAGGCGCCAGGGCTTATGGGTGCGGCCACCCCTCCCTCCCCTCCCTTTATATAGGCGCATGAGAGGGGGGAGGGCGCAGCCTTGCCCCTTCCTCCAAGGAAGGGGTGCGGCCAAGAGGGGGGGGGGAGGAGTCCATCCTCCCCAAGGCACCTCGGAGGTGCCTT
The DNA here is from genome assembly GCF_018294505.1 of Triticum aestivum. Taxonomy (NCBI): domain Eukaryota; kingdom Viridiplantae; phylum Streptophyta; class Magnoliopsida; order Poales; family Poaceae; genus Triticum; species Triticum aestivum. The sequence goes on along the minus strand of NC_057804.1, from coordinate 444,768,032 downwards.
CCCCTCTTTGGACTCTCCCCTCTCCAAGTCTTCTTGGCGCATGGGCCTCTTGGGGCTGGTGCCCTTGGCCCATATAGGCCAAGGCGCACCCCCTACAGCCCATGTGCCCCCCGGGGCAGGTGGACCCCCCGGTGGACCCCCGGACCCCTTTCGGCACTCCCGGTACAATACCGATAAAGTGCGAAACTTTTCCGGCGACCAAAATAAGACTTCCTATATATAAATCTTTACCTCCGGACCATTCCGGAACACCTCGTGATGTCCGGGATCTCACCTGGGACTCCGAACAACATTCGGTATGCTGCATACTCATATTCATACAACCCTAGCGTCACCGAACCTTAAGTGTGTAGACCCTACGGGTTCGGGAGACACGTAGACATGACCGAGACGGTTCTCGGGCAATAACCAACAGCAGGATCTGGATACCCATGTTGGCTCCCACATGCTCCTCGATGATGTCATCAGATGAACCACGATGTCGAGGATTCGATCAAACCCCGTATACAATTCCCTTTGTCAATCGGTACGTTATATGCCCAAGACTCGATCGTCGGTATCCCAATACCTCGTTCAGTCTTGTTACCGGCAAGTCACTTTACTCGTACCGTAATGCATGATCCCGTGACCAAACACTTGGTCACTTTGAGCTCATTATGATGATGCATTACCGAGTGGGCCCAGAGATACCTCTCTGTCATACGGAGTGACAAATCCCAGTCTCGATCCGTGTCAACCCAACAGACACTTCCGGAGATACCTGTAGTGCACCTTTATAGTCACCCAGTTACGTTGTGACGTTTGGAACACCCAAAGCACTCTTACGGTATCCGGGAGTTACACGATCTCATGGTCTAAGGAAGAGATACTTGACATTGAAAAAGCTCTAGCAAAACGAACTACACGATCTTGTGCTATGCTTAAGATTGGGTCTTGTCCATCACATCATTCTCCTAATGATGTGATCCCGTTGTCAATGACATCTAATGTCCATAGTCAGGAAACCATGACTATCTGTTGACCAACGAGCTAGTCAACTAGAGGCTCACTAGGGACATGTTATGGTCTATGTATTCACACGTGTATTATGATTTCCGGATAATACAATTATAGCATGAATAAAAGACAATTATCATGAACAAGGAAATATAATAATAATGCTTTTATTATTGCCTCTAGGGCATATTTCCAACAGTCTCCCGCTTGCACTAGAGTCAATAATCTAGTTACATTGTGATGAATCGAACACCCATAGAGTTCTGGTGTTGATCATGTTTTGCTCGCGAGAGAGGTTTAGTCAATGGATCTGCGACATTCAGATCCGTATGTACTTTGCAAATATCTATGTCTCCATCTTGAACATTTTCACGGATGGAGTTGAAACGATGCTTGATGTGCCTGGTCTTCTTGTGAAACCTGGGCTCCTTGGCAAGGGCAATAGCTCCAGTGTTGTCACAGAAGAGTTTGATCGGCCCCGACGCATTGGGTATGACTCCTAGGTCCGTGATGAACTCCTTCACCCAAATTGCTTCATGCACTGCCTCCGAGGCTGCCACGTATTCCGCTTCACATGTAGATCCCGCCACAACGCTCTTCTTGCAGCTGCACCAGCTTACTGCTCTACCATTCAACATATACGCGTATCCGGTTTGTGACTTAGAGTCATCCAGATCTGTGTCGAAGCTAGCGTCGACGTAACCCTTTACGACGAGCTCTTTGTCACCTCCATAAACGAGAAACATGTCCTTTGTCCTTTTCATGTACTTCAGGATATTCTTGACCGCTGTCCAGTGTTCCTTGCCGGGATTACTTTTGTACCTTCCTACCAAACTTACGGCAAGGTTTACATCAGGTCTGGTACACAGCATGGCATACATAATAGATCCTATGGCTGAGGCATAGGGGATGACGCTCATCTCTTCTTTATCTTTTGCCGTGGTCGGGCATTGAGCCGAGCTCAATCTCGCACCTTGCAATACAGGCAAGAACCCCTTCTTGGACTGATCCATTTTGAACTTCTTCAAAATCTTATCAAGGTATGTGCTCTGTGAAAGACCTATGAGGCGTCTCGATCTATCCCTATAGATCTTGATGCCTAATATGTAAGCAGCTTCTCCAAGGTCCTTCATTGAAAAACACTCATTCGAGTAGGCCTTAATGCTGTCCAAGAATTCTATATCATTTCCCATCAAAAGTATGTCATCTACATATAATATGAGAAATGCTACAGAGCTCCCACTCACTTTCTTGTAAACGCAGGCTTCTCCATAAGTCTGCATAAACCCAAACGCTTTGATCATTTCATCAAAGCGAATGTTCCAACTCCGAGATGCTTGCACCAGCCCATAAATGGATCGCTGGAGCTTGCATACTTTGTTAGCATTCTTAGGATTGACAAAACCCTCCAGCTGCATCATATACAGTTCTTCCTTAAGATGCCCGTTAAGGAATGCCGTTTTGACGTCCATCTGCAATATCTCATAATCATAGTATGCGGCAATTGCTAACATGATTCGGACGGACTTAAGCTTCGCTACGGGAGAGAAAGTCTCATCGTAGTCAATCCCTTGAACTTGCCGATAACCCTTAGCGACAAGTCGAGCTTTATAGATGGTGACATTACCATCTGCGTCCGACTTCTTCTTAAAGATCCATTTGTTTTCTATCGCTCGCCGATCATCGGGCAAGTCAGTCAAAGTCCATACTTTGTTTTCATACATGGATTCTATCTCGGATTTCATGGCTTCTAGCCATTTGTTGGAATCTGGGCCCGCCATCGCTTCTTCATAGTTCGAAGGTTCACCGTTGTCTAACAACATGATTTCCAGGACAGGGTTGCCGTACCACTCTGGTGCGGAACGTGTCCTTGTGGACCTACGAAGTTCAGTAGCAACTTGATCCAAAGTACCTTGATCATCATCATTATTTTCCTCTTCAGTTGGTGTAGGCATCACAGGAACATTTTCCTGAGCTGCACTACTTTCCCGTTCAAGAGGTAGTACTTCATCGAGTTCTACTTTCCTCCCACTTACTTCTTTCGAGAGAAACTCTTTTTCTAGAAAGGATCCGTTCTTGGCAACAAAGATCTTGCCCTCGGATCTTAAGTAGAAGGTATACCCAATGGTTTCTTTGGGGTATCCTATGAAGACGCATTTTTCCGACTTGGGTTCAAGCTTTTCAGGTTGAAGTTTCTTGACATAAGCATCGCATACCCAAACTTTTAGAAACGACAGCTTAGGTTTCTTCCCAAACCATAATTCATACGGTGTCGTCTCAACGGATTTAGACGGTGCCCTATTTAAAGTGAATGTAGCTGTCTCTAAATCATATCCCCAAAATGATAGCGGTAAATCGGTAAGAGACATCATAGATCGCACCATATCCAATAGAGTGCGATTACGACGTTCGGACACACCGTTACACTGAGGTGTTCCAGGCGGCGTGAGTTGTGAAACGATTCCACATTTTCTTAAGTGTGTACCAAATTCGTGACTTAAATATTCTCCTCCACGATCCGATCGTAAGAATTTTATCTTCCGGTCACGTTGATTCTCTACCTCATTCTGAAATTCCTTGAACTTTTCAAAGGTCTCAGACTTGTGTTTCATCAAGTAGACATACGCATATCTACTCAAGTCATCTGTGAGAGTGAGAACATAACGATATCCTCCGCGAGCCTCAACACTCATTGGACCGCACACATCGGTATGTATGATTTCCAACAAGTTGGTTGCTCGCTCCATTGTTCCGGAGAACGGAGTCTTGGTCATTTTGCCCATGAGGCATGGTTCGCATGTGTCAAATGATTCATAATCGAGAGACTCTAAAAGTCCATCAGCATGGAGCTTCTTCATGCGCTTGACACCAATGTGACCAAGGCGGCAGTGCCACAAGTATGTGGGACTATCGTTATCAACTTTACATCTTTTGGTATTCACGCTATGAATATGTGTAACACTACGTTCGAGATTCATTAAGAATAAACCATTAACCATCGGGGCATGACCATAAAACATATCTCTCATATAAATAGAACAACCATTATTCTCGGATTTAAATGAGTAGCCATCTCGTATTAAATGAGATCCAGATACAATGTTCATACTCAAACTTGGCACTAAATAACAATTATTGAGGTTTAAAACTAATCCCGTGGGTAAATGTAGAGGTAGCGTGCCGACGGCGATCACATCGACCTTGGAACCATTCCCGACGCGCATCGTCACCTCGTCCTTCGCCAGTATCCGCTTATTCTGCAGCTCCTGCTGTGAGTTACAAATATGAGCAATGGGACCGGTATCAAATACCCAGGAGTTACTACGAGTACTGGTAAGGTACACATCAATTACATGTATATCAAATATACCTTTGGTGTTGCCGGCCTTCTTATCCGCTAAGTATTTGGGGCAGTTCCGCTTCCAGTGACCCTTCCCCTTGCAGTAAAAGCACTCAGTCTCAGGCTTGGGTCCATTCTTTGACTTCTTCCCGGTAACTGGCTTACCAGGCGCGGCAACCTCCTTGCCGTCCTTCTTGAAGTTCTTCTTACCCTTTCCCTTCTTGAACTTAGTGGTCTTATTGACCATCAACACTTGATGTTCTTTCTTGATTTCAACCTCTGCTGACTTCAGCATAGAGAATACTTTAGGAATGGTCTTTACCATCCCCTGCATATTGTAGTTCATCACAAAGCTCTTGTAGCTTGGTGGGAGCGACTGAAGGATTCTGTTAATGACCGCCTCATCAGGGAGGTTAATATTCAGCTGGGTCATATGGTTGTGCAACCCAGACATCTTGAGTATGTGCTCACTGACAGAACTATTTTCCTCCATCTTACAACTATAGAACTTGTCGGAGATGTCATGTCTCTCGACTCGGGCGTGAGCTTGGAAAACTAGTTTCAGCTCCTCGAACATCTCATATGCTCCGTGATGCTCAAAACGCTTTTGGAGCCCCGGTTCTAAGCTGTAAAGCATGCCACACTGAACGAGGGAGTAATCATCAGTACGTGTCTGCCAAATGTTCAAATCATCTTGCAGTGCTGGGAGAGCAGGTGGGTCACCTAACAGTGCTTCAAGGACATATGCTTTCTTGGCAGCTATGAGGATGATCCTAAGGTTCCGGACCCAGTCTGTATAGTTGCTGCCATCATCTTTCAGCTTGGTTTTCTCTAGGAACGCGTTGAAGTTCATGTTGACATGAGCGTTGGCCATTTGATCTACAAGACATATTTTGCAAAGATTTTAGACTAAGTTCATGATAATTAAGTTCATCTAATCAAATTATTTAATGAACTCCCACTCAGATTTGACATCCCCTTAGTCATCTAAGTGTTACACTATCCGAGTCGACTAGGCCGTGTCCGATCATCACGTGAAACGGACTAGTCATCGTCGGTGAACATTCTCATGTTGATCGTATCTTCCATACGACTCGTGTTTGACCTTTCGGTTTCCGTGTTCCGAGGCCATGTCTGTACATGCTAGGCTCGTCAACTTAACCCTAAGTGTTTTGCATGTGTAAAACTGTACACCCGTTGTATGTGAACGTAAGGATCTATCACACCCGATCATCACGTGGTGCTTCAAAACGACGAACTTTAGCAACGGTGCACAGTTAGGGGAGAACACTTCTTGAAATTGTTGTAAGGGATCATCTTATTTACTACCGCCGTTCTAAGTAAACAAGATGCATAAAACATAATAAACATCACATGCAATTTTATAAAGTAGTGACATGATATGGCCAATATCATATAGCTCCTTTGATCTTCATCTTCGGGGCTCCATGATCATCTTGTCACCGGCATGACACCATGATCTCTATCATCATGATCTCCATCATCGTGTCTTCATGAAGTTGTCACGCCAACGACTACTTCTACTTCTATGAATAACGCGTTTAGCAATAAAGTAAAGTAGTTTACATGGCGTTCTTCAATGACACGCAGGTCATACAAAAAATAAAGACAACTCCTATGGCTCCTGCCGGTTGTCATACTCATCGACATGCAAGTCATGATTCCTATTACAAGAACATGATCTCATACATCACAATATATCATTCATCATTCATCACAACTTCTGGCCATATCACATCACATGACAATTGCTGCAAAAACAAGTTAGACGTCCTCTAATTGTTGTTGCATCTTTTACGTGACTGCAATTGGGTTCTAGCAAGAACGTTTTCTTACCTACGAATAACCACAACGTGATTTTATCAACTTCTATTTACCCTTCATAAGGACCCTTTTCATCGAATCCGCTCCAACTAAAGTGGGAGAGACAGACACCCGCCAGCCACCTTATGCAACTAGTGCATGTCAGTCGGTGGAACCGGTCTCACGTAAGCGTACGTGTAAGGTTGGTCCGGGCCGCTTCATCCCACAATACCGCTGAAGCAAGATAAGACTAGTAGCGGCAAGCAAGTTGACAAGATCTACGCCCACAACAAAATTATGTTCTACTCGTGCAATAGAGAACTACGCATAGACCTAGCTCATGATGCCACTGTTGGGGAACGTTGCAGAAAATTAAAAAATTTCCTACGGTTTCACCAAGATCCATCTATGAGTTCATCTAGCAACGAGTCATGGGAGAGTGATTGCATCTACATACCACTTGTAGATCGCGTGCGGAAGCGTTCAATGGAATGGGGTTGATGGAGTCGTACTCGCTGTGATTCAGATCACCGATGACCTAGTGCCGAACGGACAGCACCTCCGCATTCAACACAAGTACGGAGCGAATGACGTCTCCTCCTTCTTGATCCAGCAAGGGGGAAGGAGAGGTTGATGAAGATCCAGCAGCACGACGGCGTGGTGGTGGATGCAGCAGAACTTCGGCAGGGCTTCGCTAAGCAACTACGGAAGGAGGAGGAGGTGTTGCAGTGAGGAGGGAGGCGCCAGGGCTTATGGGTGCGGCCACCCCTCCCTCCCCTCCCTTTATATAGGCGCATGAGAGGGGGGAGGGCGTAGCCTTGCCCCTTCCTCCAAGGAAGGGGTGCGTCCAAGAGGGGGGGAGGAGTCCATCCTCCCCAAGGCACCTCGGAGGTGCCTTCCCCTCTTTGGACTCTCCCCTCTCCAAGTCTTATTGGTGCATGGACCTCTTGGGGCTGGTGCCCTTGGCCCATATAGGCCAAGGCGCACCCCCTACAGCCCATGTGGCCCCCCGGGGCAGGTGGACCCCCCGGTGGATGCCCGGACCCCTTTCGGCACTCCCGGTACAATACCGATAAAGTGCGAAACTTTTCCGGCGACCAAAATAAGACTTCCTATATATAAATCTTTACCTCTGGACCATTCCGGAACTCCTCGTGACGTCCGGGATCTCATCCAGGACTCCGAACAACATTCGGTATGCTGCATACTCATATTCATATAACCCTAGCGTCACCAAACCTTAAGTGTGTAGACCCTACGGGTTCGGGAGACACGTAGACATGACCGAGACGGTTCTCGGGCAATAACCAACAGTGGGATCTGGATACCCATGTTGGCTCCCACATGCTCCTCGATGATGTCATCGGATGAACCACGATGTCGAGGATTCGATCAAACCCCGTATACAATTCCCTTTGTCAATCGGTACGTTACATGCCCAAGACTCGATCGTCGGTATCCCAATACCTCGTTCAGTCTTGTTACCGGCAAGTCACTTTACTCGTACCGTAATGCATGATCCCATGACCAAACACTTAGTCACTTTGAGCTCATTATGATGATGCATTACCGAGTGGGCCCAGAGATACCTCTCCGTCATACGGAGTGACAAATCCCAGTCTCGATCTGTGTCAACCCAACATACACTTTCGGAGATACCTGTAGTGCACCTTTATAGTCACACAGTTACGTTGTGACGTTTGGAACACCCAAAGCACTCTTACGGTATCCGGGAGTTACACGATCTCATGGTCTAAGGAAGAGATACTTGACATTGAAAAAGCTCTAGCAAAACGAACTACACGATCTTGTGCTATGCTTAAGATTGGGTCTTGTCCATCACATCATTCTCCTAATGATGTGATCCCGTTGTCAATGACATCTAATGTCCATAGTCAGGAAACCATGACTATCTGTTGACCAACGAGCTAGTCAACTAGAGGCTCACTAGGGACATGTTATGGTCTATGTATTCACACGTGTATTACGATTTCCGGATAATACAATTATAGCATGAATAAAAGACAATTATCATGAACAAGGAAATATAATAATGATGCTTTTATTATTGCCTCTAGGGCATATTTCCAACATCCGCTGCCCTTGTACGCCCGCCTTGAGGGCCTTGCAGGAGCCGATGCTGAGTGCCATGGCCGACGCCGCCGTCGGCGCTGGCGGGTCACGGCGGTTCGCGTTGTCCCTCCGGGAGTTCATGCTGAGGGCTTCTCCCGAGAGTTTGTGCTCCACGCCGCGATGCCTCCTCGATCTTGGATTCGCCTTCCTCCTTCCTTCGCCTTTGAGATCCCGTCGAGGGGGACTTTCAGGTTCTGGCTGCAGCATGCCGATTGCCAGACCTCTATAACCGATGCGGATGTCGAGGTCGTCGCTCCAGGTAAGGTCTTCATGACTCGGGGCTGGGGCGAGATCGCCCGGGTTTGCAGGACGAGGGGCGCCCTCGTGATCCACCTAGAGTTCGACGGTGCTTCCATGATGCTCTTCAAGGTCTTCGACGAAGATGGGCGTCGGCTGGAGTGCTGTTCCAGAGGCAGCAGCAGAAGCCCCGGAGCGGCAAGGACCAGGCCTGCCGTCTCTCATTCTTCCGGCAGCTCCTCAGGCGGCATGGGCGCCGGAGGACCCAGCGACTCCGTCGAGCTCTTCGCAACTCCAGAGACGAGCGACAACAGCTACAAGCCCTCGAGCCTGCGCCGCTCTCGGAGCAGGGCGGGCTCGTCAGGCCGTCGCCGCCCCTGATCTGGATGGGGTTGGCGCCGGTGCTGGACGGCCCACTGTTGATGATGGCGTCTGCCGCGATGGTCCCTGTAGTCAGGACTCCTTAGGATCCGCGTCTTTTGTTCCTGCAAGGAACCAAGAATTTACCCCGTGGGGGCTTGTAAGATGTTTGTAGCTCCGTTCGTCAATATAATCCTTATCGTGAAGCGGTGCGAAATGCTTATTACGTCTTAGCTTAGTTTCTTCTTTTCAGACCTCATGAGGGCTTGGTGCTCTGCGCCGACAGGTCCCGGTCCCAAGGAGGCTTCAGCCATCGCTGGTATGCCAGGTCGCGATGCCGTGGTCAAGGCCAGGAGGTGAGCGGCCTGGGGTCGCGATGCTCAGGAGGTCCCCTTTAGCGCTCAAACACCTATCATTTGGTGAGAAAGGAATGCGACGTTGCTAACATGGGATTGTGTTGGATGCGGTGACGGTGCTGCGATAGCTAATGTTCTCGTAGGATGACTTATCTCATGGGTCAGGAAACGCTTCCTGGTTCGTGCTCTTGAAGATGTCACCCTTGGCCTCGGCCCTACAGCTGAGGCCGAGGCACGCGTCTTGTCTTCTGCGGCGCTGACGCGGGTCTTCACTCACATCTATCTTCACGACCCCAACAACGACCTCGACAGCCAGTTGGAGCCAACGAGCGGCGAGCACGCCGCTGCCACTGCTGAGGCCGTGAAGGGTCGTGCGGAGGCTCTGCTGGGGAAGTTCTGGGCCTTCAGCACCAGGCCGAAACGGAGCGCTGCCAGCCCTGCAGCTCCACAAGGCGAACCCACTCTGCGCAGCTCCACCTCCGGCAAGTGACTCCGTCGTGGCTCCTGTCCTGCCTTTGATTCCTGCACATGTATCATGCCTCGGGGAGGCGTTAAGACTTGCATTTGGTGCTGCGATAACAGTATGGACTATAATATTTGCTTTTGAATTCCTTGAAATTTGCACAATTTCCTTCCTGCTTGCTTATGTTCTACGCCGGCAGAGCCCGGCCCCGCGCATACCTCAGCCGCCGTTAGCCCCGACCGGAAACCAAGACAGGATCAAGGAGTGAGGGGCTACGTGACAAGTTAGGCTCCTGAGTCGCGATGCTCAGGAGTCCCCCTTGGCGCTCGAACAACAAGTAGGGAGGTGAGGTGTGGGGGTGACTCCTTAGGGAGGTGAGATGCGGGTGGATCTACCATTCCACGTCTGCAGAGCCCGACCCCGCGCATACCTCAACCGCTGTTAGCCTTTCGGAACTAAGGAGTGAGGGGCTACGTGACCAGTTAGGCTCCTGAGCCGCGATGCTCAGGAGTCCCCCTTGACGCTCAAACGGCCTTCATACCTTGGCTCCGCTCGGGGAGGGACGTGCGATGAACCAGGCCCGGGGGGCCTGGCTGGGTGGCGTGCGTCTGGGCGTGACCCAGGCGTAGCCCCCGTGCCCAGCCCCCTCGCGCGGCACTCCCAAGGGGAGGTGTTGCGATGAGGCTAGACACTGAGCTCTGGGCTCCTTGAGGTTGATGCGGCCCGGGGGCCACCCTCAGTTGTTTATCACCAGCGCGGAGCATAGCGCTTCTGTATGTGTACGGCATAGCCGCTCCTCGGTAGTGTCGTCAGCCAGCGCGGAGCATGGTGCTTCCACTGGTGCGTGGGAGGGGGCTCCCCTCCGGGAGGAGCCCCCGGGGCGTATACAGCCCCGCCCTGACACGTGGCTGGCACGGTAGGGCTTGACAAGGTGTATCTAGGCACCCCTGAGCCAGCGCGGGACTCACGGGGCCCTACCTCAAGGCGGGTTGCGCCTGGCTCTGGTCCTTATCTTGGAGTGTGTTCCTGCAAATTTGGCTAGATGCCGGTGCTCTACGTCCTCGGGTCCTGGCTCTCGGGCTGGTCTCAGCCGCCGCTGGTATGTCAGGTCGCGATGCCGTGGACAAGACCAGAGGGTGAGGGCCGGAGAGCCGGTAGGAGCCCTGAGTCGCGATGCTCAGGCACCCCCCCTTTAACGCACAAGCTGGGTTAGATGTCGAAACTCTACGTCCTCGGGTCCTGGCTCTCGGGCTAGTCTCAGCCGTCGCTGGTATGCCAGGTCGCGATGCCGTGGACAAGACCAGAGGGTGAGGGCCGGAGAGCCTGTAGGGGCCCTGAGTCGCGATGCTCAGGCACCCCCCCTTTAACGCGCAAGCTTGGTTAGATGTCGAAACTCTATGTCCTCGGGTCCCGGCTCTCGTGCTGGTCTCGGCCGTCGCTGGTATGCCAGGTCGCGATGCCGTGGACAAGACCAGAGGGTGAGGGCCGGAGAGCCGGTAGGAGCCCTGAGTCGCTATGCTCAGGCACCCCCCCTTTAACGCGCAAGCTTTCGACATCCAAGAAGAAAAGGTACCGTGAACAGGCACCAAATAACAAGCATGATGGGTCGAAAGCATGGCCCTAAGATAAATGCAAAAGGGGTACATGCCACTGGGTCTGACCCGAGCGGCTTGGGGATAATGCAGCCCGAGGGGCGCCCCCAGGAGAGTAAGCTAAGAACATGAAATAAAAGGGATACATGCCGCAGGGACAGGCCCACGCGGCCTGGGAATAATGCGGCCCTGAGGGCGCTCCCAGCTGGAAATGAAACTTGAAAGATGTCACCTGGTGATGCTGAAGATGAAGGGGTGTTGATGTAGCAGACTCGGTGGGCTGCAGGAGCCGATCCTCACGAGCCCCCAGGCCCTGGGGCCTCGGGAGGCTCCGGAGGCGTTGGTGGCTCCTCACGGACCATCTCCATATCCACATGGGCTGCGGAACACCTGACCTCTTGAGCCTCCAGGATGGCCCTCATGAGGCGCTGGTACGCGGCAGCCGCGTTCGGCAAGCCATAAGGCATGCGAACATAGCTGTGGGGCGGGCCCTCGCAGCGTCCCACTTGCGAAGGCCAGAGGCGCTCCTGAGACGCGGCTTGGTTGAGCCCTGGTATGTCGATGCAGACGCGTAGCCCACCATCCTCGCCTGGATGGGGGGCCACAGCGGGTAGGTGGCGGCTGCCTTTCATGACTCTTGACTCCTGTAGCTCCTGAATGGCCTTGCTGACAAACTCCTGAGGGTTTGGCCCTCCTTGCCTTGCTCCTTCTTGAGGGAAACATGCTTCGAAACACGCCTCCACATGGTGCCCAAGCGTCACCCTCGTGACCTTGGTGAGGTCGGCGGCCCTCCAGGGGAGAGCCCCCGAGCCCTGCCTGAGGGGGGCGCCGGGCGCGTCTTCCTATGTGATAGAAGGAGGTTCCCCCTGAGCAGGCGCGGGCACCGAGAGGCCTGCCTCCTGAGGGGCCGGGCTGGATGATGTCTTCTTCTTCTTGGGGGCGGCCTTGGGAAACCTCTTGCTTCCGTGGTCCGGGTCTTCCAGTGAGGCGGCCTGAAAGGCTCGCTCCAGGGAGCACACTACGTCTCTCTCTTCGCAGGGCACCGTGATGACTCCGCCACTTCCTGGCATATTTAGGACGTTGTAGACGTGGTGGGTCATGGCCATGAACTTGGCCAGCGCTGGGTACCCGAGGATGGCGTTGTACGGCAGGCGAATGTGGGCGACGTCAAAGTCAATGAGCTCGGTGCGGTAGTTGTCGTGTGCCCCGAAGGTGACAGGGAGGCGAACCTGCCCGATCGGGAGCGTGGAGCCATCGGTGACTCCGGAGAAAGGCTTGGTTGGCTGAAGCTGATTGTAGGGCACTTGGAGATTGTTGAACGTTCCCACAGACAGGACGTTGAGTCCTGCCCCGCCATCGATGAGGGTCTTGGTGACTAGCACGTTGCTGATGATTGGGGAACAAAGCATCGGGAGGACTCCGGCTGTAGCCGCACACTTGAGCTAATCCGCAGAGCTGAACGTGATGGCGCATGCCGACCACCTGAGAGGACGTGTGGCCTCGAGCTTGGGAAGGGCTGCATTTACTTCGCGGGCGAACTTCTTGAAGATGCGCTGAGAGGCTGGGGCTTGAGCTCCGCCCAGGATGCAGGCGATCGCGCGTGGCTCCTGGAAGCCCCCAGCCCCCTCGTCCTGATGACGGTCCTTGTTTCTTCTTGGCTGTGGCGGCAGCGGAGGGAGGCCTGAGTTCCCTTGCGGGCGATCCTCACGAGGCTGATCCCTCCAACCTCCCTCGCGAGGCGGGTCCTGCCAGCGATCCTCGTGAGGTTGGTCGCGCCACCCCTGGCGTGGGCCGCGGTCTTCCCAGCGTCCTGCGTTCCTTCCTCCTCCCCGGCCGTAATCCCGGTCGTTGCGTTCGGGACGTCGGCCGACCCTTCCTTCACACACGGCCCGGAGCTCTTGGCATTCATTGGTGTTATGGGTGTGGAGGTCGTGGTACACGCAGTACCGAATGCCCTTGGAGGGTTCGGGCTGATCTCTGCCCCACTTGGTGTCTGGCTCTGCCGCGAGCACGGCAGCCCCCTTGCGCTTCACGTCCTTGGCTTTGGGCTTCTTCTCTTCTGGGTCTACGGCAGGCAGCTCGAGGAGGGAGAGGCGCCCCTCCTTAGCCCTGGCGCACTTGGTCGCCAAGTTGAACAGCTCCAAGGAGGTGCACAGGTCTTCATGCATCGCCAGCTCCTCCTTCATCTTGACGTCGCGCACGCCGTCGGATAAGGCTGAGATGATGGCCTCCTCGGTCACCTTGGGGATCTTGAGGCGTGCGTTGTTGAAGCGCTGGATGTACTTCTGCAGGGTTTCCCCTGGCTGTTGCTTGATATGGTGCATGTCGCTCACGACGGGTGGCCGGTCGCGAGTACTCTGGAAGTTGGTGATGAAGCGGGTGCGCATCTCGTCCGAGGAGGAGATCATGCCTGGTGCCAGATTCAGGAGCTAGGTGCGGGCCCCGTCCTTGAGCGCAATGGGAAACCAGTTCGCCATGACCTTCTCGTCTCCGTTGGCAGCCTCGATGCCCAGCTCGTAGAGCTGGAGGAACTCTGCAGGGTCAGCCGTGCTGTCGTAGCAGGGAGGTAGGTCCAGCTTGAACTTGCCGGGCCACGCGACGCTGCGTAGCTCGGGGGTGAAGGCGCGGCAGCCCGCTGTGGCCACGGGAGGCCTTGGGTGATGAGGTGCTTGGTCCTGCGGGTCCCCATGCGCTGCAGCTGGGAGCAGTGCGGGGTCTCGGCGTGCTGGAGCAGGAGCGTGGTCGGGACGAGCCGGAGCACGGAGCGCTCGAGCAGCTTCTCGGGGGCGTGGGACTTCTTGGCAGCTGTGCTCCTGCCGCGCTGGCGCCTAACAGAACGGGTTCTGCTCAGGGGCCACGCGCCTTGGAGCCAGGGCGCCTTCTCGAGGGGGAGGCGGCTGAGGCGCCCCAGGAGCTTCATTGCCCGCGCAGGGCGCGGCGCGGTGCAGAGAGAAGTACGGCGCGGGGGAGCCCCCAGCGGTGCGGACGAGCTCGGCGACTCGGTCAAACCACTCCTCGTAGACGCCGTCAATTGGGCGGTAGCGTAGGAGCTCGTTTGCCGCAATGAGCGCAGCTCGAGCCTCCATGGCCGCGCGGGGCACGCGAGACGAAGAACCAGCAGGGGTGAGCGAGGGTGTAGCAGTGCAGCCGTCTCGCCTCATGGATGGGTGCTGGGACGATGCTTGCTGCTTGTTCCCCGCCGGGCCGGTGGCGGCGTTGACGGTAGGTGACGGAGAACGACGGGGGCGCCCGCCGACGGGGGCCGTCTGGGCGACGCGGGAAGCGAGGGCGGCCCGGCGCTCGGCGCGGGCCCGACGAGCGTCTGACATGGACGCGATGGTCGGAGAAGAACAGGGCGACGGGAGACGAATTCCGGCGCACCCCTACCTGGCGCGCCAAATGTCAGATTTCGTGTTCCGGCAGACCCTTGAGGTTCGAACACTGGGGTGCACGCGGAGATTACACCCTCTGCCTACCTGTTCCTCACCGAATCGCTAGGACCTAAAACTACAAAGAGATCAACGCAAGAGACACAGGGTTTATACTGGTTCAGGACACCATTGTGGTGTAATACCCTACTCCAGTGTGTGGTGTGATGGATTGCTTCTAGGGCTGATGATGAACAATACAAGGAAGAACAGCCTCGCGAGGGTCTGTTCTTGGCTGGTGCGATGAACTGCTAGGAGGAGTTCAGTCGCCCTATCTCTCTCTTTCTATCCTGGATGTATGCCAACTACCAGCTACCAGATGCCTCTACCCTAGGGTGGCTAGTCCTATTTATAGGCAAAGGCCTGGGCCTCTTCCCAAATATCGAGCGGGAAGGGCGCCAACAATTGGCCATTTTGAAGGGGAACAACGGGTACACTTATCCTGACTAAAGTTGGTCCTCGCCTGTCAAAGGCTCTGGTGGTGACGCCGGCTTGGGCTCCATGGTGACCTCCATCCTGCCGTTGGACTGGTCTTGGTCTTGTTGCACCGAAATGGATGCCTTTGCTTGATGCTCTCGCCTGCGCTTGCTCCCTTTGCACCAAAGAGGAAAGGAGGACACTGCGCGGGCTGGCGCCCGACTGGCGCCCCTGGTCGTCATGGCTTGCGTCATGGGCACCTCGCGAGGTACCCCGCCTTGAACTCTCCGCCTCCTCGTGAGCCAGCCTGATGAGGCCGTGCCTGAGGAAGATCCTTGTCGTCCGCCCCGCGAGGCTTGGCCCCTCGCGAGGGTCTTGAGCTTGTGTTGATGAAGATGGGCCGTGCTGGGCCCCCTTTGAGCCATGCTTCAGGCCGCAGGCAGGCAAGTCTGGGGACCCCCGTTCCCAGAACGCTGACATAGCTGAACTATGGAACAACGTGAACTCCTGAACAAGACCTGTAAGAGATCAGCATGAATATACAGTGAAATGTGATGATCTATTTTCCGTGCTTAGATGAATAACAAAGCCATAAATGTTGCACACAAGTAAGATGAGGGTACAACCTATCTGGCTGCCATCCATAGGAGTGAGCATCATGTGCTGACTTGTCAATGGCCCTGCAGTTGTTGTGGCTGTCAATGTCGGGCACGCGCATTTGATGCAGGGAACTATTGAGTGGGGACTGTAGCTCCCTTCTGCTGTATGCTTCCCTTGTTGGAGCAGCTGCGGTGAGTCGGAAGACGGTGTGTCTCAAGATGTAGATAACGCATAATGTTAAGAACGACATATCTCTTTGATCCGAAGAAATACACTAAGAGATCAACAGCAAGGTACGAGAGTGGTCACACGTCTGTTGACTAAAGACTAAATTGGGGTCACACGATTTTATTTTATTTTGGTACTGTCCGATCTACGCCGGATGGCTTGATGGCCGTCTTGTGCCTCCCGGCTGACACTGTTCGAATCTTCCCCGAAGAGCCAGCGACCAATGGTAGAGCAGCCTGCCTCCGCTGTGCGTGGCCCCGGCCAAAACCCCGCTCCCCGCCCCACCGCACCGCCGTGGTTGTGCCGCCCCGGGATCAATCCACAAAGACTCCCCGTCATCCAGATCCGACGGCCGCAGTACCTTCAACCCACACAACTCTAAAAGATAGCCATCTAAGTGCTACTTCCGCGGCGAACTTGCGGCCCCGCACCCTTACGTTAGACACCAGCCAACCGGCAGCCTAGGAGCTCCACCGCCTCGAGGGGTGCTGCTTCCCATTGGGAATTGATTGGCCCAGAATAAAAATTCAGATAACTGACGCCTAAATAAAGTGATTTCAGATGAGGGTGCAACCTATCTGGCGGCATGGTGAAGTAGGCAGGTCCAGCTGCCGAGTTGGTGAGGCCGGTGCGGTTGCGGTGGCGACCGGCGGTAGGGAAAGAGCGATGTCACCACGGTCGACGGCTACGCGGAAGCAGCGCCAGGACTCTGGACGGATCCGAAGTTGGAGCCGCTCCGGCGTCGTGAACAACAGCGGGGGTGAATCGGCTCCGGTACGATTCACGCGACCGTCGTCGAGGCAGCACTAGCAGCACGGAGTAAGAGGCACACGGCCCAGTGCACGACGGCAATTGGACAGCGTCTCCGGCATTAGGGAGGAGGGCGACTGTGAAAATGGTGCAGTGGGGGGTGCCATGGAGGTGGGGCTGAGGTTTCGCGGCTCCGGAGAAGGGAGCTTCCCGAGGAGAAGGTGATTTGGCGCCCATGAGGTATGAATGGGGGCGGGCGAGGGGGGGGGGGGAATTGGGAGGGGAGTGGAACCATGTCTTACGGACACATTTGTCTGAAATGTGAGGGGGAGTTACAGTTCTACCCTTGCCTATAGGCTTCTCGGCTTGGGTCTGTGTACTAAGGGTCGGGGATAGTAGAGTAACTTTGCTTCTCCCCAAATAGTGGGCGGGAGCGATTTCGGGCGAGGAGGGCGTGTTTTGAACTGTAGTGGGCGCGAGCGATTTCGAGCGAGGAGAGTGTGTTTTGAAATAGTGGGCGCGAGCTATTTCGGGCGAGGAGAGCGTGTTTTGCCGACCATGGTTTATGAATTATTCGGCACATGTCATTTCGGCCGAGGAGAAGGCGCGCTTGGATGAAGTTACGAACCTACCCTCGATGTACAACGGGCCAATTGATGCGTGTCCCACATAGGACGGTAATTTCGCGTCTCCCATTTATTTGCTTGGGCGAATTCCACTGAGCAGAGAGGATGTTAACGGTTCGTTCAAATTTTGGGAGAACGAGCATCCACGTCTACCTTACCAAGTCGATTCGAATCAAATTTTGAAATATTAGCTTGCCACTTCTTTTTTAGATGGAGAGATGATGCTCGGGAGTAATGTGTTTTTACATGCTCGTTGCTAGCGATTTACTATATGACAAATAGTTGACCCACTCAAAAACGCGAATCAAACCCAAAATGAAATATCTCGATTCAATGAACTAGCTCGTTCAGTAGGTCAAAATAGTGAACTAAATCCAAAATTGAACACCTCAATCGAGTAGCATGTTGTACAGTATTATAGTACTCCATGAACATGTTGAAAGTCAAATTAATGAACTTGTTTGATATGCGCATATATCCGTTCATGTGTGGATTGCAGACAACATGTTCTCCAATTTAAATATTTGAATGCAAGTTTATATCGAAACATGGTTTATATCAGTCTTTGATGCATAAAACGCGACCTCCCTCTCTCCCGGACTCCTGTTCTCTGTCTCTCTCTCACTCACTCTCTCGCCGACAATCTTCAATTCTTTCGCATGCATCCGACACAAAAACCTTGTTGGTCCCTCTCCCTTTCTCTCTCTCTCTCTCTCTCTCTCTCTCTCTCTTTGTGTGTGTGTGGGGGGGGGGTCTTTCTAGTTCACATTCATATATACACCATCTATAGGTCTCTCTCGCACACTATGTATGATACTCTAGCTAGTCCAAGCTAGATATCTTGGGTGCACTCATCGTACGCACACAATTTCCTTGGCTCTTTGCCCGTAACTCTCTCACGCACCACTATGTCGTCTCAGAGCTCCCCCCCCCTCTCAAACTCTCCATCCACCTGGGTCACACATGCACATGCATATCTCACTCACACTCGATAGGCCCATCAAAAACTCTCTCTCTCTCCATCATTCCCTCTCCATCTCACACGCACACACACACACACAATCTCATGCCCAGCTAGCCAAGTATGATGGTCTCTCACTCAATTATAGGCACACACAGTCCCCCCTATATGTATATGACTAACTAATCTTAGTCTCCATCACAAACATATGCATGGTCTATCTCGATTTCTCTCGGGGCATCTTTCTATCACACACGCACTCCCTCGATCTCCCACCCATATAGTCCCCTCACGATCTCGAGGGGATCTCTCTATCACAAACACACCCTCTCTCCCTCCCCATGCGTCCATGCCATCCATGTGTCCCTCTCGGCCTTTTTTCCTTGTTGGCCAGACCTCTATTGGACATGTGCTACAGGGGTGTCTCTCTCCGTTGCAAACAATCACACACTAGCTATCTTCGTGTATCTCCTCGCCTCGCTTTTCCATCTCGGAGATGCATGCGTGATATGTTTGCATAAGAAACGAAAAAACACACACTCTCTCTAATTTATCGTTTGTTGTCACTTTCTCTTTCACACACATACTCTTTTTGCACACTTACTCATTCTCCTTCACAAGCACTTGATCTGTCTCGACTGAGGCACTCACCTCCGTCCATAGCGCATAGATTTATTGAAAAGTCAAACATCACAAAGTTTGACCATGTACGTGGAGAAAAAGAATTACATCTAATACGGCAAACATATACCATTAGATTCACCATGAGATGTAGTTTTGTATGATGTATCTTTGGTATTGTAGATATAAATGACATTCGCGTAAACCTGATCAAAGTTTCAAAAGTTTGACTTCTAAAAAATTTACATGCACTGCATTATCGAGAGGATGGGATATCTCTTTCCCCCTCTCAGCTATCTGACGCACCACTCAGCCTTATCGGGGCTCCTCAATCTCTCTCAAACTTTATTGGTCAGTTTGGTTCGTGACCTAACCCTCATGCCTTGATGGCCGGTACTGCCTAGTGTGGACGTGAGATGTAAAATATTTCTGCCTGGCCAGGCTTGTGTGGTGCTGAAGCGTTTGGTTCATGCCTGGGGCAGGCAAAGCATCAACGTCCCATCAATCAATCCATGCATCAATTATTTAATGTTAATATCCATCCATGTTGATGTTAGCCTCGTGGCCGCACGACCAGGCACGGCTAGGCGTTCGAAATCGGTCCCTTGGGCCAGGCTACTTGCAGTGTCTAGAGTTCAGCCAGGCTAATTAAAGTGCAAGGGAACCCAGCCCAGGCGGGCTTTCTTTTTCACAGGGTAGCAACCAAACAAGCGTGCATGAAATCCAGCCACAACCCCAGGCCATGCAAAAGATGCTCACGACGCAAGCCAAATGGGCCTTATATCTCCCTGGTTCACACATACATAGGTCTTGCTCGTGCTATACATATAGGCCCATCCAACACTCTCCGCCCTTGTTATCTCTCCATGTGACACGCACCCCCCTAAGTACCATAATCCCTCACTCCATCATAGGATTTGTTTGGATCCATGGGTTAGAGTTAGTTTGGGTTAGTTTGGAGTCAACTAACCCAAAAAGATCCAAACAGGCGGGTTAGTTTAGTTTAGATGCATCTAACCCATCCAAAAAAACTAACCCATCCAAGAGGTGCTTATTTGGGTTAGTTCTTCTCGGGACCACTAATAAACACTTTTTTCTCTCGCTCTCCCCGCAGCAGATCCCTCCCTACTTCCTCGAAGCTTCTCGTCCTCTCCCTCCCTCCCTCTCGCACCGCCCATGAAGGTGCCTCGCCGTATCCGCGCTCCATCTAACCCTGCCATCCAAACATCTCTTTACTTAGAGTTAGTTCAGGGTTAGAATCTAACTCTAACCTCTAACTGAGTTAGAGTATCCAAACAAGGCCATAGCCACAAGCACTCCCCCCCTCCTAAGTATGATTATCTCTTACTAAAAAGAAACGGAGGGAGTACTTGACTTCCATTTGTTGATATGTCACGAAATAAGAAACAAGGAGGGAGTTAATGCACTATGCCTAAGTGTTTTGGGATTATTTGGTTTTTGTAATGTGACTTACACAACATTTTTGTTTACATGCATTAACATTTTATTAGTTAAATCAAAGGTCAAAACTTGGCGCAAAATGCAAAGGGGACCAATAAACCAGTAAACATCAAACTTCTCTCGTTTGGCCCCAACTAGAGGTCCGGTGAGATGACTACGCTGCACCGGCACGGAGGGGGCGCAGCTTCATTGACTTACGGCAACTGCCTTTGGGTGAATGACATGTGGGCCCAGGGGGTGGCTGGCCCACCTATCATACAGCCAAAGACAGGTGCAGTAGAGGGCCGAGGAGTAGTACGAAATCCTACGCACCTACGCACGCTAACCAAGGGCAAGAGTGATCACTCAAATCGCAAGATCAGTTGACTACTACCTCCGTCCTGGTTTATTAGTCTCCTTTGTAATTTGTGCTAAATTTTGACCAAAGATTTAACTAACAAAATGTTGATGCATGTCAACAAAAATTATATTTTTGGATTCGTATTTGAACATAGTTTTCAGTGATATAATTTTTAGTAACATGTGTAAACATTTTGTTAGTTAAATTTGTGGTCAAAAATTAGACAGGGATTACAATGGGGACCAATAAACCAGGACGGAGGTAGTAGACGCTAAGCTAGACCCATGGAGGCGATGAGCGCGAGCATTAGCCGGCTGTGCCAGATGGTCCACGACGCCGGCCTGCGGCCCGGCAACGAGGAACGTCTCCAGGTAGTATTGCTTGAGGCCGGCAGGGCGAGGGGCCGCTTGGACGACAGCTTCGTCTCCTTGTTTGATGAGGTCCTTGTCGGTTTCCTCGACAAGTTCACCGTCGTCAAGAAGCTCGCGGACGACTTTGACGTAAGCCTCCAGCCGACGCGCCCAGGCTCTGCGATGCCCGTCACCCTCAACGGCCACTATGGTGACAATCTCTTCGATGCACTGGTGGCCCTGCGACTGCCCGCCGTCGCGCCGGAGAATGTCCACCTCGAGGTCACGCTCGCCGCGCAGCGCCTGGCGCAGCAAGACACCATCGACATAATCACCCACATCTACGCGCATGCAAGAGGAGGACGATAGGACGCTGGCCTTCTTGGACGGTACTGTCAGAAGCACGTTGAGCTCGCCGCCAACGCCGCTGCTCCTCACACGTCGGTTGGTGACCCGGCGCACTAGGGTGTGAGGATGTCGTTGATGGATCACTATGTATTTTTATCTTTCCATCAAATCCATGTAGTAGTATATGATACTACAGTAATTATCTTACCTTTCTCATCAACTTCATAATTTTCGTACGTACTCCATGCATGAACGGCACCAGAACCAAACTTCTCATTACTCTAGGCAAAATCGTTATTTTCTATCTATCGATCGTGCCATGGAGCAGAACCAAATTTTACAAGTTACGACTTCAAAAGGAAAAGCCTGGCGTGTTCGCATCGCACCCCCACACGGTTGGTCCGGCACGCCGCTCAAACGGGAATGCGTGCGGTGTTGCATTTTCACTTACAAGTGGGACCGTAGTTGAACAAACCGACTATCGGCAAACCCCCACCCCGCCCACCGCGCGATGGCTGAGAAAACAGGAGGGAGAAGAGATGGCTGTAGCACGGACTCCAAGAAAATTGGTGTCAGATGGGACTCTTGTGGGTGGCGTGTGCCGTACTGCTAGACGTGAATGCTAGTTATGGCCCATGCCACCCCACTATATCGAGCCTATATTGAGGTACAGTTTGTAGAACAAATTTCCTGCAGTCCGTGCTCAGCACTCCTCTATCTCTCTTCTCAGCCAGCTAGCGGACACGCGGAGCCCATCGTCTGTTTGCTCACATGCGGTCCCACATGTCAGTGTAAACGCAAGCGGACCCACTGAACCTGCACATCTTTCACCTCGACGTGCTGGTGATGAAAAACAAATCCAAGAAAGATCTTCGGTGGCCGCTTTTGGAGTTACTCAAGAGTAGTAAGATTCTATTTACAGTTTAATCCAAGATGCACATCTCGTGGCTTCAACTACCACTCTATTTTCTTTCATGACACGATCTGGATGCTAGAAAAAAATTATATGAGGCCAGGTCTCATATAATTCGGGTGACACCCACCCTGATGGATGACACATGGCATTCACAAATCACAAAGCATCTAATCTCTCCCCCCTGATTTCAGGTGGGGGTGGGGTAGATGATTTGTGATTTGTGAATGACACGTGTCATCCATCAGGATGGGTCTCACCCGAATTGTATGAGACCTGGTCTCATAGAATTACCTGGATGCTGGATGTCCCACATGTCGGCAAAATCAGGAAGAACCCGACCAAATCTTCGGTTGTGCTCTCGGATTAGACTAGTTGTGCTAACTTAAAAAATTTATTGTGTACTCCCTCCGTTCCAAAATACTCGCTCCGTTTCTTTCTACTCCACGTATAAGTTTTGGTCAAAGTCAAACTACACAAAGTTTGACCAAATTTATATTGGAAAATATGAACATCTACAATACTTAAACTATATAATATGAAAATACATTTCATGGTGCATCTGAAAATGTTGATGTCATATTGTGAATGTTGATATTTTTTAATATAAAATTAATCAAACTATGCAAACCTTATATGCAGACTAAAAAGAAACGGAGGGAGTACTTGACTTCCATTTGTCCAAAAATGGATGTACCTATATACTAAAACATGTCTAGATACATATATATTTTGAAAAATAGAAGGCATGTATTGTGCAACGGAGGGAGTAGAATGGATGCAAGTTTTTGTATTGGGAAGAAGAGTACATCCATATATTGATAGAGCGCAATTTAGTAGATGTTCTATCACTTTTAGCTAGCACAGAGGCTATAGATGAGATTAGTGCACTTGTTGACACTCCTACTTGGTATGCGTGTTGCTGCTTAGACGCAGAGAAAAACGGACTGGAGGGAGTACTAGAATAGAGGCTAGACATGAGACTAGATGCGAGGAAGCAACGTCTACTTCTTTACACTCGAAGAAGAAAGAAGCACGCAAGATCGAGCCTCCGCAGATCAACAATGAATGCATCGAGAAGGCACTAATCCAACTTACAGGAGTAGTAAAATGTATTCTTGTGGTTCTTGTTTTCTTTGGTCTTGCTTTTCTAGTCAAAATTATCGTTGGAGTTTGTGCAAAATGGAGGTCCGTTTGGGGTCGTGCGTTGCAGTTGGCCTTACAAGTGGGACCGCAGTTAAGGAAACCGACTATCGGCAAACCCCCACCTCGCCCACCGCGCGATGGCTGAGTTAGAGAAACGATGACGTTGAAGAGATTGCTCTAGCACGGACTCCAAGAAATATGGTGTCAGATGGAAGTTGTGCTGGTGGCCTGTGCCGTACTCCTGGACGTGAATGCTTGTTCTGGCCCATGCCACCCTACTACTCCTACTACTTACTAGTATATAGTACTACTAGTATCGAGGATTCGAGGTGCTGGTTACGTAGTACAGTATGGCTACAGTAAAAACACCCGCACGACGGGCGAAGCATGTGAAGCTAGTACAAATAGTGTACTACTATTGTTGATTGGCCTCATCCGATAACCTGTTGCAATGCACGTACAATTATGTATTCGGAAAATATTTTTTTACCTCGTCGCACCACTCACTCACAGAAGCAACTCGAGAGCCATTCATAAATTTAGTAAGTTTATCACAGGTATATCATTTTATTACATACAACAGGTCATCAACCCACATCGACAACGAGGATACATTATAAATACTAAAGTTTTCACCACACAACAAATAACAAGCAATGAAATGAACTTCAACTCAACCATTCCTCGGCGTTGGAAACGCTTGCTTTGAACCACAAGTGATTCTCTGGGACGGGCCATCCATTGTTGATCTAGAGACCAACGCGGGACTGATCATCCAGGCTGAAGCGGCCTACTATATCAGTACCAGGGTAGGGAACCACCCAAATGTCCGAGGTATAGACACAGTTGCTTCTCATAAATGGTAGTAACATTGTGTCAACAACAGTTGGATCACCTTTCACCATCATTTGATAGTTTTGTCCAAGGAAGAGCGAGTTTTCTCCAAGACTATCAATTCTGTGCCAGGGAGAAGGAGTTGGTGCTAGCACACTAGTATCCATCCCGAATACCATGCAACGGGTGTTGGAATAGGTCCGGAGAGTGCGACCATGGGAGACTACACCTGCTTCCTTAGCAGTAACATCATCAGTGGGCTGTATACACACGAGAAGAGGTGATCCATCGGAATTAGTTGCCAGACGCCAAATAGTATATGGGCGCTGCTCGTCCTCATGCTCGTGATCATCACCATCATCATCTCCCCCTTGGTTATAAAAATCTTCAAGTATAGGTGGTGGAATGTTCACAGGACCTTGGAAACACAAGAAGAAGGTTAATTAGTAAGGTTGGCCATAGTGGGGGTAACATAAGTAGTATCATGCACTTGGGACTCACAAACATGCTTATGTGGCAGGCAATTAAGGAAGAGAGAGATGGTTATAGTAGTAACATAGGTAGATACCGTAACATAATAAATGTGATGCTACTATGTGTCATGCATGGAAATAAATGAGACCACCTATGATACTAATCTAAGATACTATGCACTATAGAGGTAGTAACATAAACTAGTAACATATGCATGTTACTAGTCTAAGTTACTCCCCACTATGACCAACCTAAAGGGAAACTTGCTAACCCGCATGCATGTGGATGAAACAATTATAATTATGGTGGAAGATAAACGTAGCGAAACAATGAGGATGCCATGCAAAAACAGTGCCACGAGTGGTGGCAGCAAATACAAGGCCCTCGTATTGAATTGCATCACAGTACTCATCCGTGTACATAAACTGATTTTTGAGCAATATCCATCCAGTCAAACCACTAAGGACGGCAACAAGCTTGTCGAAGATAGCAACAACTTCATAGTTGTTGTAATTCCAAGAGCGGTTGGGGACTCGAGAAATTGCTATCTTCCGTAGAAGACAGTCACCATGATTGTATTTGAATGTGCGTACAATACCGGTGTGCTCAACCTCTGGGCAGTCTACTGAGATTTTTGGAAGTGGAACCCGGTCATGAGTGTACACATTCACAAGTTCTCACTCGCAGTTGGACCCAATGTAAACAACCCAATCTCCATTTGCGCCTGCCCAAGCCTTACCCTCAAGCGATGGCATCTTAACATCATACGTATCATTATCAAGCGGCATCAACTTGCATAGGACGAGGCCTCAGTCGTGACGACGCCAGTCATTAGGGTCACGACGAAGAAGATAGGGGAGATCAAACCGTTCCTTGACTCTTGGGTTCCTTGTAATGATGTTATTAGTTGAGTCAAGAATGGGCTTGAACGAACCTGCCATGCTAGCCGAGGTGATGACGTTGCACCAATCAATGAGTTCCTCCACCACGTCATCTTTCAGATCGGGACAAGAATAACGGGGTCGTTTCCGTCCTGTTCCCTCCATGGAGAAGACAATCGAACAATGGCAGAAGAAAGCGTGAAGGGCTGAAGGAAAATGGAGGAGGGAGAGGAAGAGCGTGCGACAGCAGTTCCAAATCGAGAGGGAAAGGCGAAGAGTCGGTGGACGGTTGCCAGTTTTCCACGGTTCATGAAGGGGCGCCCCGGCCTACACGTCGGTTCGGAAATACTCCTACTACACGCCGTCATCTCACTGATATGTGGAACGGGACCACATGTCAACGAAACATGGTGTGTAATATCTCGTGCAAAATGCGATCTGGCCGCGTTGGCCCAAAGTTCCGCATTAGTTATCGACCTTTATTTTTTTAATGGTGTGCCGTTCAGTTTTGAAGCACGACTAATTGGTACTGTACGCAGAGAAAATATAAACTACTCTACCACTACTCCACCTCCAGTACTAGTAGTATAAAGAAGATATATAGGCTGGAGCTTCAACGCTTTCTTGCCAAGGGCTGCCCACTTGCTTCTCACACTACCACCCTCTCTCCAGATCTAAAAAAGATGGCCCCTCTCTCCCTCCTCACCGGTGGTCACAGATCCGCCGGGGAAGAAAAGGACGTGCAGCGTTGACGCACTCGTCATCGGCGAGCGAGGTCACGCACTGACGACAAGGATGTCCTTCGCCCGCGCGGGATGGCCTCCGTCCCCAAGCTCGATGTCGTAGTGTGTGTGGAGGAGGACGACCACGAGCGAAGCCACTTCCCACTGACCCTCAGGTATGCTACCTCTTTTCGAACCATACCCTTGTTCTATTGCCCCATCTGGCACGTCGTTGCATGTGGATCTTTTTCCACTCCACCATCTTCCCAATTTGCTATCCTCTGCTCTGCTGGCCACGCAAACGAAAACCATAATTTGCACTATTAAAGGAAACCCTACTTCATGCAGACTAATGCATGTCTGGGTTGAATAAGGAAAGGAAGGGAGATTGTACTGTCCAAGAGAGTAGGCATCGAACCCACATCTAGGTTGAAAAGGGGAAAATTAGTAGCTAAGGAATGAGTCTCGTGTCTCTTGGTTGAAGAAGGGTAGAAAGGCATGACAACGCAATAGAGAATGACCAGGTCGATCGGTTTGTTGTCCTCACATAGGAAAAAGGTGGCTAAAGAGAACAAAAATGGGACGTAATCCACATATGTTGCCTAGATATTTGTTGCTCTGGGCAACCATACCTCCCTCACCACTCTGTGTCCGTGGAGGTACATCGTACTGGTGCACCCACTGTCCGAATGGGCCTCCCATGCTCTTATTGCCACTTTTTTTGCTATTAGTATAACGCCAGTAGTCAAGTCAAGCAATGATACTGCTAAAGTGATGCCACATTTAACTAATGCCGCTCTCAGTCTAATGCCACAGATAAATTTAAGCAGTGCCATTTAATGTCACTGGATCATTTCAGGGTTAGCTTTTGATTGTGGATGTATTATAGATTTTTTAGCTAAGGAATTCTAATGTTGTTGCACAGCCAGTATACCAACGATGAAACTTGTTACTACCTTCAGATTTTAGCACTGTTAATGCTTATAGATTACATACCTCACTTTCATGAGATAAGTTAATTTTTTTGTATAGTGTCACCAAAATGCCAAGGCGCTGATGTCATTTTATTTTGGTTAAACTGCACAGACAATTATGAAGACAAGAGGAAAGGTCAAGAGTGGGCACCTCCTCCTCCGGCTGTTCTCTTGATTCATTCGATCAAGTTTTTATTTTTGATCGATTATCAAGATTGGGATAGCAATTTTAAGGCCCCCCGAGTTCGAAATGATATTTACCTTGGAGGTACATGGTTTGCAATTTTTTTATACTGTCATTAGTTAATAATGCTAGTTACCTTCAGACTTTTGTATTTGGTTTAATGCTCATGCACAACTAGTATACCAATGCTGAAACTGGTTACCTTTATATTTTGTATTGTTAATTCTTATAGAAACCTTCCAGTGCTAGAGTTTATTGAAATCTGTTCAGTAAAACCATTGTACTGTACCCTATAATAAAATAACTACTCTACTGTTGCACTAGCCACTGGATTAGTGCATATTTGTAGTATTCGAATGGTGTTGCATTAGCGTATGGACATAAATAAAGTGTGGCAAGCTTTCCCAGATATGTGCTCAAGAAAACTACTACCTGTTTTTCTAAATACTAGACATTTGGGTACTTTAAATTGAACCGCGAAAACGTCTTATATTATGGAACATAGGGTGTAGAGTTCACTCAAATTATCCTGGTAAATCTAGTCACACCTTTGTTAAAATTAATGTTCATTATGTTATCGGAGGAGGTCTGTATGTTTGTCTCTAATGTCTGTCTACTACATACCCGACATCATGATGTAATGTTAAGTCATTTCCTTTTGTATAGTGTCACTAAATTGTCAAGGCGGTGATGGCATTTTATTTTAGTAGAACTGCACAAAATTTGCTTAAAAGAAGAGGAAAGGTCAGGAATGGATCAGTTTTTCAGAAAAAACTATGTATGCCTTCCTGACATCAGCCGCTGTTGCTTTATTTATTCCTTCAAATAGGTGGTTAGAAACAGTCTTGCTACCTTTTCCCATTAAGAAATTGGAATGCTTATATTTGTGAGTCTATGCTTCAACTAGTGCCACTTTTATAGTAACCACACTTTCAATATCTATGCAAACAGAGATGCTCGATTTTAGTGGAGCTGCACAAAAAGTCCAACTGGTTCGACATTACGAGCATGTATTTTTCCAAACCTTTATATCCAATTGGTGGCACTATGAGCTGTTCATTACGAAGGTACATGGTTTGCTACTATCTTGCTACTCTTTTTGTACTGTCATTAGATAGTAATACTAGTGGTTTGCATGTGAATTTATTGGCAGGGTGGACCTACATTGGAGGTGCAGGACATGATTCAATGATTGGATGCTCAATTTCAGTTTTATCGATTTCACCTCTTCCATCACTGCGAACATGGTGTGGTATATGTTTACTAGCTGCTTGATATTTGTGCAGACAGAGATGTCTGCCCATTGCTATTTGGCAAACAAACAAAGTGTCCGCAATTTTGGTTGAACTGCACAAGAGAATAGTATAGTCACTGCATGCAGTGCCATTTGAAAATAGACACAAAGATTGGATAGTCACTTCATGGACTGCAGAAAAGTAGTACTGTACAATTTACTGGCCAACACTTGGTGCTTCATTGCTTTGGTCTGATTATACAATGGGCATCATTTTCCCTAAGTTAAAGTTTGTATTCCGAAAATAGTCTCGTGGTGTGATCGAGAGAAGACCAAATCATATTGCAGTGGATGTTCCTCCATCATGTGTGGTTCATTCTCATGGTTCCAGATGTTGGTGAAACCACTTATGTTTGCAAGAGGAATTGTAGACTTTGCAAACAAATTTGTCTTTTAGTCTGTACTGAATGTTGGTCAAGAGAAGCATCCATGTTAGTAGGAAGAACAGATGTTTTTTCTAGATCTTTGCTTTTGGAGCTACATATTTGTATATGATCTGTGAATCATTGAGATGCATTAACATGTTGATCTTATGTATGGGAATCGAACTAGTTAGTTTTAGTTGCGACGCAAGATCCGAAGTGGCTAATCTTTGCTTTTGGAGCTACATATTTGTATATGATCTGTGAATCATTGAGATGCATTAAAAGTTACTTATTTCTGTTCGCTTAGTGTTTACAAGTTACTGATCGATCACTAGCTAGCCTACAAATGCGCTTCTGGCAGTTTTATTTGCGACGCAAGATGCGAAGTGGTAGTTTTTTGAATAAAAATGCCTACCTCTGAAGAAACTAACAAGCTACACTATCGATCCTACACGGATAAAAATGCCTACCTCTGAAGAAACTGACAAGCTACACTATCGATCCTACACGGATAAATGGCGTATCACGCACGTACTACCTCCTTTCCGGTTTGCAGGGCTCAATTCAAGAAACGACCTACTCGATCCTACACGAATAAATAGCGGATCACGCACGTACTAGTACCTCCTTTCCGGTTTGCAGGGCTTAATTCAAACCTCTCACCATCCAAGGTACTCCCTCCGTCCGGGTTTATTAGTCCCGTGAGCAAAGTAGCAAGACCAAGGCATGGCAATAATTAACGGCATGCAGAAGTTTAAGCCTAATTAATTCCAGCGATTTAAGTGGCTGCATGCGGGATCCGGCTTGCCTGCTCCCTCCCCATGCTCCCATCTGTGCTCCCACCTCATCCTACGGCAGTCTTTTTTTCTTTTTCCTTTCTAATCTAATCATCTCCCCCCTGATATTAAGGGGGTAGGGTCGGGTCTTATTTTGTTCCAATCAAATCTTGCCATGTATGCGGGAGCACGGATGGGCACACATGCGGGGAGCAGGCAAGTCTCGTCCATGCATGTGTGCCCTCGGCTGCGACTCGTTGCATGCTGCTTTGCGTACTGCCTGCGAGCGATTCTGAGTGCCTGCATGCAGCCGGCTGTAATTAAGGCAGCTAACTGATGTGAAAAAAGATACGCTTTAACTATTGCGGGCTTTTTAAATCCGTGAAATCATTATTTACAAGGAGGGAGATGATTCGAGTGCACTCGTTTGACCGCCATGCCGGCGTGCGACCTAGACGGGACGGGGCGGCACAGTCATAATTTCAGTTTCCCTAGTTTTCCATGGCAAGCTGGCGCGCTAACCATTATGCATTGAATTCCGATGACCGTCACGCTACCTTCCCCCTATAAGTACTATTTCCCGGCCTTCTCTAGTGCCACCATGACCCAACTCGCCATATCCTGGTAAGCCCCCACAGGCCCGACGTCGCTCGCCACGTTCGCCATGCCCCCGCCCGTCCGCGGTAGGCGACGCTGGAGGCGGTCACTGCCGGAACTAGTGTTCGGTTTTTCACCGGAAGGCAGACGGAGGGAGGAGGCATTCTATCTGTCTTTAGATGGCAATGCGCAGATCGACGAGTTGTTGGAGCGCGACCACATGGTGGAGGAGCAGGAGTTGTTGGAGCGTGACCGCCTGGCGGAGGAGCAGCATATCACTGATTTGCACCGCCAGCAGGACATGGAGCACTAGCGCGCCGATGCTCTGATTCGTGAGCAGAGCGCCCGCAACTGGGCCGACTACATGGAGGCCGGCGCCCGACAAATATCCCTGGAGGCTGTCGGGCACGCACGTGTTCGCGACGCCGATTTTTACTACCAGCTCGTCAAGTGGGTTTCCCGCTTGGAAGCCGAAGCTTCGGTGGACCACGTCGGCATGGAAAGGGCCAACGCACACGAGCAACGTGCCCTATCACACCTCTGGCAAGTCCGAGGCGAGGTGCAGGACGCCAGTGCCGGCATTTAGCATGTACCGCCGGCATCGTCTAGTTAGCTAAGAGTAACTTAGTACTTGTCTAGTGGGAGTAGATAGTTAACTTGGCTATGAAATGTGGAAGTTCAGTACTCTATATGTGGATCAGACCTGTTACTTTGCTCTGAATGTTGAACTTTCCGTTTGAACGTATGGAATGGGTTGTTATTTTTTTAAATGGGTTGTATTTGTCCTCCACGGGTTTAGAGGCTGACTTGTGGGCCTAGCAAGTTGACGCGTACATAATCAGGAGATGATTGTACGTGGAGAGGATGACAGCAGGGACCCGCCAAGGTCATGGCAGTACGCAAGCAAGTGCCTCCTTATTTCAAGCCAATAAAAAAATGGCTCCTCCTAGTGGATTTCTGACATCTGGGTCCCATGCCATTGTCAGCATAGTCAATAAACGAGAGAATTGCACAACGAGCGGCTAACACCAGCGACCCAGCAGCTCGCCCAGTTATTTTTGTTTTGGGTTAATTTGATAAATGCCTCCAAGAAATGCCACTTCAATTTCCAAACTTTGAAAAATGCCATTTCATGCCATTTCTAGTGGCATTTTTTGAAGTCTGGAGTGGCGTTTTTCAAAGTTTGCAAACTGAAGTGGCGTTTTTCAAAGTTTGCAAAAATTGCAGTGGCATTTTTCAAAGTTTGGAAATTGCAGTGGAATTTTTATGAATCGCCATAATTGGAGTGGCATTTATCTAATTTGTTTTTGAGACGGAAGCAGGGTGTCAACTGGGCTGTGCGGGACACTCTGGCCTGTCTAGACAGCCTTTTCTTTTATGTTTACCACAGACCAGCCCAGTAGATTTTTTTTCTTTTTGAAAATGGCTAGCCCAGTTTTTTGCAATTTGTCAAGTAAGTCACTTTATCAGGCTTGTTGAGCTAGACGAGGAGAGCTTCATTCGGCTGGCCAAGAAAATGGCCTATCAGTAATGAGAAATGGGCTATACATTTTTAAAACACATCAAACCGGCAATTAGTTTCAAATATCTTTTTTTTCATTTCGAGATTTTAAAGTGCATTGATTTTTATGCATGGACAATTTATTGGATTTTATATTGATATACATTTATTTTTAAAATTAGTCTGAATGTGACTCGAAATTTCAGGATTAAAAACAGTTCAGACCGCACCGACATATGCAAAATTTCGTATAATTTTTTAACCGTGGGCACAATATGGGCTGTAATGCTAACAAAAAGAATATGGGGTCCAAAAAACCCCGTAAGAATTAGCAAATGGGCTGTAAACTATTTGAAATAATGGCAGATGGGTTGTATGCTGTTTTCCATAGATTTGAGGCTTTCCACATCTGGCCTGTATACTGTTGGATGTCCATCCAACGGTCGTCGTGCTTCTTCAATCTCTGCTCTTCCTGCTCCAGCTGCTCAAACAAGTGCCGGCGGGACTGCCTGCTCCCTCCTCTCCGTGGCCGGCTGTGCTGCCGCGCAGGCCTCACCATACTCCCATTGCTGGCCTAGCTATTCCTCTACTCACCCTCAGTCCCACACATGGTGTTATTTTCCGGCGACGGCAGACGAACCAGTAAACCCTCGTACTCCTCCACATGGGAAATAACTGCCAAGTATTCCCTGGCTCTGTGTCATTCCCTTCCTAGGCCTCGTCGTCGTCCACTGCCCTGGTGCTCTCGGCGCGGCCTGGTCAACATGGTCAATCAACGACATCCATCGGAAGTGGAGTGTATGTGGAGAGGCTGACAACTGGGTCCACGACCGCACGCAAGGAAATGCCTCCTTATTACGCGCAAAATAATGATTCCTCCACCTGACATCTGGGACCCATCGAAAGGGCCTCTGTATTTTGCAAAAAAAAATGTTACAGCCGCTGACAGCTCGGACCCACCAGCTATATCTTTGCACGCAAGGAAGTGCCTCCTTATTAAGCCCAAAAAAAAGAATACTCCCCCTGCTAGCTGGGACCCAGTATAGTGGGCCTACTAAGTTGACGGGGACGAAGGGCTTTGTCAACTTAGTCAATATGCACGATTCTAGCTCAACTGACCGTACGATGTCCATCCAACGGCCGTAGTGCTTCTTCAACCTCTGGTCTTCTTGCTCCAGCCGCCCAAAGCAGCGCCAGTCGTGCCGCCTGCTCCTGCCTCCCGTGGCTGGCTGTGCTGCCGCGGAGGCCTCACTGCCCCCATACTACTCCCACCGCTGGCCCGGCCATCCCTCCACTCCACTCACCTACACCCCCTGTTATTCTGCGGCGACGGCAGCGCAGCAGAACCAGTGAACCCTCGTACTCCTCTCCGCGTGGGCATCCACTGCCGCGTCTTCCCCGGCTCCACGTCGTCCCCTTCCTAGGCCTTGCCGCCGTCCACCTCCGTGGTGCTCTCGTCGCGGCGTGGTCAATGTGGTCAATGACCGAATTCCATCGGAAGAATACTGTACGCGGAGAGGCTGACAGCTGGGTCCACGGCAGCCGCAAGGAAGTGCCTCCTTATTACGCGGAAAATAATTATTCCTCCACCTGACAGCAGGGACCCACCGGACGGGCCACCAGTATTTCGCAAAAAAACGTTTGCCCCTGACTGCTGGGACCCACCCGACTGGCCACCGTATTTTGCGAAAAAAATGTTCCCCCTGCTGTCAGCTCGGACCCACCGGAAGTGCCTCCTTATTACGCCCAAAAAAATGAATACCCCCCTGCTAGCTGGGACCCACCTTGGTAGGAGGTAGACTTGTGGGCCTACTAAGTTGACGGGGATGGAGGGCTTTGTCAACTTAGTCAATATAAACGATTCTAGCTCCAGTGACCGTACGATGTCCATCCAACGGCCGTAGTGCTTCTTCAACCTCTGGTCTTCTTGCTCCAGCCGCCCAAAGCAGTGCCGGTCGTGCCACATGCTCCTGCCTCCCGTGGCCGGATGTGCTACCATGGAGGCCTCACCGCCCCCTACTATTCCCACCGCTGGCCAGGCCCTGCAGCGACGGCAGCCTCACACCGCAGCCGAACCAGTGAACCCTCGTACTCCTCTTGGCGTGGGCTTCCACTGCCGCGTCTTCACCGGCTCCCTGTCGTCCCCTTCCCAGGCCTTGCCGTCGTCCGCTCTGGTGCTCTCGGCGCGGCATGGTCAACGTGGTCAAGGAACGACTTCCATCGGACGTGGACTGTATGTGGAGAGGCTGACAGCTGGGTCCACCGCCGCAGCAAGGAAGTGCCTCCTTATTACGCGGAAAATAATTATTCCTCCACCTGACAGCAGGGACCCACCCGACGGGCCACCGTGTTTCGCGAAAAAACGTTTCCCCCCTGACTGCTGGGACCCACCAGCTACATCTTCGCACGCAAGGAAGTGCGTCCGGGCAAAAAAAAACGATTTGCCCCTCTGATTGCTGGGACCCACCAGCTACATTTTTGCACGCAAGGAAGTGCTTGACAGTCGGGACCCACCTGGTCAAAGTGTACGTAGCATTGTCATTCTGGTCGCGAACGTGTACGTACATACTGGTCGTTGTAGAGGCGCGCACGTGTCGTAGTAGAGGCGCGCACGTGTCGATGTAGAGGCGCGCACATAGCATGTACACGTACGTACAGCGGCGAGGGTGCAAGAAAGAAAATATGGCCACATACGTACATAGGGGCAGGGTCTCGAATGCCTACTCGCGCATACGTACATGGCTGGGTCGGAACAGAGAAACAACGTTGTCATCGTGTTCATGGGGAGGCAACGGAATGCGTCGTGTTCATAGGGAGGCAACGGAATGCATCGTGTTCATCGGGAGGCAATGGAACGCGTGGGAGCCAACCGGCTGGGTCAGAACGGAATGCATGGTCGTGTTCATTGGGAGGGCTTGGACGGAACAGGCGATGGAAACGAGGCCTGGCGTACCGCACAACGGAGGAAACAGACCTCCTACGTTTGGAACAGGGTCCTGTTGATCGGGAGGGGTGTG
Source organism: Triticum aestivum (assembly GCF_018294505.1). Taxonomy (NCBI): domain Eukaryota; kingdom Viridiplantae; phylum Streptophyta; class Magnoliopsida; order Poales; family Poaceae; genus Triticum; species Triticum aestivum. The sequence goes on along the minus strand of NC_057804.1, from coordinate 444,732,923 downwards.
GCATACCGCAAAACGGAGGAAACGGACCTCCTACGGTCGAAACGGGGGTCCTGTTCAAGAGGGGTGTCGCGTACCGCAAAATGGAGGAAACGGACCTCCTACAGTCGAAACGGGGGTCCTGTTGATCGGGAGGGGTGTGGCGTACCGCAAAACGAACGAAACTGACTTGTGTTGGAGCGCTACGGTCGAAACAGGGGTCCTGTTCATCGGGAGGGGTGTGGCGTACAACAAAACGGGACTCCACGGGATACTGTTCATCTCCACCGTCGACCTCCTCCAGCCTCCACGGGCTACCGTCGACCTCCTCCAGCCTCCACGGGCTCCTGTTCATCCAACCTCCACCGCGCTCTACTCCACTGGCTACTGTTCAACCACCCCTCCACCGTCTACTGTTCATCCAGCCCTCCACAGTCTACTGTTCATCCAGCCCTCCACACCACTGGGTCCTGTTCAACCACCCCTCCACGGCCACCCCTCCACTGTCTACTGTTCATCCATCCCTCCACACCATGAGGTCCTGTTCATCCAGAGGCAACGCCACCGCTCACTGTTCATCCAACCCCCCCCCCCCCCCCGCAACGCTCACTGTTCATCCAATCGATCGGCTTCAGTTAGCAACAGCAGCGAAGGAATCTCTCCATCGGGTTCAGTTAACAGCAATTGATCGATCGCTCAGGTTCAGTAACGCGTAGCCTGCAGTGCAGTCGCTCGGGTTCAGTTAGAGCCCAATGCCTTGCTCGGGTTCAGTTAGAGCCAACGCCTCGCACACACACAAGTACGTGTACGAGAGAAACGCGCATCGCTCGGCACCCGACCTCCCACCGTAACCGGCAACTCCTCAAAATTTTCCTCCCCCTCGCTTCTACCACGGTTTTTTCCGTCATGGACGGCCCAAAGAATGTCATGCAGCTGCATCTCTGGCCCGCCCAGGACGAAAAGCCCATTTTCTGTCATGATTTTTTGTCATAGAAGTAGGAGCCCACCACATCTATGATGATACCGGGTTTTGTCAAAATTATCGTCATAGAAGTGTCATATGTATGACAGGAAAAAAATTCGTTCGGCCCAAAATGTCACGGATGTGTCTTTTTTTTGTAGTGCCTCCACCTAAAGCTGATCATGTGTTTGAATTAAAGCAATTGCCTGACACTTTGAAATATGCTTATCTTGATTAGAAAAAGATATATACTGTTATTATTAGTGCTAACCTTTCAGAACATGAAGAAGAAAGATTATTAAAAATTCTGAGGAAGCACCGAGCTGCTATTGAGTATAATCTTGATGATCTTAAGGGCATTAGTCCCACTCTCTGTCAGCACAAGATTAATATGGAACCTGATGCTAAACCTGTTGTTGATCACCAATGATGATTGAATCATAAGATGAAAGAAGTGGTAAGAACTGAAATATTAAAGCTTCTCGAAGCAACTTTAATCTATCCCATAGCTGATAGTAGGGTAAGTCCTATTCATTATGTCCCTAAGAAGGGAGGTATTACTGTTGTTCGTAATGATAAAAATGAGCTTATCCCACAAAGAATCATTACTGGCTACCGAATGGTAATTTATTTTAGAAAATTAAATAAAGCTACTAGAAAAGTTCATTACCCTTTGCCTTTTAATGATCAAATGCTAGAAAGACTGTGTAAGCAGACATACTTTTGTTTTCTTGATAGATATTCTGGTTTCTCTCAAATACAAGTATCACAACCTCATCAAGAGAAAACCACCTTTACTTGTCATTTTGGAACTTATGCTTATAGACGTATGCCTTTGGTTTATGCAATGCACCTACTACCTTTCAAAGATGTATGACTGCTATATTCTCTAATTCTTCTGAAAACATCGTTGAGGTTTTCATGGATGTCTTTTCTGTTTACGGAAGTTCTTTTAATGATTGCTTAAGATCGAGTTTTGCAGAGATGTGAGCAAACTAATCTTGTCTTGAATTGGGAGAAGTGCCACTTTATGGTTAATGAAGGTATTGTCTTGGGGCATAAAATTTCTGAAAGATGTATTGAGGTGGATAAAGCTGAAGTTGATGCAATTGAGGAAATGCCATGTCCTAAAGATATTAAAGGTATTCGTAGTTTCCTTGGTCATGCTGGTTTCTATAGGAGGTTTATTAAAGACTTCTCTAAAATTTCTAGGCCTCTTACTAATATTTTACAGAAGGATGTTCCATTTGTTTTTGATGATGATTGTGTAGAAGCCTTTGAAACACTTAAGAAAGCCTTAACTTCTGCACCTATTGTTCAACCACCTGATTGGAACTTGCCTTTTGAAATTATGTGTGATGCTAGTGATTACGCTGTTGGTGATGTTCTAGGACAAAGAGTTGATAAGAAATTAAATGTTATCCATTATGGTAGTAAAACTCTAGACAGTGCCCAAAGAAATTATGCCACTACTGAAAAAGAATTTTTAGCAATTGTGTTTGCTTGTGATAAATTCAGGTCTTACATTGTCGATTCCAAAGTAATTGTTCACACTAATAAAGATCCTAAACATAGACTCATTAGGTGGGTCCTCTTGTTACAAGAATTTGATTTACATATCACTGATAGGAAAGGAGCTGAGAACCCCATAGTTGATAACTTGTCTAGGTTAGAAAATATTCTTGATGACCCACAACCTATTGATGATAGTTTTCCTGATGAACAACTAGCTGCAATAAATGTTTCTCATAATACTCCTTGGTATGCTGACTATGCTAATTGCATTGTTGCAGAATATATACCACGTAGTTTCAGATACCAACAAAAGAAAAAAAGATTCTATGATTTAAGACATTAGTTTGGGATGACCCACATCTTTATAAAGAATGAGTAGCTGGTATTATTAGACATTGTGTACCTAAGCATGAACATGAACAAATCCTATGGAAATGTCACTCCGAAGCCTATGGAGGACATCATGCGGGAGATAGAACTGCTCATAAGGTACTGCAATCTAGTTTTTATTGGCCTACTCTCTTCAAGGATGCCTGTAAGTTTGTCATCTCTTGTGATGAATGTCAAAGAATTGGTAATATCTGTAAGCGTCAGGAAATGCCTATGAATTATTCACTTGTTGTTAAACTATTTGATGTTTTGGGTTTTGATTATATGGGACCTTTTCCTTCCTCTAATGGGTATACTCATATTTTGGTTGCTGTTGATTATGTTACTAAGTGGGTAGAAGCTATTCCAACTAGTAGTGTTGATCACAACACTTCCATTAAAATGCTTAAATAAGTTATTTTCCCAAGGTTTGGAGTCCTTAGATACTTAATGACCGAAGGTGGTTCACACTTTATTCATGGTGATTTCCGTAAAATGCTTGCTAAATATGATGTTAACCATAGAATTGCATCACCCTAGCATCCTCAATCTAGTGGCCAAGTTGAACTTAGCAATACAGAAATAAAACTAATATTACAAAAAACTGTCAATAGTTCCCGAAAGAATTGGTCTAAGAAAATGGATGATGCACTTTAGGCTTATAGAACAACTTATAAAAATCATATGGGTATGTCTCCGTACAAAATGGTTTATGGAAAAGCTTGTCATTTGCCTCTTGAGTTAGAACATAAAGCATATTGGGCAATTAAAGAACTCAATTATGACTTCAAACTTGCCAGTGAAAAGAGGTTATTTGATATCAGCTCACTAGAAGAATGAAGAACTCAAGCTTATGAAAATACCAAACTATTCAAAGAAAAAGTTAAAAGATGGCATGATAAAAGAATCCAAAAGCGAGAATTCAAGATTGGAGAATATGTTCTTTTGTACAACTCTCATTTTAGATCCTTTGCAGGAAAACTTCTCTCCGAATGGGAAGGACCATATATTATCGAACAGGTGCATCGCTCTGGAGCTATGAAGATTAATAATGCCGAAGGTACTAACCCGAAGGTGGTCAATGGGCAAAGAATTAAACACTATATATGAGGTACACCTATTAATTTTGAAACTAATGTTATCCAAACCATGACACCGGAGGAGCACATAAAAGAAACCTTCCAGAACACTCCAAAATCCTGAAAAAGAGGGGGTATGGGATACGGTAAGTAAACGGACTTCAAAAAATCCGAAAAAATATTTTCTGTCACTTTTGGAATATTATAAAAAATTGTAAAATAAGAAATAACCAGGAAGGCAACCGAGGAGAGCATGATACACCAGGGCATGCTTGCCTCCCTAGCGTGCCCAGGTGGGTTGTGCCCACCTCGGGAACCTTCCCAACTATGTTTTCCTCCCATCTACTTGTCTCCCAAGATAAAAAATCTTTATATACCCCCCAAATGTATTGACCACCGTATCACGGAGAAATCTTCTGTTCTTGCTTCTTGTTGTTTTCTGATAGATCTAGATTGCCATGGCCACATCGAGCCCCTTCAAGGACAAGTTCTTCGAGAGGGTAATCAACCCTTACTTGTCGGAGGTGATGAAGCACCCTCAAACCATTGAGATGTGCGAGGGGGTGCTCCACATCCGAGATGTCCAAAGGCCCAAGAAGACAGAAACCGTGGAGGATAGGCTGGAAGCTATGGAGCAGGAGGTCTTCAAGTGCAAAGGGATGGTGGAGCACGGACTCAGTGCCAATCACCTCACGATTACGGATTTCACCCGTGATCACAAGGTTGATGGCCGGTCTATGAAGGGCATCGTCTTCACCCTCAACGAGCAAATCATTTTTTTGCAAAGCCAAATCTATGATCTCCAAAATCAAGTCCTTGAATATGCGGCAATATTTAATGGTATGAGTTTAGCTGCTAGTTGCAGGACTCGTGAGACTCGCGCTTCCTATTATGATGGTGAGCCGCTGCCATGGAAGCCGGAGGATAAGCTTGCTACCTCATCACCACCACCTTCATCATCTTCCTCACCAAAGGAGACTTAAGTACACGGGTATGGGCACTCCCCTTGGCTTGTGCCAAGTTTGGGGGAGGTGCCCCGGTATCGAATCACCATCACTCTTATCACCTTTACCTATTTTAGTTCAATGCATAGTTATTTCGTGATTTAGCTGAATAAAGGTTTAGTATGATTTATTTTCAAGTTTTAGTCTCGTGATCTATCTATCTATGTAATCGAGCGAGAGCTATATAATAAAGTTTAATTTGAGTTTTGTGTCTTTACTTTCTTGTTGCAATCAAAATAAGAGGAAATAAATGAAAAAGATCATATGCTAATCTTATGGTAAGTAATGACATCACATAAGGAAAAGTGTAAGTGGTAAAATTTATCGGAGATTGACAAGCATACCATTGGTCAATGATGCAACTCATGAAAGAATTAATAAGGGAAGAGAAGATTCACATGCAAATATACTATCTTGGACATCTTTTATGATTGTGATCCCCCACTAAATATTATATGCCAAAATTGTTGACGTTGGACAAGAAAGACAACATAATGATTTATGTTTGTTCATATCCACATAGAGGTTATATTGTCATAGATCCTTTAGCATGTGGTGCTTGCTCAATATTTGTGCTAGTCAAAATTCTGCACTAAGTAGAGATACTACTTGTGCATCAGCATGTGCATTTGGTTTTTTCGGTTTGATTCGGTTCGGTTTATACGGTTTTCGGTTTATACAGTTTTTATACTTCGGTTTACACGGTTTTATACGGAGATACGGTTCGGTTTCGGTTGTAACCATTTGATTTCGGTTTCGTTTCGGTAATAACCAAATTAACCAAAGTTGACGCAAATTTTTGAATGGACAACAAATATTTTTGGTCATATGATTTGGTATGTGCATGTAGCCCTGTACGTAAGATTTTTCTTGTAAGAAATGCCTACGTAGATTAGATCATTATTAGATGGCAGTGCCACACATGATTTGGTCCTAGGCATTAGAGTACGTCCGAGGGTTTGGCAAGTTTTTAATTACGTGAGGAAGCAAGAAAAAAGGACAAGAGTTTGACCCATGAGCCACGACCCACTCCAGCGGTCGTCTCGCCTTTCTTTTAGGCAAGCGATCTCGAACGTGCGCTAGAAGCCCAGAACTGGCTGTATGGGCTGCATAATTGAGGCCCAGCCGCGCAAGTAATCAAAACGAAGCGCCATGTGCTCAGGTAGTCAGGTCGTTGGTTTGTCTCTGCAAAGTTTAGTACCACCTCGCTTATGGAGATGAAGCCCCACGAGCACAAGGCTATAAAAGGAGGTGTGGCTCGGGCTTTAACTAAATATCTTCACACTATGAAGGTTCTATCGGTTTTATTCGGTTTAACCGAAAATCGTCGGTTTCTAACCGAAAAAACCGAAGCTTATATGGTTTTCAAAAGTGAAAACTGAAACTGAAACCAAAACCTAAAAAACCGAATTTCGGTTCGGTTTTGTTTTTTTCGGTTTGGTTTTTGGTTTTCGGTTCGGTTTTGCACAGGCTGACTTGTGCATACAAAAATCTTATACCCAAACTCATGTTTTGAGAGTCCACCTTGCCTACCTATGGATTGAGTAAGATCCTTCAAGTAAGTTGTCATCAGTGCACTAAGGCAATAAATATTGCTTCTAAATGTGTTTGATCAATTAGTGTAAGAGAAAATTGAGCATTGTACGAACTTGTGATGGCAAAGTAATAAAAGAAACGGACTGCATAATAAAGGTTGCTATCATAAGGGGCAATGTAACGTGACATTCTTTTGCACTAAGGGATTTGGCATACAAACCAAAAAGTGCATGACAACCTCTACTTCCCTCTGCGAAGGGCCTATCTTTTACTTTTATGTATTTACTTTTATGCAAGAGTCAAAGTATTCTTCCCCAGCATCATGTGGTAAGGAAAGATCTAGACACATATATCCAGTTGGATATGAGTGAACATGATTTATTATTTTTGACATCACCCTTGAAGTGAATATGTTGGGAGGTGAAACTATAAGCCCCTATCTTCCTATGTGTCTAGTTGAAACCTTTTGCTCATAGGTATGCTGTGAGTGTTAGCAATCATGGAAGACTAAAAGATGGTTGAGTATGTGGACTTGCCAAAAGGATCTAATATGAGACCCTTCCTGAAAATATGATGAATGTGTAGTTGCAAAGTTGACTAAGAACATTGTTTGTTGGTTTACAATAAGGTTTATGCTTTGTACTTTGAGGTTGTGATGAATTGTTACTTGTTCATGAGAAGTTATATGATAAAAGTTATCTGGTAAAGTTATATGATTATGATAATAAGCATGCTGCTGCTATGTCCGCATTTTGTTTTTATCGACACCTCTCTCTCAAACCATGTTATGAAAAAGTTTTTGATATCGGCTTTCGCTTGAGGACAAGCGATGCCTAAGCTTGGGGGAGTTGATACGTCCATTTTGCATCATGATTTCACTATTATTTATAATGTTTTTATGCATAATAATGCTTTTTGGAGTAATTCTCTTGTGTTAACCAACACCCCTCTCACCTTTGGGAGGCCAATATTCATCAACATATTCAACACCACCATCTCCTCTCAAACCCTAGTTCATCTCTTGTGTTCAATCTTTGTACCGGAACCTTAGATTGGTACCCGTGGGTGACTAGTAGTGTTGATTGCATCCTGTAGTTGATTACTATATGGTTTATTTGGTGGAAGATTATATGTTCAGATCCGTTATGCTGTTTAATACCCCTATGATCTTCAGCATTAATACCATATGTGAGTAGTTACTTTTGTTCTTGAGGTCACGAGAGAAACCATGTTGCAACTAATCATGTGAACTTGATATGTGTTCGATATTTTGATGATATGTATGTTGCGATTTCCTTAGTGGTGTCATGTGAACGTCGACTACATGGCCCTTCACCACCTTTGGGCCTAAGATAATGCATTGTGGAGTAGTTATAAGGTGATGGGTTTCTAGACTGACAGAAGCTTAAACCCTAGTTTATGTTCTACTACGTAAGGGACTGATTTGGATCCATATGTTTAATGCTATGGTTAGATTTTATCTTAATACTTTTCTCGTAGTTGCGGATGCTTGCGAGGGGGTTAATCATAAGTGGTAGGTTTGTTCAAGTAAGAACAACGCCCAAGCGCTGGTCCACCCACATATCAAATTATCATAGTAGCAAGCACAAATCAAACCAACATGATGAAAGTGACTAGATGGAATTCCCGTGTGCCCTCAAGAACACTTTGCTTATTATAAGAGACCGTTTGGGCCTGTCCTTTGCCACAAAAGGATTGTGCTACCTTGCTGCACTTTATTTACGATTATCATTGCTTGCTCATTACAAATTATGTAGCTACCAAACTACCTGTTACCAACAATTTCAGTGCTTGCAGAAATTACCTTCCTGAAAACCACTTGTCATTTCCTTCTCCTCCTCATTGGGTTCGACACTCTTACTTATTAAAAAGACTAATATTGACCCCCTATACTTGTGGGTCATCATCGATCCCTTTCTAGGCCTCGCCGTTGTCCACCGCATTAGTGTTCTCGACGTGGCGTGGTCAACGTAGTCAACAAACGACAGTCATCGGAAGAGGGATTGATAAGTCTCCAATGTATCTATAATTTTTTATTGTTCCATGCTATTATATTACCCGTTTTGGATGTTTATTGACTTTACTTTACACATTTATATCATTTTTGGGACTAACCTACTAACCGGAGGCCCAGCCCGTAGTGCTGTTTTTTTGCCTATTTCAGTGTTTCGAAGAAAAGGAATATCAAATGGAGTCCAAACGGAATGAAACCTTTGGGAGCGTGATTTTTGGAACAAACATGATCCAGAGGACTTGGAGTGCAAGTCAAGAAGCAATCGAAGAAGCCACGAGGGTGGAGGGCACCCCCCTATCTCGTGGGCCCCTCGGGCGTCCACCGACCTACTTCTTCCTCCTATATATACCCACGTACCCCGAGAACATCAAAGGCGACCATGAAAAACTATTTCCACCACCGTAACCTTCTGTATCCGCGAGATCCCATCTTAGAGCCTTCGTCGGCGCTCCGCCGGAGGGGGAATCCACCACGGAGGGCTTCTACATCAACACCATAGCCTCTCCTATGAGTTGTGAGTAGTTTACCACAGACCTTCGGGTCCATAGTTATTAGCTAGATGACTTCTTCTCTCTCTTTGGATCTCAATACCATGTTCTCCTTGATCTTCTTGGAGATCTATTCGATGTAACTCTTTTTGTCGTGTGTTTGTAGAGATCCGATGAATTGTGGGTTTATGATCAAGTTTATCTACGAGAAATATTTGAATCTCCTCTGAATTATTTTATGTGTGATTAAGTTATCTTTGCAAGTCTCTTCGAATTATCAGTTTGGTTTGGCCTACTAGATTGATCTTTCTTGCAATGGGAGAAATGCTTAGCTTTGGGTTCAGTCTTGCGGTGTCCTTTCCCAGTGACAGCAGGGGCAGCAAGGCACATATTGTATTGTTGCCATCGAGGATAAAAAGATGGGGTTTATATCATATTGCATGAGTTTATCCCTCTACATCATGTCATCTTTCTTAATGCGTTACTCTATTCTTTATGAACTTAATACTCTAGATGCATGCTGGATAGCAGTCGATGTGTAGAGTAATAGTAGTAGATGCAGGCAGGAGTCGGTCTACTTGTCATGGACGTGATGCCTATATACATGATCATGCATGGATAATCTCATAATTATTCGCTTTTCTATCAATTGCTCGACAGTAATTTGTTCACCCACCGTAATACTTATGCTATCTTGAGAGAAGCCACTAGTGAAACCTATGGATCCTGGGTCTATCTCTTATCATATAAGATTTTAATCTACTTTTATTTGCATCTTTACTTTTCCAATCTATATCATAAAAATACCAAAATATATTTATCTTATCATATTATCTCTATCAGATCTCACTTTCGCAAGTGTCCGTGAAGGGATTGACAACCCCTTTATTGTGTTGGTTGCGAGTTCTTGTCTGTTTGTGTAGGTGTGTGGGACTTTTGAGGAGCCTCCCACTGGATTGATACCTTGGTTCTCAAAAACTGATGGAAATACTTACGCTACTATTGCTGCATCACCCTTTCCTCTTCAAGGAAAACCAACGCAAGCTCAAGACGTAGCAAGAAGGATTTCTGGCGCCGTTGCCTGGGAGGTCTTCGCTCAAGTCAAGACATACCAAGTATCCATCACAAACTCATCTCCCCCGCATTTACATTATTTGCCATTTGCCTCTCGTTTTCCTCTCCCCCACTTCACCCTTGCCGTTTTATTCACCCTCTCTTTCCCAATCTCCTCTCTCTTTTGCTTTTCTTTTGTTTGCTCGTCGTTATGGCTAGCTTGGTCTTTATCCCTTCGTCTCCCGACTTTGAAGTTCTTCACTTCAAGCAAAGACAAGGAGAAAATTTAAAATATGCTTGGTTTAGGATGTTAGAATCTTATCGTAGTTGCGCTATAGAAGGAGATTTCAAGATTTTAATTTGCAATTTCTATGTTGGGTTAACCTTACCCCATAAACAACTACTTGATTTTGCTGCAAAAGGGTTTTTTTATTGAAGTTGATCCTAGTTCCGCTTATGAAATTATAGAGGGGATAGTAGGAGTACTTCCCCTACAGTAAGGATCACCCTTCCCTCATGAAGGAGCCCAAATCCTAGAGAAATTATGTGAATTTCAAAAATTTGTTGAACCACTTAAGAATATTGGTGGGAATATCAACCGCATGAATAATTTGATTACACTTTGCAATAAGTGGTTCGATGCCTTAGATCAAAAGATCTCCGAGCATGAAGGGAAATGCAAGGAACCTCCCGGACCTGAGCATAACTCTATTAAAAAGATAAGTACCAAAGATGGCACTACTTAGATCTATCCTCGCTTTTATGCCTAGCTAGGGGCGTTAAACGATAGCGCTAGTTGGGAGGCAACCCAATTTTATTTGTGTTTTTTGTTTTTTTGTTTTTGTTTAGTAAATTTTTTTGCATCTACCTTCTGTTTAGATGTGTTTTTATGTTTTAATTAGTGTTTGTGCCAAGTAGAACCTATAGGATAACCTATGGTGATAGTTAATTTGATTCTGCTGAAAAACAGAAACTTTGCACGCACAAAAATAATTTTTTTATTCACAGAAACCTGCTTTTGCGTTGATTTTTCTTGATGTAGATCAATAGACAAATTGCCCAGGACTTCCTATTTTGGTAGGATTTTTAGAGTTCCATAATTATTCGAGAGTTACAGATTGCTACAGACTGTTCTGCTTTTGACTGATTCTGCCTTTCGTGTGTTGTTTGCTTATTTTCATGCATCTATGGCTAGTATTTAGTGGTATGGACCATAGAGAACTTGAAATACAGTAGGTTTAACACCAATATAAATAAAGAATAATTTAATTACAGTACCTTTTGTGGTGGTTTTTCTTTCTTTCACTAACGGAGCTTATGAGATTTCATGTTGAGTTTTGCGTTGTGAAGTTTTCAAGTTTTGGGTAAAGATTTGATGGATTATGGAAAGTGGCAATAGCCTAAGCTTGGGGATGCCCATGGCACCCCAATATATTCAAGAATAGCCAAAAGCCTAAGCTTGGGGATGCCCCCGGAAGGCATCCCCTCTTTTGTCTTCGTTTATCAGTAACTTTACTTGGAGCTATATTTTTATTCGCCACATGATATGTGTTTTGCTTGGAGCGTCTTGTATTATATTAGTCTTTGCTTTTTAGTTTTCCACAATCATCCTTGCTGTACACACCTTTTGGGAGAAGCCCACTTGATTTGAATTTATTAGAATACTCTAGGTGCTTCACTTATATCTTTTGAGCTAGATAGTTTTTGCTCTAGTACTTCACTTATATCTTTTTAGAGCACGGCGGTGGCTTAATTTTGTAGAAATTGTTAGTCTCTCATGCTTCACTTATATTATTTTGAGAGTCTTTTAGAACACCATGGTATTTGCTATGGTTATGAATTTGGTCCTAGAATGATGAGCATCCAAGTTGGGTATAATAAAAACTATCATAGAAAGTGCATTAAACACTAGGATCAATTTGATGCTTGATAATTGTTTTGAGATATAAAGGTGGTAATATTAGAGTCATGCTAGTGGGTAATTATGAAATTGAGAAATACTTGTGGTGAAGTTGGCAAGTCCTGTAGCATGCACGTATGGTAAAAGTTGTGTGACAAATTTGTTGCATGAGGTGCTCTTTTAATTGTCTTCCTTATGAGTGGAGGTCGGGGTCGCGCGATGGTTAACTCCTACCAACCCTTCCCCTAGGAGCATGCGTAGTAGTACTTTGCTCCGAGGGCAAGTAGACTTTTGCAATAAGTATATGAGTTCTTTACGACTAATGTGAGTCCATGGATATACGCACACTCGCCCTTCCACTTGGCTAGCCTCTATTGTGCCGCGCAACTTTCACCGGTATCATACACACATTGTTTACCTTCCTCAAAATAGCCACCATACCTACCTATTATGGTATTTCCATAGCCATTCCGAGATATATTGCCATGCAACTTTCCACCGTTCTGTTACTATGACACGCTCCATCATTGTCATATTGCTCTTTGCATGATCATGTAGTTGACATCGTATTTGTGGCAAGGCCACCCTCATAATTTTCATACATATCACTCTTGATTCATTGCATATCCCGGTACACCGCTGGAGGCATTCATATAGAGTCATATTTTGTTCTAAGTGTTGAGTTGTAACTCTCGAGCTGTAAATCAATAAAAGTGTGATGATGTTCATTATTAGAGCATTGTCCCAAGTGAGGAAAGGACGATGAAGACTATGATTCCCCCACAAGTCGAGATGAGACTTCGGACTTAAAAAATAAATAAATAAAATATATATAATAAAAAAAGAGAAAGGCCAAACAAATAAAAAAAGAAAAAAAGAAAAAAATGAGAGAAAAAGAGAGAAGGGACAATGCTATTATCTCTTTTCCACACCTGTGCTTCAAAATAGCACCGTGATCTTCATGATAGAGAGTCCCTTGTGTTGTCACTTTCATATACTAGTGAGAATTTTTCATTATAGAACTTGGCTTGTATATTCCAATGATGGGCTTCCTCAAAATGCCCTAGGTCTTTGTGAGCAAGCAAGTTGGATGCACACCCACTTAGTTTCTTTTGTTGAACTTTCATATATTTATAGCTCTAGTGCATCCGTTGCATGGCAATCCCTACTCACTCACATTGATATCTATTGATGGGCATCTCCATAGCCTGTTGATACGCCTAGTTGATGTGAGACTATCTTCTCCCTTTTTGTCCTCACAACCACCACCATATACCACCATAGTGCTATGTCCATGGCTTGCGCTCATGTATTGCGTAAGAGTTGAAAAAGCTAAAGCGCGCTAAAAAGTATGAACCAATTGCTTGGCTGAAACCGGGGTTGTGCATGAAGGGAGTATTTTGTGTAATGAAAATGAAGCATGGCCTAACTATATGATTTTGTAGGGATAAGCTTTCTTTGGCTATGCTATTTTGATAAGACATGATTATTTGTTAGTATGCTTCGAAGTATTATTATTTTTATGTTTTATAAGCTTTTATCTTGAATCATTTGGATCTGAACAATCATGCCACAATAAAGAAAATTACATTGAGAATTATGCTAGGTAGCATTCCAAATTAAAAATTCTGTTTTTATCATTTACCTACTCGAGAACGAGCAGGAATTAAGCTTGGGGATGCTTGATATGTCTCCAACGTATCTATAATTTTTTATTGTTCCATGCTATTATAATACCCGTTTTGGATGTTTATGGGCTTTACTTTACACATTTATATCATTTTTGGGACTAACGTACTAACCGGAGGCCCAGCCCGTATTGCTGTTTTTTTGCCTATTTCAGTGTTTCGAAGAAAAGGAATATCAAACGGAGTCCAAACGGAATGAAACCTTCGGGAGTGTGATTTTTGGAACAAACGTGATCCAGAGGACTTGGAGTGCAAGTCGAGAAGCAATCGAGGAAGCCACGAGGGTGGAGGGCGCGCCCCCCCTACTAGGCGCGCCCCCCTATCTCGTGGGCCCCTCGGGCATCCACCGACCTACTTCTTCCTCCTATATATACCCACGTACCCTGAGAACATCAGAGGCGACCACGAAAAACTATTTCCACCACCATAACCTTCTGTATCCGCGAGATCCCATCCTGGAGCCTTCGTCGGTGCTCCGCTGGAGGGGGAATCCACCATGGAGGGCTTCTACATCAACACCATAGCCTCTCTGATGAGTTGTGAGTAGTTTACCACAGACATTCGGGTCGATAGTTATTAGCTAGATGGCTTCTTCTCTCTCTTTGGATCTCAATACCATGTTCTCCTTGATCTTCTTGGAGATCTATTCGATGTAAATCTTTTTGTTGTGTGTTTTTTGAGATCCGATATATTGTGGGTTTATGATCAAGTTTATCTATGAGAAATATTTGAATCTCCTCTGAATTCTTTTATGTGTGATTAAGTTATTTTTGCAAGTCTCTTCAAATTATCAGTTTGGTTTGGCCTACTAGCTTGATCTTTCTTGCAATGGGAGAAGTGCTTAGCTTTGGGTTCAATCTTGCGGTGTCCTTTCCCAGTGACAGCAGGGGCAGCAAGGCACGTATTGTATTGTTGCCATCGAGGATAAAAAGATGGGGTTTATATCATATTGCATGAGTTTATCCGTCTACATCATGTCATATTTCTTAATGTGTTACTCTATTCTTTATGAACTTAATACTCTAGATGCATGCTGGATAGCGGTCGATGTGTGGAGTAATAGTAGTAGATGCAGGCAGGAGTCGGTCTACTTGTCACTGACGTGATGCCTATATACATGATCATGCCTAGATAATCTCATAATTATTCGCTTTTCTATCAATTGCTCGACAGTAATTTGTTCACCCACCGTAATACTTATGCTATCTTGAGAGAAGCCACTAGTGAAACCTATGGCTCCCGATGTCGGAGTAATGGGCCACGGGTAGGCTAACCCGAGCCCCAGGACATTTCAAGACATCGGGGCAGGCCGCGCCCCTCAGGCCGAGTCCCGGGGCCGACTCCAGGATATGCCGAGTCCCAGGCGGCGGCTCCCAGATAAGCCGACTCCCAGGCGGCGACTTCCAGGGAGGCCGACTACGGAGAGTCGGCCCAAGACTCCTCCCTCGGCCCGAAGTATGACTCGGGGTACGGTTACGGCATGGCCGTTTCCCCCCTGCCTACGAAGGGCCGGCGTGGCTACAGTAAGCCGTACCGCTGGAAGATCTCCGACGGGATATGACATTGTCGCCATGCCTGCCCTGACCTCAGCCACAGTACGCAGTGCACTGTTCCCACGACGCTGGCCTGTACGACCCGAAGGCGGCGGGGCCGCCTGTCAGTGGGAGGACCGAAGCCGGCCTGGGCGACCCGAAGACGGGCCCGTGGGAGCCGGCCTCCTTGGAGTCGGCCGACTCCTCCCGGGCCCCACGAGCCATTAATCAGATAAGATGGGGAATGGCGACAGTGATCGTCCAATAGACAGCGGCACTGTTGCCATGAACCGATGACCGGGCCTGCGTCATCAGGAGTGCCGCTACAGTATAAAGCCTGTCCGCGGGACCCGCCAGTCGGCGGGCCCCAGAAGCCGGTGGGAAGGACTGCGGCCTGAGAGGCAGACGGTTGGGACCCGCGCCCAGCCGGATTACTATTGTACCCCCAGGGGGTAGGCCTATATAAACCCCCCGGGGCACCCATGCAAAGGGTTCGACCCTAGAGAGGAAGATAGACCAGATAGCCCAGGGAGGAGAGAGCTAGCCTTGCCCTCTTCTACCTTCAGAAACAGCTCCAGGAGCACCATTGTAGTTACCTTGCTTTAGTGATCATGCGGAGACCCCGCAGAGCAGCAGTAGGGGTGTTATCTCCTAGGAGAGCCCTGAAGCGGGGTATGTTCCGCCGGCGTGCATGTCTCCGCCTCATCCCGCTTCCAGGCACCGGCGACGTTCTACTCGCTCCCACCATCATAAGCCATCCTTTGGCATATGTCGTATCCAACCCCCGACATTTGGCGCCCACCGTGGGGCGAGGTGCACCGTCGTCTGGAGATCTGCTCTGGATGGGAACCCTGTTCCTCCCCGGCGAGCACAGCCAGCCCGGCACGCCGGACGGTGTCTGTGCCGATGCACTGTGCGGCGCTGAGATCGCCTGTGCCGCCAGCTGCCTCGCCGATCTTATCGGCGAGGTTTGCCTCTCCGACGAGCCTGCGCCCGACGCAGGCACGGGTGGCCCCGAGGGCCCCCTCGTGGGCCTCCTCGACCAACTCCATGTCACCGGCGAGCCTGCCGCGGACCTGGAGTCCATAGGATCCACCGACCCAATGTTGGTCGACTCCGACACCGCGTCGCTCGACACGTTCCCCACCAATGTGGTGGTCTACGACGAGCCGCTCTCGTACGCGGGGAGCGGTGGAAGCACCGTCACTGAGGTCCTCATCCTCGAGCACGGCGAGCGCTCCGGTGAAGGAGCGCATGACCCGTTTGACGCGACCCTGTGAGACCTTGCAGCACCGATTCCGGAGGACGCCGACGCCGGGATGCTGGAGAATCTCCGCCTTCAGCTCATCGAGGGCGCGAAGAAACTGGCAAGCATGAGGCGCTTGTCAGAAGCTTACCAACGAGAGATGGATCGCGGCGTAGGCGGCTCGCCGGCTCCAACTAGGCCTAGCCGCCTAGGCGCGGTCCGACAGCGCGGCGCGGCAATCGCCAGCCTCTTCTAGCCGGATCACCCTGTGTATGCCACGCCCGCAGAAAATATCCGTGCTGCCCAGGCGGCAGCAGACGAGCTCGACAACTTCGAAGGCGAAGAGCGCCGCATAATGACGGAGCGAGTTCAGCAGCTCCTTGACGCGGCTGCCACGCAGAATAACGCCGGTTGCCGCACCGAGGTGCCGCAGCACCGAAACGACGACCCACCGCCTCACCGAGACCAAGGTGCAACGTCCCGAACACCGACTGGCGGGGCCCGTGGGAAGAAGGACAAGGGGCCGGCCGCCAGCCCCAGTCGGACTCACATCACCATCGAGCGCGACCAAGACGGCCGTCCTAGAGCGGTGGAACGGCGGGACGACTACCTACCTCCCCCTCCTCGCAGAGAAAGACAAGTCTCCCTGCCGCCCGTGGAACATCCGACTCTCGGCGACCGCCTTGGCCGCCGAGAGGGAGTTGGAGAGAACGACACCTGCCACCGGATCGACCGACTCCACCGATCCCTGGCGCTGGAAGAAGAAGACGAGTTGGGTCCCCCCTGCTTTGGACCCCGCATCCGAGACGAGCCCTTTCCCAAAGGGTTCACGCTCCCCCGAGACACGCCCAAATACACCGGCACCATGAAGCCGGAAGATTGGTTAATCGACTACTCCACAGCCGTCAACATAGCGAACGGCAGCAGGCGTGTTGCCGTAAGATACGTCCCGCTCATGCTCCAGGGCTCGGCCCGGACGTGGTTAAACAGTCTGAAGCCTCGCAGCATCAATAGCTGGGTCGACTTCACCGAGGCTTTCGTCCGCAACTTCACGAGCACGTACAAGCGACCTCCCAAGCCGCGCCAGCTCTCCTTGTGCGTGCAAGGCCCTGACGAGTCTACTCGCGACTACCTCACGCGATGGGGCGAACTCTAGAACTCCTGCGAGGGCGTGCACGAGGTGCAGGCCATCGAGTACTTCATTGCCGGGTGCAGAGAAGGCACCCTCCTGAAGCACAAGTTCCTCTGCGACGAGCCGGAGACCCTCGACGAGCTACTAATCACAGCGGACAAGTACGCCACGGCCGGCTCCTCCATGAAGGCGGAGATTCGGGTCAGCGCAACTGGCAAAGTCGCCCCTCAGGCTCCAAGAACTCCGGCTGGAGACACCAGTCGGCGGCAATAGCAGAATGACCAGAAGCGCAAAGCCCCGCAGTCGACTCCCAGTAGTTGGCAAGTGGCGACAGTAGAGGACCAGCAGCTGGAGGGACCGCCTCCGGCGAAGCGGCAGAAGGGCGGCAAGTCCAACTGGCTGCCGGCTTTCTCCTATGAGCAGACTCTGGATGGTCCTTGCAAGTTTCACAGCGGCGCGAAGCCGTCAAACCACACCACCAGGAAATGCCACTGGCTGACCAGAATTGCCAAGGGGGACGGCCTGCTCCCTCCCGCTCCTGCTGGGCCGCCTCCTCCACCACCGCCCCAGCAGCCGGCTGTCAGGCCAGTCGGCACGATACAAGATGAGTTCCCAGAGGAGCACGGAGCCTATGTGGTGTTCACCAGTGTAGAGGATGACCGGCGCAGCAGGCGCCAACAGCAGCAAGAAGTAAACGCGGTCGCATCAAGCACTCCGGAGTTCATGCATTGGTCCGAAAGGCCTATCAGTTGGAGCAGAGATGATCACCCAGAGGTGATGTCGAGTCCGGGCTCCTACGCCTTGGTCTTAGGCGCCACGCTCGCCATAGATAGGCGGGCCGCTCGCTTCTCGCGAGTACTGATAGATGGAGGTAGTAGTATCAACATCCTGTACAAGGATACAATGGAGAAATTAGGAATCAAGCGAAGACAGCTCCAGAGCAGCCGGACTGTGTTCCACGGAATCGTCCCTGGCTTTTACTGCTCACCAATCGGCAAGATCCTGGTAGATGTCCTCTTCGGAGACAAAGATCATTTCCGCCGAGAGCCAATTTGGTTTGAGGTGGTGGACCTTGAGAGCCCATATCATGCACTGCTTGGCCGACCCGCCTTGGCCAAGTTCATGGCGGTCCCCCACTATGCCTACCTCAAGATGAAGATGCCGAGTTCCAAGGGAATCCTAACCGTGTCCGGCGACTACAGGAAGTCGTCCGCTTGCGCGGCCAAAAGCAGTCGGTTGGCCGAGTCCTTGGTGATCGCAGCTGAGAAACGGCTCCTTGATTGGGTTGTGGCGATGGCCGGCAAGCAGCCCGAGTTATCGCTTGACCCCAAGGAGTCGGAAGCAGAAGGATCATTCAAGCCGGCCAGAGAAACAAAGAAGATACCGTTGGACCCGGAGCACCCGGAGAGGTACGTTGTCGTGGGCACGGGCCTTGACAGCAAATAGGAAGGCGAGCTCGTCGATTTCCTCCGTGAGAATCGTGACATCTTCGCATGGTCCCCCAAGGACATGCCTGGTGTCCCGACGGAATTCGCCGAGCACAAATTACACGTCCGATCTGATGTGAAGCCCGTCAGGCAGTCCTTGTGCCGCTTGTCAGAAGAAAAAGAAGAGTTGTTGGAGAAGAATAGCCCGGCTCCTTGCAGCCGGCTTCATCATTGAAGTATTTTTTTCCAGTGGCTGGCAAACCCAGTACTGGTGCTGAAGAAGAACAAGCAGTGGCGGATGTGCATTGATTACACGAGCCTCAACAAAGCCTGCCCCAAGGACCCATTTGCTCTACCAAGAATTGATCAGGTGATAGACTCCACAGCCGGATGTGAGCTGTTGAGTTTCCTAGATGCATATTCAGGATATCATCAGATCAAGCTGAACCCGGCAGACAGACTGAAGACCGCCTTCATCACGCCATTTGGAGCCTTCTGCTACCTAACCATGACGTTCGGCTTGAGAAACGCTGGCGCCACCTTTCAGCGTTGCATGCAGAAGTGCCTCCTGAAGCAACTCGGCAGAAATGCCCACGTCTATGTGGATGATGTAGTGGTGAAGACGGAGAAGCGTGGAACCTTGCTAGAGGACCTCAAGGAAACATTTGAGAATCTGCGCCGATTCCATATCAAGCTCAACCTGGAGAAGTGCGTTTTCGGAGTGCCAGCCGGCCAGCTCCTCGGTTTCCTGGTCTCCGAACGCGGCATAGAGTGCAACCCAGTAAAGATCAAGGCCATCGAGAGGATGGAGGCACCCAGACGACTGTTAGATGTGCAGAAGTTCACCGGCTGTTTGGCATCCATCAGCCGATTCATCAGTCGACTGGGCGAGAAGGCTCTCCCCTTGTATCAGCTCATGAAGAAGAAGACCTTCTTTGAGTGGACTCCCAAGGCAGACGAGGCTTTTCTCCAGCTAAAGATGTTGACTACTCCCCCCGTGCTGGCGGCTCCGACTCCCAAAGAGCCCATGCTCCTATACATTGCCGCCACCAGCCGAGTAGTCAGCACGGTCATTGTAGTCGAGCGCAAGGAGGAAGGCAAGGCGCTACCCGTCCAGAGACCAGTATATTACTTGAGCTAGGTGCTGTCGACCTCCAAGCAGAACTACCCCCATTACCAGAAGATGTGCTACGGCGTGCATTTTGCCGCCAAGAAATTGAAACCTTACTTCCAAGAGCATCCAATCACTATGGTCTGCACAGCTCCACTGGCCGAGATCATCGGAAGCCGAGATGCTTCCGGCCGGGTGGCCAAATGTGCCATCGACCTGGCTCCCTACACCATCTACTACGAGCCCCGCACCGCCATCAAGTCACAAGCACTAGCCGACTTCCTCGTCGACTGGGCCGAGACCCAGTATCTGCCGCCAGCGCCCGACTCCACCCATTGGCGGATGCACTTCGACGGCTCCAAGATGCGCACCGGCCTGGGAGCCGGCGTCGTCCTCACTTCCCCCAAGGGCGACAAGCTCAGATATGCGCTACAGATCCACTTTGCCGCCTCCAACAATGTGGCCGAGTACGAGGCGCTCATCCACGGGCTCCGGCTTGCCAAAGAACTCGGCATTCGCCGGATCTTGTGTTATGGCGACTCTGACTTGGTGGTCCAGCAATCATCTGGCGATTGGGACGCCAAGGATGCAAATATGGCGAGCTACCGTTTCCTCATCCAGCAACTCAGCGGATACTTCGAGGGGTGCGAGTTCCTCCACGTGCCAAGGAATGACAACAACCAAGCAAACGCCTTGGCACGAATCGGCTCCACCCGCCAGGCAATACCATCTGGTGTCGCCCTCCGGCGCCTCCTCAAGCCTTCTATCAAGCCGTCACCAGAATCGGATTCAATCTATGTGCCGGCCCCACCTAAGGAGGACGGATCCAGCTCCAAGAAACATACAGTCGAAGCCGGCCCAGGGACTTCAGAACCCGGCCCGGGGACTGCAGTAGCAAGATCGAAGACCCCAGAGCTCGGCCCAGGGACTGCTCCAGTCGGCCCTGGGACTTTGTAGAATCAGCAAGCGGCTGCGGACTCCAACCCGCCGCCTCCCATCCCGGCCGCCCTTATCCAAGTCGCGCTAGTGGCAGTTGAAGAAATAGCAGCACCTTCATGGGCCCAGCCCATCCTCAGATTCTTAGTAAACAGAGAGCTGCCAACCGACGAAATCTTGGCTCGGCAAGTGCAACGCCGAGCAGCAGCCTACACCATAGTCAACAGAGAGCTGGTCAGGCGTAGCGTTACCGGCGTCTTCCAACGCTGCGTCGAAGCAGAACAAGGTCAGGAAATCCTCAGAGACATCCACGAAGGCGAGTGCGATCACCACGCGGCCTCAAGGGCACTCGTCGCCAAAGCCTTCCGGCATGGTTTCTTCTGGCTAACCGCTCTGGAAGAGGTCAAAGAGTTAGTCCAAAAGTGCAAGGGGTGCCAGGTTTTTCGTTCCAAGCTGCTTCAGCCGGCTTCCGCACTCAAGACTATCCCCATCGCCTGGCCCTTTGCAGTTTGGGGCCTGGACATGGTGGGACCATTCAAGACGGCACGAGGTGGCTTGACTCACCTACTTGTCGCGGTGGACAAGTTCACCAAGTGGGTGGAGGCGAAGCCCATCAAGAAATTGAATGGTCCGACTGTAGTGACCTTCATCGCTGACATCACAACTTGGTACGGCATCCCACATAGCATCATCGCCGACAATGGCACGAATTTTGCCAAAGGTGCCTTGGCCCGTTTCTGCGCGACACAGGGCATCCGACTAGACTTAGCATCCATTGCCCACCCGCAGTCAAACGGCCAGGTGGAGCGAGCAAATGGCCTCATCTTATCCGGCATCAAGCCTCGACTCATCACACCGCTGGAGCGATCTGCCGGCTGTTGGCTCGAGGAGCTGCCAGCCGTCCTCTGGAGTCTGCGCATGACTCCAAACAAGTCAACCAGCTTCACACCATTCTTCCTCGTCTATGGCGCCGAAGCCGTTATCCCAACGGACATAGAGTTCGACTCCCCGCGAGTCACCATGTACACCGAGGAAGAAGCAGAGGAAGCACGTCAAGACGGCGTCGATCTGCTGGAAGAGGGCCGGCTGTGGCACTCAGCCGGTCCAGCATCTACCAACAGAGTCTGCGTCGGTACTACAACAGGAAGGTCAGGCCAAGATCCTTTCAAGAAGGCGACCTTGTGCTCCGGCTGATCCAACGAACGGCCGGCCAGCACAAGCTGTCGGCACCTTGGGAAGGCCCCTTCATCATTAGCAAGGTGCTAGGGAATGACGCCTACTATTTGATCGACGCCTAGAAGCCCCGAACGCGCAAGAGGGACGACTTCGGCAAAGAGACAGAACGCCCGTGGAATGCAAATCTTCTTCGAAGATTTTACAGTTGATGCAGTATGTATCACACTACCCCTTTGTATTAAAGTACTAAGACTTTGGGCCCCCCGAGACGAGCTCAGGGACTGCCCTTTTTGTTATCTGTATGATAAGAATTATGCCTCCAAGAACATTACTTTCATTACAAGCCGCTTGGCACCGGGCTTGACTAGTCGGCCCGGGGACTCGCCGCCTTGCGCTATGAGAAGCTTCCCGCAGTCAGACAAATAGTGTGTGGTGCCCAATCTGCCTCCTGGCAAAGCCGCAGCTCGCAGAGCGACTGTGAGGCAGGCAGGAGTGAGGAAGAGCGGGCACCCACACGAAAAATGGCTAAGGACCTAAAGCACGAACATAGCATAAGACGGCCTCTAGCATTTCTGAAGCGGAAGGCCGACTCATGAGTAGCCGGCCCGCCGTCTTCATTAGCCTCTACTAAGGACGGCCGACTCTTGGGTAGTCGGCATGTCGCTTCCTATCCGACTTGCTAAAGAAACTCTAAACGGCCAAATCCTTGCCTTCCTAAAGTAGCCAAGCACTTGACCCAGCGACAGTCCGCAAAGCGGCTGTTCGACTGACAAGGCAGCGACTAAAGGAAGGCGGCAAAGGGAAAAAGCCTAAAGAGCAATAAGCAAGGAAAGACGGAAAGCAGATTAATATTTACATAGGCCCTTGGCCGAATCTTCGAATAGAAGTTCAAGATACACCCCACGGGTGGAATTGTTCGAATCTAACAAAGTTTTCAAAAGGTTACTAAAGACAGACAAACAGTGGCGGAAAAAGCAGCTTAGGAGGCGGCGTCTGGGATTGGAGGGTCGAAGGAGACGGCGGTGTCAGGTGCCGGGGGAGTTGGCTGGGCGGTCTCAGTTTGATCGCCTCCAGCGGCAGTCGCTTTCTCCTGATGCGGCTCGTTGCTGGAGGCGCGGTCGAGCTGAGGCTGGCCGCCTGCTCCGTCTTCTGGCACCTCCGCCTCGCCTTCGGCCTCCGCCTCGTCCTCCTCCTCAGTGCTGGAGTCGATCACCTCCGCCGAGTCCTCGCCATACTCTGGGTTCATCCCGAACCACTCTGTCGGCACTTCCTCGCCGCCTTCAGCCCGCTCAGGCACAAAGACGCTGGTGTCCGTGTACTCGGTGATGGCCGCCGCACGCTCGACAAGGGCGCCCTCCACAGCCTCCAGTTCGGCCTGGGCTTCTGACCGAAACGCGGCCAGGCGGTCAGGTCCAGCCCTGGATACCACGCCTTGACAAACTCAAAGGCTCGGCGCGCTCCGGCCCGGGCCGAGGAGCCCTTCCAGGCCTCAAGACGGCCGGTAATGACTTCCAGCCAGTCGGCGGTCCGACTGGCGGTGCGCAGAGCCGGCATATCCGGCCACAAAGCGGCAACCACTTGGGCACCGGCACGCTGAAGCCGGTGCATCTACCGGTGGACCGAACGAAGACGGGCTTCAATGCTCAGGAGCTGTTCGTCAACGGTTCGGGGGGCATTGGCGGCGATCTCCTCACCATTTGCCCTTTGCGCCTTACGAGCAGCCTCGATGGCCAGAGGGACCGCCTGCGAGTGGCCGGGGAAGAAGTCTGCCAAGACGAAAAAGAAGAAGAAAGTCGAAAATTAGAAGTCGGCCCGATACTAAGTCGGAAGCGCGAAGAGTCGAAAGAAACGTACCATCCACAATATCCTCGATCTCGTGGAAACCGGAGGTCAGCATCGCCTCCCTGTCAGTCCAGGAGGAGCGTTCGCTCTCGAACTCGGCCAGGAGAGCGGCTTCCTTCTTCTCGGCCTCGTCCTACACCTTCTTGAGCATCTCCTTCTGCTCGGCCAGTTGCGCCGCCAACAGGTCGCGCTCCGTGGTGAGCCTGTCACACTCCTCCTCCTTGGCGCGACGGGCGGTATTGGCCTCGCCCAGCTGCTCCTGAAGAGCGGCGTTGGCTCCTGAAAATCGAAAGAGAAAACGAATCAGTTGTCAGCAAAGAAGATAGCCGGGAAGATCCGGCCCGACTGCTCAGCAGTCGGCCCGAATCTCGGGGACTACAGCCCGCGGGTGCGCCAGCGCGCCCCCCGCGGAGAAGAAGAACTCACTCTGGCTTTCCGACAAGTCGGCAGCCCGCTTTCTCAACTCCTCAACATGTTGGTTAAAGGCAGTGGCGCGGAGGTTGTGATACTCCTGCAATAAGTCATTGAAGACGAAGTTAGTATTTGGAACTCGCTAGAGGGAGTTCCGAACTGCCTGCTCAGCAGCCGGCCCAGAACTCGGGGACTACACCCAGTGGATGCGCTGGCGCGCCCCCACAGAGAAAACAAGAATCAAGAAGGAGAAGAAACTTACTCGGACGGCCGTTCGCGCGGCCAGGTGCGCTCTGGTGCAGGCCTGAAGGGCGTCGCCTTCGGCCCGCAACTTCGCCTGGACTTCCAGGAGCGATTGATTTAGCGGCCCGGTGCCGCCTCCGCGCACCCACCCGGTGGGCGCGGCGCTTGTGGCCTCGGCGTCTAGAGCTGCCGAGCTGGCAGCGTCGATCTCCCAAGGTCGCGGCGCCGAGGTCACCCTCTCAAGACGGCGACGCGCCGGCGAGGCGACTTGGAGAAGCAGCTGCGCTTCGGCCTCGTCCACGGCCGGCGGCTCCGACGGATCCGCCGGCTATTTGTCGTGCGGCCTCCCAGATGGCGGCGGAGGCGGCGGTGGCGGCACGAGAGCATCCGACATGGAGGCCTCGCCGCTCTCCTTCTCCGCGATGGGGTTCTGGGTGTCGGCTCCCCCGGTCTGCCCCGTGAACTCCGGAGGCGGCGGTGCAGACGATAGTGGGGGGATGAGCATCGCCGATCGGCGACGCGCGGCCTCCTCGGCGCGCCGTCTCGCTGCAAGGGTGGCTTCGGCATCATCCAGCTTTTTCTGGGCGGAGGCGGCCGCCCTGTCGGCCTCCGCCTTCTCCAAACGCGCGGCCTCCTCCTCCTCGCGCTTCTCCCGCGCATTCCGCTCCGTCGCCTCCCCGAGGTCGGCGGCAGGGTCGGGCCGCCGAGTATTTGTGGACGTCTTTGCCAACCCAATGACGGAGGGGACGGCGACTCTCTCAAGGGAAAGAGGGGCCCTGAAGAATAATGGAGGGAGTATATAAACGAAGACTCGGACAAGACTCAACAAAGAAAATAAAAGAGCGTAAAGACTTACGCGGATACTAGCAGCGGCTTTCTCACTTCCCTTCGGAAGCGGTTGGCCTTCGCGGCCGCCTCCTCTCGTCTGGTCGCGGCGGCCGCCCCCTTGAGCTTCTTCAATTTACCACCGGGCGCGCTCGGCCCGGCGTGACGCCTCTTCGCGCCGCCTTGGCCGGCAGAGGAGCCGGCGCCCGACGGGCCGATCCTCAGCTGGTGGCGCGGAGCGACTTCGCCTTCAGCATCGTCATCAGGCCATTCGGCGAAGGTGGCCGAGGGCGTGAAGTCGCCTTCCGCCCCCCCTCCCCCGCCTTCGGCGTCGGCTTCCATCGCCGCCGCCCCCAAGTCGGGTCGTCGATGTCGCTCTCCGCGCGGTCGGGAACATACTCGCGGGGCTGCCTCGTGGCGCCGGCGGCAGGCTGCATAAGAGGATTCTAGTTCAGAAGAAGCTAACAAGAGTCAGAAGCCGAAGTCGGCTGCGGAAAAAGATAAAACAGCAGGGAGACGCGACTTACCACTGGTGGAGGGTTGACGCGCGAGTACGGCTCCTTGCCGAACTGCCAGTCCTTTCATGCTCGCAGTGCGTGATGTAATTTACCATGTTCGCCACCTCCTTGCGGGGCATCTCCTTGGTGCTCGTCCGACTTGGGTCTCGGAGGCCGCTCATCTGACAGATCAGGTGAGGCCGGCCTTGGAGCGGGAGAACTCGGCGCGCCACGCAGGCGGCCAGCAAGTCGGCCCCGACGAGTCCCTCCGACTGCGTCAATACTCGGAGTCGCGCCACGGCAGCGGCTCCGGCGGGAGTCAGCGTCTTGACTTGGTGGGACCAGCTGGGGAGCCGCCCAGTCAGGGGAGCGGCGTTTTAAGGCGGCAGGTTGACCCAGTCGCCGTCTGAGGCGAGGTTCTTCACGTAGAAGTACGAGCGCTGCCACATCTTCACCGACTTGATCAGCATGATGGGAGGAAAGGGGTTGTCGGCCGTCGAGCGCCACATCACGATGAAGGCGCCGCACTGGGCCGGCACGCCGGCGATGTGCGTACCGAGCTTAGAAGAGAAGAATTCTCCCCACAGCTCGATGGTGGGGAGAACGCCAAGGAAGCCTTCGTACAGGGTGGCGAAGGCGGAAAGCAGCACCACCGTGTTTGGTGTGAGGTGGTGCGGCTAAAGGCTATGGAACTCTAGGAATGAGCGGAAGAAGCCGCTCGCCGGCAGCCCTAGGCCGCGCATAAGGTGCGAGCGGAAGATGACCCGCTCGCCCTCTTCCGGCGCCGGCCGGATTTCCCCCTCCGGTGCGGCGCGGGCACGCACGAGGTCCACGCTGGGGAGACGGCGGGTCTGGCGGAGGAACTCGATGTGTTCTTCCTCTACCTTCGAGCCGTCCCATACACCGGAGCGCATGGCAGAGGCCACGGCGGAGGAAGAGCTCATCGCCGCGGTAGGCTGCGCTCCTGCTCGACGGCGGAGGAAGAAGGGAGAAGAAGCAAGATGAGGCGGGGGAGCGGGGAAGAAGGGCGCGCAAGCTGTGCCGCTCCGCTTCCCCCCGCCTACTTATAGCCCTGCGGGCTGAGAAGCCGAGGGGGCGGGCGTGCGATTAACTGCGCACGATGCCCCACGCCACCCACGATTTACCCATGAAGTTACTGCGCGCAGTAACGACGTGGGAAAACCAACCGTCCTCAGCCACAACGGATCCGTCCGTATGCCGAGGCACGGTAGTGGCGGGCCCCGCCTGACGGCCCGTCCCGTCGTGCGCGTGGGCAGGCAGACTGTTCTCCCCACGTGGCGCCGCACGATAGGACCGCCCTGATGGCTGCGGGGAAGCGTATCAGGCACGCCGCCTGGTTTCCCGCCGCGACCTTCGAATTAAGGCTCTTCACCAAAACTCCGACTTTCGACAGTCGGCCCAAGGGAAGACGGCAGCCGAGTCCCAGAGTCCGCCCTTTTAAAAGATTGAAGCTATTGAAGCCCCACAATACAGCGACCGCAGGGTTTCACCAGCTTCGGGGACTACTGTCGGAGTAATGGGCCACGGGTAGGCTAACCCGAGCCCCAGGACATTTCAAGACATCGGGACAGGCCGCACCCCTCAGGCCGAGTCCCGGGGCCGACTCCAAGATATGCCGAGTCCCGGGTGGTGGCTCCCAGATAAGCCGACTCCCAGGCGGCGACTTCCAGGGAGGCCGACTATGGAGAGTTGGCCCAAGACTCCTCCCTCGGCCCGAAGTATGACTCGGGGTACGGTTACGGCATGGCCGTTTCGCCCCTGCCTACGAAGGGCACTGTCGCCATGCCTGCCCTGACCTCAGCCACAGTACGCAGTGCACTGTTCCCACGACGCTGGCCTGTACGACCCAAAGGCGGCGGGGCCGCCTGTCAGTGGGAGGACCGAAGCCGGCCTGGGCGACCCGAAGACGGGCCCGTGGGAGCCGGCCTCCTTGGAGTCGGCCGACTCCTCCCGGGCCCCACGAGCCATTAATCAGATAAGATGGGGAATGGCGACAGTGATCGTCCAATAGACAGCGGCACTGTTGCCATGAACCGATGACCGGGCCTGCGTCATCAGGAGTGCCGCTACAGTATAAAGCCTGTCCGCGGGACCCGCCAGTCGGCGGGCCCCAGAAGCCGGTGGGAAGGACGGCGGCCTGAGAGGCAGACGGTTGGGACCCGCGCCCAGCCGGATTACTATTGTACCCCCAGGGGGTAGGCCTATATAAACCCCCCGGGGCACCCATGCAAAGGGTTCGACCCTAGAGAGGAAGATAGACCAGATAGCCCAGGGAGGAGAGAGCTAGCCTTGCCCTCTTCTACCTTCAGAAACAGCTCCAGGAGCACCATTGTAGTTACCTTGCTTTAGTGATCATGCGGAGACCCCGCAGAGCAGCAGTAGGGGTGTTATCTCCTAGGAGAGCCCTGAAGTTGGGTAAGTTCCCCCAGCGTGCATGTCTCCGCCTCATCCCGCTTCCAGGCACCGGTGACGTTCTACTCGCTCCCACCATGATAAGCCATCCTTTGGCATATGTCGTATCCAACCCCCGACACCCAGGTCTATCTCTTATCATATAAGCTTTCAATCTACTTTTATTTGCATCTTTACTTTTCCAATCTATATCATAAAAATACCAAAAATATATTTATCTTATCATATTATCTCTATTAGATCTCACTTTCGCAAGTGGCCGTGAAGGGATTGACAACCCCTTTATTGCGTTGGTTGCGAGTTCTTGTTTGTTTGTGTATGTGCATGGGACTTTTGAGGAGCCTCCTACTGGATTGATACCTTGGTTCTCAAAAACTGAGGGAAATACTTACGCTACTATTGCTACATCACCGTTTCCTCTTCAAGGCAAACTAACGCAAGCTCAAGACGTAGCAGGGATGTATGTGGAGCAGCTGACAGTAGGGACCCACATGGTCCATGGCCGCATGCAAGAAATTTTCTCCTTATTACATGAAAAATGATTCCTCCCCTTGACAGCTTGGACCCACTAGCTTTATCTTTGCACGCAAGGAAGTGCGTTCTTATCCTCCCTGATAGCTGGGACCCACCAGGTCAAAGCGTACGTACCTTTGTCTATGTGGTCACAGACATGTACGTACATACCGGTCAATCTATCTGCCTGCCATGATGAACCGTGGCTGAGTAAGGAGCGGTAGCAGTTCACATAGTCCCATTTAAATCATGTACTCGTACATACAACCATAGGGCAAAAAATACGGCCATGTACATACATACGGGCGGGGTCTCGAACGTGTACCCGCACGTACGGATGACAACAATGACGTCATGTTCATCGGAGCTAAGGGACTAGGTCAGAATGGAGGAAAGAGTGTTGTGATCATTGGGAGGCAATCGACTGGGTCGGAATGCGTCCTGTTCAACGGGAGCCAAGCGGCTTGGACGGAACAGCCGAAACAGGGTCTGGCGTACCGCGGAACGGAGGGAACAGCCTATTGTTCTAGCGGCTACGGTCGAAACAGGATCATGTTCATTGGGAGGGGTCTGGCGTACTACAAAACGAAGGAAACAAACTTCTCTTCCAGCTCTTACGGTTGAAACGAGATCTTGTTTATTGGGAGGGGTCTGGCGTACCGCAAAATGGAGGAAACATACTTCTCTTTGACCGCCTACGATCAAATCGAGGTCCTGTTCATCGGAGAGGTGTGGCATACCACAAAACTGGACTTCACGGGCTACTGTTCATCCACCTTTGACTTCCTCCAGCATCCACCTGCTACTGTTCATCCACTGTCTCCAGCCTCCCCAACCACTGTTCATCCACGAGCTACTGTTCATCCGGCCTCCACTGGCTATAGCTCAACCAACATCCACAGGGACCTGTTCATCCACCCAAAACTGTCTAGGGTGTGTAGCGGCCTCCTCGGGGTCCTGTTCATCCAGCGGCAACCGCGTACTACTGTCGGCGTTCTGGGAACCAGGGTGTCGGTGTCAAAACCGGCGGATCTCGGGTAGGGGGTCCCGAACTGTGCGTCTAGGCGGATGGTAACAGGAGACAAGGGACACGATGTTTTACCCAGGTTCGGGCCCTCTTGATGGAGGTAAAACCCTATGTCCTGCTTGATTGATATTGATGATGTGGGCATTACAAGAGTAGATCTACCACGAGATCAAGGAGGCTAAACCCTAGAAGCTAGCCTATGGTATGATTGTTGTTATTGTTGTTGTGTCCTACGGACTAAAACCATCCGGTTTATATAGACATCGGAGAGGGCTAGGGTTACACAGAGTCGGTTACAATGGTAGGAGATCTACATATCTGTATTGCCAAGCTTGCCTTCCACACCAAGGAAAGTCCCATCCGGACATGGGACGAAGTCTTCAATCTTGTATCTTCATAGTCTTGGAGTCCGGCTGATGATGATAGTTCGGCTATCCGGACACCCCCTAATCCAGGACTCCCTCAGTAGCCCCTGAACCAGGCTTCAATGACGACGAGTCCGGCGCGCATATTGTCTTCGGCATTGCAAGGCGGGTTCCTCCTCCGAATAATTTGTAGAAGATTGTGAACACCAGGATAGTGTCCGGCTCTGCAAAATAAATTCCACATTCCACCATAGAGAGAATAATATTTACACAAGTTCAATCTGCTGACGTATTTCATGGCGTGATGTCACACCATAACCAAGCCTTCACTTGAATCGTTTTTATTATACCACCTCAGCGCGTTTAGCGAAGCGGTTTCCTTGGCACGTCTTGTTGAAGCAGAGATCGTGTTCCCCTTATTCCGGGATTCTCATCAATACGGACGTGGATAACCCAACCGCGCCATTGATTGTGGCGCTTGGGAGAAAAGCAAGTTTTATCAGGCCGGTAAGGACGCATTGTTTCATCCGCCCATATATAAGGGGATAAGGATCCACCTTTTTACCTACGCCTTCTTCCTCCTTTGCTTGTCCATCTCCGCGCACTCGAGCTCCAGCGCCCAAGTTCGCACATCTCACCTCAACCTCCTCCAACTATGTCCGGAGCGGGAGGCAAGTGGATGGCCTCCTCCGTTACGGAGGGGCACATCAAGAAGCTGCGAAGCGCCGGATATCTGTCCAGCGACATCGCGCATCGGCTCCCCGATGAGGGGCAGCCCATCCCCACCCCCAGGCCCCATGAGAGGGTGGTATTCCTTCCCCATTTCCTCCGCGGACTAGGCTTCCCACTTCACCCCTTTGTCCGGGGGCTCATGTTCTACTACAGCTTGGATTTCCATGATCTGGCCCCGAATTTCATCCTCAACATCTCGACGTTTATCGTCGTGTGCGAGGCTTTCCTCTGCATCTAGCCCCACATTTTATTGTGGCTCAAGACCTTCAATGTTAAGCCAAAGGTTGTGAAGGGCAGTCAAGCGGAGTGCGGAGGCACCATGGTGGGCAAGATACCCAACGTTACTTGGCTCGAGGGCGCCTTCGTGGAAACCATCAAGGGGTGGCAATCGGGGTGGTTCTACATCACCGAGCCGCATGACCCTAAATGGGCAGCAGCCCCCGAATTCAGATCTGGCATCCCCACACGGCTCACCTCTTGGAAAGAGAGTGGCCTGACTTGGGGCGATTCGGAGGAGCTTACCGGACTCCAAGCCTGCATCCAGAAGCTGGTGGACAAGAAGCTCAAGCTTGTCAACGTAGTCCAGGTCATGCTCATCCACCGAATTCTCCCGTGCCAACAACGGGCCTTTAAGTTGTGGGAGTTCGATCCGGCTTAGCACCGAACCTTGAGCGGGCTCTTTGACACTAGGTACGAAGATGCCTGGAAGGTGCTGCTTAAGGGAGCCGAAGCTCCCGCATCCGCTACCGAAGATCGCGGATTCCGCTCGCAGCGCCAGGCTAGCGAGGTAAGCGATTCTACCCTTTACGGGACACTTGTTTTTCATAGTTTGACTCTATGCAGGATCTAAACTCCCTGTCCTTTGACAGGACTGGCTGAAGAAGGCCGAGCAGACTAACTGTCCGGCCCCTTTGCCAAAAGACCCAGCGGATGCCCGTTTAGCGGGGCTGCTGGTTCCGGCACCCCATGTGGTGCCGGAGAAGAAGGCCAAGAAGGAGGCCACGGGCACTCGAAAGAGTTCCCGTTTTCAGGTGTCTGATGACTCCGAGGCGGACTCCTCCCCCGAGGACGAGGAGGATAAGAAGAAGGCCTCTCCCCCAACGGGGGGAGGGAAGAAAAGGAGGGCCTCCCCAACGAGGGAGGCCGAAGGGTCCAAGAAGGGAAGAACTCTTCCCCCGGACTGTTCCGCCCACGCCGGTGACGACGACGAGGATTGGCCTCCAAGGGCCAAGCCACTGGCGAGATCGTAAGTATCCGGACTCCCGAATGACTTCATGATTTTTCTTTTTGCCACATGGTGTCTTTCTAACGCCGCATACAACCCTGCAGTCCGCCCAAGGACGATCTTCCCGCTTCGTCGAGCGGGTCCTTGGGCTCGTCGGATGTGAACAGTACTTCACTTCCAACCGCCTCCTCTCCCCGTGACGCTGATGACGCCGAGGTGGGATCCCAGAGAGGGACCCACCAGGAGGAGGAGGACCCGGAGGCGCCACAGGGCGACCTCCCGGACTTCGTGCCGGACTCCGCACCGGAACCTGCAGTGGTTCCGGAGTCCGGCGGGCGGCCCCTTCGCAAGAAGGGCAAGACCATGGCGCCGGCAGCCTCCGTCCAACCGGAGGCGCTGGATAACATGCTGGAGGCGCTCAACGGCGCTTCCATCAAGGAGGAACACCGCACTATCATGAGTGCGGTGATTCAGAAGGTCTAGCTCGCCAAAAGCGGGATGACCGAAGCCTGCAGAAGCCTTCTATCAAGCTTTGAGGTAAGAATATTAATATATGCAAAATAGTACCGCATAGACAGTAGCCCCTGATGCTTGATTTGGTGTTAGGAAAGAAAAGCCGGACTGAGGATCTAAAAAGATATACGCAGGAGTCTTAATAAATATGTCAATATGGGATTGAAGGCTGCGCTGCTGACCTCTGCCGCACTGACTGCGGAGGTCAATGCTTTGAAGCAAGGCCTCGAGCGGTCCAAGAACGAGCTCGGCCGTGCCAAGAAGCAGCTCGAGGACAAGGAAGGTGAGTAACACCTTATTAAAGTTGTACCTTATAGAAAAGGATTTTGGTTGCAAGATAAATTACAAGGATAACGTGGGTACTTCAGGGGCCACGAACGAGGTGGCGACCTTGAAGGAGGCGGTGTTCGCGGCCGAACATAATGTGGCCGTGGAGCGCGCCGGGCGAGAGAAGCAGGAGGCGCGGGTGGCGGAGGTACAGCAAGAGCTCCGGGCTCTCATGGAAAAACATGAGAGTTTGGAGCGCGACTCGAAGACTCGAGAGTCCGAGCTTGCATCGGCTCTTGAGAGCGCCAAAGCCGCTAAGGCCGAGGCCCACAATGCCTTTCAGGAGATCGAGGCGTTGAAGAAAATTGCGGCGGGTAAGGCATTTTTCATGCAAAGCAAACATGTGAATGTGAATTACCTGTTACTTACCCGAATTTGGAGCTCTCCAGGAGCGTTCGCAGATCTGCCCTGCAGCGTGTCCGATGCTGCCGCTTTCTAGAGGGCCGAGGAGGGGAGCTCGACGGAGAAGGTCTTCTGGTCTCAGTATGCTGAGGCCGGACATCCGGTGCCCCTTAGCAACCAGCTGAAGCAGCTGGTCGAGCTCCACAAGGTGGCCGAATAGGCCATGAAGGGCCTCATAGTTCGGCTGTGGCCCAATGAGGCCATGCCTAGGAGCTACTTCGGCCTGGTGCGGCGGCTGGTGGATGCTTGTCCATTGATTGAGGTCATCAAGCGATCCGCTTGTATTGAAGGTGCCTGTTGGGCCCTTGCCCGTGCTAAGGTGCACTGGGGCAAGATGGATGCTGAGAAGCTTGTGACGGACGCGCCACCACCGGGCAAGGAGTATCGCACGCCCAAGATGTATTACAAGAGTGTCCTGAAGGGTGCCCGCACTATTGCGGGTGAGTGCTCCAATAATGTAATATTTTAGTAGACTCGCATTTTGTTATCCTGTGCGCTCAAAAGTTAGTTCATATGCGCTAAGCAACGCTTGTTGATTTAAAATATTACCTTCTGTGCGGCTGTTTATCAAATTTGAGAGATGGCAAGTCGTCGGTTTCAGCCCCCATGCCACGAGTGCTGGGGTGTTCGGGATAAATTTGAGCACTCTTGTTCCCATATTTGGGTCCATCTAGGGAGGCGCTCAACACAATGAACTAGGCAACCGGACTTATAATGCTTGAACACTCTCACTTAGCCATAGAATTCTATAATTTTAAATTTCGGCGAAGCCCCTAGTATTTGGAAGGCCGAAGTCGGGGCGCTATCCACGCCTGGGCCGGACAAAGCCGGTTCCTCGCTCTAAGCGGCATAAGTCTTTAGGGACTCGAAAAAACCTCTCGAACAGCGACCGGATCTCGCCTCATCATGACGGTCAGTTTTAGCTTTCTCCACTGAGGCGCTCACTCAGCTCAACCGGGGTGCAATCGCAGTGGTTCTCCCAGTGCTACCTTAGCCGATAGAACGGAACGTAAGGTACCAAAACATGGGAGCCAGGCAAACCCAACTATTGACCCAAGACATGATTCGGAGCCGATGCATATAATGCTATAAGTTCGGGGTGCCGCACTTGTGAAAGTGTTTGGACTTATCACACCATAATGTGGGGAACTTAAGCCCCTGGTGTATTTAGCCGTACCAAAGTGTACGGATGCGGCATGTCATAAATGAACATATGTATAAGAAAGGAATGCGATTAAAAGCAAAAAGGTGCTGCATTGTTTATTCGATAAATGCTGCCATAAATGCAGAACGATACAAATAGTGTGATAAGCAAGAGATGGGACTATTAAACATGTCCCCCTCCAGGGGTAGGCTGCGGGATGGTGTATAAAATAGATTTAGTGGTCGTAATTGAGACCACCTAGGTATTCGTCGTAGCCTTTCTTCTTCCCTGGCTGTTGCATCGTGAGTTCGGCCGATCTACTACCGGATAGGACCTCTGGTGAACGGAGTCCTGTGGGTAAGAAAGAAAAAGTGAAAAAAGGAATGACACACTTGGGAGCCCCTGATGTGGTTGAGCCGCATTCTAGGCCTGTCGTGGTCGTGCCCCTTCCCTTGTGCCCATGGTATCTCCAGAGTGTAATGATGTACGCGAAGGACCAGTCTTGCGATCTTGTGAGGGCTGGGGTTGGGGCCGCATTGCTACGCGTGCTCGGAACGTGCCAGGTGGTCTTGTTTGTAGGTTACTCCGGGCGCGTTTAGCCGTGTCCGGTCGCTTAACAGCCGGACTCGAGAATTGCCTTAAGAGGCTGCATCGTACTTCTGCCGCGAGAGCCGCTGTATGTTCCTCCGTTCGGAGGGAGCGTTCGGTGTTTCCATTGACCGTGATGACTCCTCGAGGGCCTGGCATCTTGAGCTTGAGGTATGCGTAGTGCGGCACCGCGTTGAACTTTGCAAACGTGGTCTGTCCGAGTAGAGCATGATAGCCGCTGCGGAACGGAACTATTTCGAAGATTAACTCCTCGCTTCGGAAGTTATCCGGGGATCCGAAGACCACTTCCAATGTGACTGAGCCCGTACAATTGGCCTCTACACCTGGTATGACGCCTTTGAAGGTCGTCTTTGTGGGTTTAATCCTTGAGGGGTCTATGCCCATCTTGCGCACTGTGTCCTGATAAAGCAGGTTCAGGCTGCTGCCGCCGTCCATCAGGACTCGGGTGAGGTGAAATCCATCGACGATTGGGTCTAAAACCAATGCGGCGAATCCGCCGTGGCGGATGCTGGTGGGGTGGTCCCTTCGATCAAAAGTGATCGGGCAGGAGGACCATGGGTTGAACTTCGGGGCGACTGGCTCCATCGCGTATACGTCCCTGAGTGCACGCTTCCGCTCCCTCTTGGGTATGTGGGTCGCGTATATCATATTCACCGTCCGCACTTGTGGGGGGAAACCCTTCTGTCCTCTATTGTTCGGCGGTCGGGTCTCTTCTTTGTCATCGCTATGCAGCCCCTTGCCATTGTTTTCGGCAATTAGCTTGCCTGCCTGCTTGAATACCCAACAGCCCCAGTTGGTGTGGTTGGCTGGCTTTTCAGGGGTGCCGTGTATCTGGCACGAGCGATCGAGTATTTGGTCCAAATTGGACGGACCCGTAGTAGTTCTTTTGAATGGCTTTTTCCGCTGACCGGGTTTGGAGCCTCTGAATCCGGCGTTGACTGCCGTATTCTCATTATTGTCGCCGTTAATGCGGCGTTTGTTCTTGTTGCGATGCGACCTGCCATTGCGGTCCTTGGTATCCGGACTGCCAGAATTTTTGCTGAGGTTGTTGCTGCGGGCTAGCCAGCTGTCCTCTCCCACGCAAAAGCGGGTCATGAGTGATGTGAGGGCTGCCATGGATTTCGGCTTTTCCTGTCCCAGGTGCCGGGCCAGCCACTCTTCGCGGATGTTATGTTTGAAGGCCGCGAGGGCCTCCGCATCCGGACAGTTGACGATTTGATTTTTCTTAGTTAAGAACCGTGTCCAGAATTGTCTGGCCGATTCGTCTGGCTGCTGAATTATGTGGCTTAGGTCGTCAGCGTCTGGTGGTCGCACATACGTGCCCTGGAAGTTATCAAGGAATGCGGCTTCCAGGTCCTCCCAACACCCGATTGATTCTGCGTCACGCCCAATATGCGACCCTATCCAAAAGGAACTCGAAGGTCCCACCAAGGATAGACCCGCATATTGAAATGCTTTTGCATGGTGGATATCGTTACATCAACATTACATAATAGAATGGGGATACATACATAAGGCATACAATGCCACACGAATACAACATCACAATACATAAAAGCATCATCTGACTAAGGATGAAACACAAACAGAAACTCGAACGACATCCACCCTGCTAGCCCAGGCTGCCGACCTGGAACCTATCCCCTGATCAAAGAAGCAGAAGAAGAACTCAACACAAGCAAGCATCGCTCTCGCATCATGATCATTGCAAAACCTGTACCTGCAACTGTTGTTGTAGTAATCTGTGAGCCACGAGGACTCAGCAATCCCATTACCATGGGTATCAAGACTAGCAAAGCTTAAATGGGTAAGGAAGGGGTAAAGTGGTGAGGTTGCAGCAACGACTAAGCAAGTATGGTGGCTAACATACGCAAATAAGAGCGAGAAGAGAAGCAATGGAACGGTCGTCAACTAGTAATGATCAAGAGGTGATCCTGAACTCCTACTTACGTCAAACATAACCCAGAAACCGTGTTCACTTCCCGGACTCCGCCGAAAAGAGACCATCACGGCTACACACACAGTTGATGCGTTTTAATTCAGATCTGGTGTCAAGTTGTCTACAACCGGACATTAACAAATTCCCATCTGCCTATAACCGTAGGCACGGCTTTCAAAAGATAATACCCTGCAGGGGTGTCCCAACTTAGCCCATGATAAGCTCTCGCGATAAACGAAGGATATACCTTCTCCCAGGAAGACCCGATCAGACTCGGAATCCCGGTTTACAAGACATTTCGACAATGGTAAAACAAGACCAGCAAAGCCTCCCGCTGTGCCGACAAATCCCGATAGGAGCTGCACATATCTCGTTCTCAGGGCACATCGGATGAGCCAGACGTCAGGTTGGCATAGACCCTGGTTGCCCAGGGGGCACCGGACATCGCTCAGTTTGGACCAACACTTAGACAAGCACTGGCCCGGGGGGGTAAAATAAAGATGACCCACGAGAGCGCGACTCCCAAGGGAAAAAGGGCTAGGTGAGGCAAATGGTAAAACCAAGGTTGGGCCTTGCTGGAGGAGTTTTATTCAAAGCGAACTGTCAAGGGGGTCCCATAAATCACCCAACAGCGTAAGGAACGCAAAATCCGGGAACATAACACCGGTATGACGGAAACTAGGGCGGCAAGAGTGGAACAAAACACCAGGCATAAGGTCGAGTCTTCCACCCTTTACCAAGTATATAGATGCATTAATAATACAAGAGATATTGTGATATCCCAACAAAATCCTGTCCACCATGGAGCAATCTTCAACTTCACCTGCAACTAACAACACTATAAGAGGGGCTGAGCAAAGCGGTAACATAGCCAAGCAACGGTTTGCTAGGAAGGGTGTTAAAGGTTAGAGGTTCATGGCAATTTGGGAGGCTTGAAGAGCAAATGATAGGTAACGCAGCATAGCGACAGAACGAAGCAACTAGCATAGCAATGATAGTAGTGAGATCCAGGGTAGCGGTCATCTTGCCTGAAATCCCGCTAGGAAGAAGAACGAGTCCATGAAGAAGATGACGCCACGAAGACGAACCAAGCATAGACGAACGAATCCTCACGATCGCAACGAAACGGGAACTATCGAGAAGAAGCACACAACAAGGTAAACACACCACATATGAGCATGACATGATGCACAAACACGTATGATGCATGGCAAGGCTACATGAAGCTACTCATGGCAAGAGATGATGCAAATAAGAGCAACACATCAAGACAAGTTTAAATGAGGCCGGAAACGACATATAACAATTCCGGTAAGTCCTCATATGCACATTTCAAAGTTGGTCCAGATCTGAATAAACCTTATGTTCAAGTTGTTAAATAGCAAGTTAAGGTGAACCAAGATGATCTACACGAGATTCTAGTCAAGTTAAATATAAAGTTTATTTAATTCGGAGCTACGGCCTAGAAGATATGAGCAAAACAAGTTAAACATGGCATTGATGCAAAATGCACTCAAACATCAAGCAAACACCTCAAAACATGGATGCAACATGATAATATGAAACTATATGCAAAATCAAGCAAGTTTCATATAGAGCACACTCAAAACGGAGCAACGGTTCCACACATACACTATACAAGTTATAGCAACAATCTGTCCAAAACAGCAACTAGGCATCTTGCAAGCATCAAAACAACATGCTACAGTACCCTAACATGATAACAAAAGGCATGGACATGATGTACAGGTAAAGCATAACAAAACATGAACACTGAGCTATCTCCAGAAATCACTAGAACATGCTCAAACACACATGGCAAGATTGCAAATAATATCAGTTCAGACTTTGCAGAAATTAACATCAGGTTGCAATGTTTAGAGCTATCAAACAACATGCTACAGGAACTTATCATGGCAAACAAAGGCATGGCATGAAACTACTAATTGCATAGAACAAAAGTCCCTTACTGATCATGAGCCAAAAAGGATCATAAGATATGATGGCACCCATGTAAACATAGCAAGTTATAATACAGATTCATACATGGCAGGAACAACAATAAGTAGGCATGTTGGTGAGCTTGTACCACTCACCACAGAGCATTACATGGCATGGCAAGGCAACCAGCAGTAAGAATACATGTTTATGAAGCTAAGCATGGCAATGTCAAGTTCATAGGGTGCATGGATCTCTAGCAAAACACATGGCAAAACTGAAATTAACGTTAACAGGCTGACAGCAACATCATTTAGCAAGTTTGGAGCAAGATATGAACAATCTACAGCAAGCTATAAATTCAACTAGGGGCATGGATGGATAGCACATAACCATATGTACAAAACATCCTTACTGAAGTATCTCAAAATAAGCATGGATCTCTCTGTAGCATCAAGTTTACATGGCATAAAAATAACAGCAGAACAGGGACTGAAATCAGCAACATCACGAGGCCTAGTTTACATGCTTGTGCTAGTCACCACATTGATCACAAAAATACATGGCATACGCCACTGTAAAGATGACATGGCATAGTTCAAAACACATGTAGACATCAACCTCATAGGATGCAGACATCAAACATAGCAAAAATGACAAAAGAGCCAGTTCTGTTAATAGACAGCAGACAACATCATGAAGCACTCTTGCAACGAAGATTCAGGCATCAAGATGAGCTCAAATGAACATGATGCAATGGAACGAAATGAAGTACTCGTCGAGACGAACAATTTGACATATTACACGCACGAAACGGAGCAGTATGCATGGAGATATGATGCGATGAACATGGCATGATAATGTCAAAAATCTGGGACTTAGGGATTTTCGGGGTCAACCTCAGGCAGATCTGGATCGGGCATGGAGATCGAGGATGGCCGGAGAAGCTCGCCGGAGACGGGGCCGGAGGTGGCCGGGGACGGCCGGAGGCGCTCGGGGAGGCCGGGATCCGGCCGGATCCGGTCCGGGCGAGGACGGGGAGGCGCGGCGGCGGCCGCGGCCGGCGC